>NW_020447952.1:589778-630191 GCF_003343035.1 Apteryx rowi
CGGCCGGGGCCCGGGGCGGGGGGCGCGGGCTCCCCGCGGGCTGTGCCGCTTTGGGCTCCCTGTCGGAGCGTTTCGCGTCGGTTCTTGTCCCCAAGGACCCGTTTAAACCGCGGCGACGCTGCACGCAGCCGTGTCTCTGGCTTGCCGCAGCGTTGAAGGCGTTATTTTCCCCTCGCCTCTTCTTCCAGGTGCTTGCCAACAGTTCTGGGTCTCCCCTTGGTAGGCTGATTTTGAATGCGAAGAGGAAGGGTCAGGTTTTACAGGAGTTTGCGGGAAAAAGGGGCACCATCTATTTACGATCAACTTCCCAGCTCCTCAGCTTGGAGAGAGGGACAGGACTTAGCTAAAGAAACCTTGCAGTCGCGGAGCGAAGAGCCGGCGGGGGGGTGTGTGCCGGAGATGCCTCGCTGGAGGGGGGCAGTGACCGCTTGTGAGGGGCCTTGCGAGGATGGATTTGCCGCCAGTTATTTTAAGGGTCGGGGAGGGTTTAGCTTTGGATCTGTTAAATGAATGACACTCTGCGCTCCATAACTGCAGGTATCCCCAACTTCTAAAGAAAGGCTCTTCTAAAACCTCTAGCGGAGGCTTGGGTTGCAAACTTTTGTTGAGCAGTGTGTGTTCTGGATACTGAAATGCGCGTTATCTGTCTGGGTAAGATTTCTGGGCAGAAAAGGAGGGTGCACCTAAGAAATCTTGAGCATGTTGTAGCTCAGGGTGCTTGAACTCTTAAATAAAAAAACAAAACATAGTTTGGAACCTTACTGGAAAAAATCATGTTTTTTAAAAAGTCAGCTGTATCTCATTTTCTGATTCTCTGTATTTCTGCTGTTCTTGTATTTAAAATCGTCCATTATACTTTTTTAAGGAGTTGCCCATGTTTGTTGTCCTCTCAAATGTATGTAATTTTGTTATTTTCATTAGTTATGTCTTCTTCTGGTTCTTTCAATATGCTCACTTATGTATAAGCTGAAATGAGTTAAAACACTTTAATGCAGATAAAATTTGAATAGTCAGAAGGTGTGACATGGGGGAGGGCATAACAACCTTTGTAAAGTGGGGCTTAAAAAAGGAGAAGAAAAACCAACAAAAAAACAAAACTCCGAACATACATTTTCCTAGTCTGTTGAAATACATTTTGAATTCATTTTAATTAGCAGTGTTACAGCTTTGTTTTATTGTGTTAGCCTTGACAAGCTATTCCATAAAGTTTACGCAATGTATCAGAAACACTATCATGGCAATCTCGTAAGCTGGACTGCCTTTATTTTATCATTTCATGACATAATAGCATTGTCAGATACTTATCTGATCTTGGTGAAAAAATCTGCTGGCTTACTCATATAAATGAAGGAGTCTTAACTTAATGATCTCTTAAAAACTACATACAAAAGAAACCAAAAAACAAAAAAACACCCAAAACAAAGCCCTCTCTTACTTAAACCAGACAGAAGTCGACAGGATTGTGTTTAGGAGCTGCTATGTGTGCAACTATGTCAGCAGATGTGAGGGACTGTAACCTTTTAACCCAGATCAGCTGTAGCAAGTACAGGATGTCTGACTGCTGCAATAGTCAGTACTTACCTCTTGGACTTCATCAACATATACCTTGTCTCTGTAGCTAAGTATGAATAGTTTTCTTCTACGAGGTGACTTTTGTATGTGCTTTGCTAGTACATTTCCTATTCTCAGGCATGAGTTCACTTTTCAAACTTACAGTGTCAGGCTTGTCTTGATCACACACTTCCTGTTTTGAATTACTCTGCYGTGTTTCTGAAAACGCCTTAACCTATCTTTCTAGCTTTTCTCCTGTTGTATCTTGGTATCAGCTTATTTTGATCGTATCTATAATTGGCTTTCTTTTAAAAATGATTCAAATAGATTGATGGAGAGTCCAGCACAGACACTTTAATTTAAAACTGAATTATCAATTTTACCACAACCTGACATTGCTCTTTGTCTTCAGACTATCTAATGCCATATTCTTTTCCCTTTCCCATCCCCACCTGTTGCTTGAGTACAGATAAATCTACTAAGCTACTATATGAATTGAATTGAGAGCCCACAAATCTTTGTACGATTTAATTAAAAAAAAAAAAAAAAAAAACACTTGCAGAAAATAGGTTGCACTTCTAAGCTTCCCACCCCTCTTTTGATCAGGCTGTTCTCTAGCATGCACACGGTCAAATCCACTATCTTTGTTGTCGTTCAGGCCTTCAAACTGGGGCCTGAGATGCTAATCCATCCTCTCTCTGGTCTCCCTAATGCTTAGTAACAGCTAAGAGCGTTCTCTTGGCCCACTGTGCTGAACTTCCCAGTTCCCTTGCGGAAGCTGCCTGTTGGCTTTCCTGGTTTTTACTGTCTTCTTTTTCCCATCGTACCATCCACGCTTCCAGTGATGCCAGTTTTTGACAGATTCTACACAAACATCTGGACTTGTTCACCTATATGATTTAAGTAGATTGTGCACCCTGAAATTACAAGTAAGACCTCTGCTTTTCTCTTCAGAGGAATTTTAAAGCTCCATTTCTGCTATGAAATGGCCAAATCAACAGCGACTTACTTTATCAAGACTAAGTGGCAATTGTTGGGAGCCAATTCAGTTAAGTATTGAGGTAGATGTAAAGGAAAAAATGTGCTAATGACTGTTAGTCAAAACAGAGGAGCAGGGTTCAGCAACAGCCTGTAGCTGTAATGACTGAAACAAGAAACTTAGTGGCTTTCAGAAGAATCCTGTTAGTTTGTGAACGAGGGTGTGATAAGGTTGCCTCTGCTAAAAAGAGGCTGGACTCGTTAATCTGGAAGATTGCCTCCGGTCTTTAGTTCTTAGGTTGGAGTTAATGCATCTCATTTCATTGTTATTTTTTTTTTCTTTCTTAGAAGTGAAAGTTGTAAAAGTAATGGAATGATTTAATAAGGAGGTTATGTGCTTATTATTACTTTGTTTTTTAATTTAGATTAGCTATTTTCCCCAAACATACACTTAAATCTGGCTCTGGGCTATGTGATAGTTATCAGCTATGAGTAGAGGCTCCCTTCCCTCGTGGGCCATGGTTTGAACAGGTTTGCCTACATTGCCTTCAGCACACACATAGCATGAGCTCTGCTTAAAAACCACAACAGTGATCAGATTTCGTGTTTCAGAGATTCAGTCAATTTATTGCACGGGTCAGAAGGTTTTTTGTTTTTTTTAATGATGCACAATTGTTCAGGTATATTCTGACATGATGCAGAAGATCTCTCATTAGATACCTGGCTTGTGTTGTACTCATTATTTAGCCTCAAGCTGATCTCTRGATTTGGAATTAGGCAGAATTTTCCAAATTAGGAGAGATCGTAGATGCTTTTTCTTTCCCCTAGGATGTGCTAGACCCTAAAGATCTGTCTTGCTACACAGATTCTTGCTATTACAGGGTCCTTGGCATGTGTAGTCTCTTGCGTCACTGATAGAAAGCTGGGGTTCCCTCCCCTGAGGACAGAGCTAAAGGCAATGGAGGGACCTAAGTTTAATGTCCTGTTTTGCACATACTCGGTTTCAGTTTGATGTAACATACCTACTTGTTTTTTTCTCTCTTTTTTTTTTTTGACATTTGAAGTTATATAATAGCTAATATCTATTATTTACTGTCTTTCTCTCTGTGGAGAAGGACCCCGGAGTCCTGGTGAACAACAAGTTAACCACGAGCCTTGTGGCCAAGAAGGCCAATGGTATCCTGGGGTGCACTAGGAAGAGTGTTGCCAGCAGGTCGAGGGAGGTGATCCTCCCCCTCTGCTCAGCCCTGGTGAGGCCACACCTGGAGTACTGCGTCCAGTTCTGGGCTCCCCAGTACAAGAGGGATGTGGCACTACTGGAGCAAGTGCAGCGAAGGGCTACGAAGATGATGAGGGGACTGGAGCATCTCTCCTATGAGGAAAGGCTGAGAGAGCTGGGACTGTTCAGCCTGGAGAAGAGAAGGCTGAGGGGGGATCTTATCAATGTATACAAATATCTGAAGGGAGGGTGTCAAGAGGATGGAGCCAGATGCTTTTCAGTGGTGCCCAGAGACAGGACGCGAGGCAACAGGCACAAACTGAAGCACAGGAAGCTCCATCTGAATATGAGGAAAAACTTCTTCACTGTGAGGGTGACAGAGCACTGGAACAGGTTGCCCAGAGAGGTTGTGGAGTCTCCTTCTCTGGAGATATTCAAAACCTGCCTGGACGTGATCCTGTGCAATGTGCTGTAGGTGACCCTGCTTGAGCAGGGGGGTTGGACTAGATGATCTCCAGAGGTCCCTGCCAACCTCAACCATTCTGTGATTACTACTACCTTCCATCAATTGTCGTATTGGCTTGCTTATAGATGGCTTCAATTTGCACTACAGCTATCTGGGAGAGAGACTACCTTTCAGCGAAAATACAGGATCCATTTGGAGTTGATTGAGTTAATTTGCTTGACAAATTATGATTTTTACTGGACCTTTAACTTAACACATACATATCTTGTCCTCTTCTTTACTAGGAAACTCTTGTGTGTTGTTTTTTATAATTTATATTAATGTTCTAATTGAAAAACATTTTATGATGTGGAATTTAACACTTTGAGTAGTATCTGAAAAAACATAATCATAGACTGATTTTTTTCAAAAAAGTAGGTATGTATCATTATTCTTAATTTGTTCACAACCCTCTCTTCCCCCATTAGTAAAACTACTGTTACAAATACTTCCGTTGAACTCCACTAAATGGTATACAAGCACTTCAAAAAGGTGATAAATCTAGTGTCTCATTGCACCTACAAAGGAAAGTGTTATCCTAATTTCACAGCTGCAAAGTGGGGTGGAGAGGAGGCGGAGGAGGGGGTTCAGAGTTTCCACAGCAGGTCTCTTGGCAGTCCTAGGGCTCCGAAGTCCCTGTTGAGTTCAAGGACAGTTGCTTCCCAAGGATCCTGAAGCCTAGCAAGGTTTTAACATTTCCAAGCTCATATAATGGCTAAGCATTAAAGCTAAGGTTAGGATCCAGGGCTCCTAATTTTAGACTCTGCGTTCAAAATAGAAGATCATCTGTGTTGCCTTCTATGTTGCAATAAGTGTATTTAATTCTCTTTTTCAGATCCTTGTTGGGCGTCTATAAACAGGGGAATTCTGATCTGTGATGAGTGCTCTAGTGTTCATCGAAGTTTGGGGCGTCATATCTCTCAAGTGAGACATCTCAAGCATACACCATGGCCACCAACACTGCTGCAGGTAAAGAGTAAATGTTTGTCTTCCTTCATTAAATCTATATTCTTTTACAGTTTTTACAGAATTTAAATTACTAAACTTTTATTTGGAGCAGGGTGGTCCTTTTAACTTTTTTTTTTTTTTTTTGGAGTTAGTTTCCTTTTATTTCTCTTGTTTTGCCATGGTAGATCACCAAGATCAGAATTGTCTATGCATTTTTAATTTGATACCTTTGATTTGGAAGGTCACCTTCAATTTGTCTGTCAGACTTCTGCAATACGTCTGCTTTAACATAAATTTTCAATATATAATGAGCCTTTCTTTTTAGTAGGGCTGCTGTTGGTGAAGAGTAGAGAATTTAAGGAGGTTCCTATGACATTCCACCTAATAACATACTAGGCATGGTTCTGATATCCCAGTAGGTTATAGATACTGGCCCACAGAACATGACTTTGTTTGTGTCTGCTTGCTGTGCACTTGGAAGTTACAGCTATTTGATAAGTCCATCTATGCAGCTAGCAGCAAAAGTTCTTTACTGCCTGTTTGTGTACATTTTGGATTTCAGATGGTGGAAACGCTGTATAATAATGGTGCTAACTCCATATGGGAACATTCTTTGCTGGACCCTGCATCTGTTATGAGTGGAAGGCGCAAAGCTAACCCACAGGATAAAGTACAGTAAGTGGAAAAATTACAGAATTTTTCTTATTGTAGAAGCATGATTATTTTATTCAGCAGTCACGAACATAGCAACATATATATGGGAACCTGAGTTTGCTTTGTTTCTGGAAGAGAGCAAAAGGATTAAACTAGTTATTTGTTCAATGATTTATTTTTATTTTTGTTAAGACTTTTAATTCTTATGCCACATGTGCTTCACTACCCAAGGATACTAATGTGGTTGAGTGTTAAGCAGTTGATTTAAAAAAAAAAAAAAAAAAACTTTTCTGTCACATCAGTTTGTCAGAAGTTTAGCTGTCTGTTTTAATTTTTTTGTGTTTGTATCTTGATGCTGTAGTTTGATAGAATGACTTAACAGAAGAAGTGCTGAGCACATGCAAGTTCAAGCGAAATATAAATAATAATAGTGTTCAGAACTGCTCAGGAGATAAACCTTTAATTGGGACTATTCAAAATAATCTTAGAGCTGAATCAATTCTTTTACTTTAATGTTTTGTACGTTTGTTTTATATCTGTGTGTGTGGAGTGTATATACATATATTTTTAACTAGATTGTTTTATGATATGTATATCTCATTTGATTGGAACATGGACTTCAGTGGGTTTGGGTATAATTTTTCTTGGTGTTTGTGTCTATCAGATGTTAGGAACAGTAGATACCATCCTCTTGTCTCTAGTTTCACTCAGAGACTGGAGAAGAAAATAGGGCTACATGTTCTTTTGGTTCCTGATTAGCTTTTCAGTTGTACACTAAATAATGAAATTAGTTAAGTAGCTAAAATGGAATAATTTAGTTGGTTGTACTGAAATGCACATTTTTTTCTGCCTCCATTAGAAGAGACTGTTGGTTTCAAAACCTGGCTTAGGACTTTAATATATCTATTTCTAGTTACTAAATTAGTTCATTGTTTACTTTATTTAAGACTTCAGCAGTGAATATGCTGCTTCATTTTAAAATGTAAATAATTGAATATAGTACCTATAGATCTTAAGCTGTCATTATTTTAAATTCAAAGTTTACTTCTAAGAAAAATACAGTGCATGCTAGAGTCTGTGTTTCGACATTTAATGAAGGTGTGCTAAGTACAGTTATAAAAACTGCATTGAGTCACCTTTTTAAGGAAAATATTTCTCTAATTTTGCTACTAGTAACATGCAAAAATCTAATGCAATGTTTACTTTCTCTAGGAAAAACAAAAATTGACATATGTATTAACATTTTGAAAGCAGTAATATTTATTTTCTTTTGCTTTTGTTGCTTTTCTTTCTCTTTACAGTCCCAACAAAGCAGAATTCATTAGAGCTAAATATCAAATGTTAGCATTTGTTCATCGCTTGCCATGTCGTGATGATGACAGTGTTACTGCCAAAGATCTTAGTAAGGTAAGTTATTGTTTGTTTGGGTTTTTTTGTTGTTTTTTTTTTTCCTGCAGTCTGCAGAGGCTACGGCGTGTGTCTAACAGAACACTGAAATCTGATCAAGTTAGCTGTTTTTGACTTAATAGTAAGATAACTATTGCTGCTCTTCTGCACTATTATGTAAACACATACAGCTCAATTTCAGCTTGAAGCAGCTTTCTTTTCAGTGGTATATATGGTTAGTGGATGGTTGAGAGGCACAGACTTAGGTTAGCTTGGGGAAAAACATTGGCACAAAAAGGATATAGTGAGAATTCTTTTATACCTGTTTCTAAAAGCATGTTTGAAAAAACAAGTGCTGAATCAAAATTATTGCCATTGTATTAAGTACAATCCTGCTTGTTTTTCAGCAACTGCATTCCAGCGTAAGGACAGGGAATCTGGAGACGTGTTTGAGATTACTGTCCTTAGGAGCTCAAGCCAACTTCTTTCATCCTGTATGAACACTTTTTCATTATTTTGATTAGATCAATTCTTACAGTTTGTAATGTTTATACTGCTTTCAGCTGGTACACATTATATTTCAATCTTATATTCAGACCTGTTGATTATGTAGAATCATGTGCTTTTTCTTAATAACTTGTAGGAGAAAGGAAACACCCCTCTTCATGTTGCTGCTAAGGCAGGACAGATTTTACAAGCAGAGTTATTAACAGTTTATGGTGCTGATCCTGGTACGCAAGATTCCAATGGAAAAACTCCAGTTGACTATGCAAGGTAGAAGGCTCTGACATCTGTGATGCTTTTGTATACTAACTGATGTTCATAAATCACATAATGAACCTGCTTAGTTATGGTTTTCAGTCCTGATACTAATTTGACCATTAAATACCAATGAGTACTTTTTCCAGAAAGAACAAATATATAAAGAGCATAAATATGCGTTTCCTCATTTCACAGCCTGAATGCCTGAGACGACAGTTGTGATCCCAATGAAATTAGCTGTGCTAAGCTAGGAGATCCCAGAAAACCAATCCAGGAAAAACTTTCTGTGAGTTCAGCAAGTTGAATAGACTCCAGGAGTGTAGATAAGTTGTAGAAAATGGCTAGGACTGCACAGACAAGAGAGGGAGTACGGGGTGGAACCAGGCCTTTTAGTGGCAGCGAACTGCTGAATAGGCTCATCCAGTCCTAAACTGCATCCCCAGAAAGTCCTTCCTTTAGAAAGGCTGTAAGCTTCCCAAGAGCAGACAACAGTTGTGTAAAGAAAGATCAAACATGAACGGCTCTTGCTGATCATTTGGGCAGCAATGAGGCAGAGCAAGATTTGCAGCACGGAACCAAAGAGTTTAAGACTTTTTGTGTGTTTATGTGTAAAATTGGACCCTACTTATCAAGCAGAAGCTGCATATTTGCATAAATAAAACATTTCTGTTGCTTGGATTGCTTTTGAATGTAGGCTGTACATGAATTATGAAGACTGAATATGTTTTTTTTTGGTTACAGAGCACAATATACCCGAGTTTTTCTTATTACTATTAATCAAACATGAAGTTGGATGAATTTGGTGCATGATCTCAGGAACTGTCTAGGAATTTGTGATAGTGTATTCCAAATAGCCTGTATAATTTGCTTTTCTACAGCAAGACAATGGGCAAAGCTGTTCAGGATTTTTACTGACTAATGTTGGGGAGTTCATAAATTCTATCTCTATTTTTTGCCCCCTGGAACATATTGCTGAAAATCCTGCTGTGAATTTGTGTTCCACTGATACTCTCAAGTGTGTGCTGTGTTGAACTTATTGTGGCTTAAACTAAATTTTTGTTTGAGCATTTTTTTTGAAGCTTTGTACTTTTTCAAAGTGAGTAATAAATATAACTGTTTTCCTGTGTATTTGTGTAAAACAGACAAGGTGGGCATCATGAGCTGGCAGAGCGCCTGGTGGAAATTCAGTATGAACTCACCGACAGGTTAGCTTTCTATCTCTGTGGCAGGAAACCAGGTAAGTGCAAAAAAACTGCACCCAAAGGTCTTTCAGTGTTAATTATAGAACAGTTCAAGCTATAGTATATTATATTTGTGTCATCAATGTTATTACTCTTTTTATATCCATTTAAAATATTCTAACATTATATAGATTACACATGAAGTCCTAAAACTCTAAAGCAAGTGTAAGATTAGTGATATAATGCATTTAAAATTCAAATAAAATTGCAGAATTTAAGTATCCTTAAATTAAAAATTAAGTTTCTTTCAGTTTTCCACAAATAAGTTTTCTGTAAATAGAATACTTCCGAAGGCATGGAGAAACATCCATAAGCTGAGATGAGTATTGTTTAACTTAAAGGAGTGAATCACAAGGAAAATATTAAGTATGTGATTGTTGAATATTCTACAGAAAATACTGTAGAAACTTTTAAGTAGTCTCATTGAAATGCAAAAGCAAGGGGATGCTCAATTAAATTGAAGTGTAGCATGTACCTCTTGAACATAAGTACACTTTGAAATTTTCCGCCACAAGGTGCCATAAAAGCACCTAAACAAGAACTTAAGCTTTATTTAAAAAAAAAAAAAAAAAGATGGAATTTTAATACAGTTGGTAAGACTTAATTGGAACCTTTGATAACACTAACAGTGGTAGGAATCTTCTTTCAGGGCTTGTTAGTTTCTTGTTATTGGAAATTGGGAGATCACATGTAAAACTGATACCTGCTGTATATCCTGACAACATTGAAAACTGTAGACCAGTAACAACGTATTAAAGTATAATTTATTTTCAACTCTAGAGCATAAAAATGGACAGCACTTTATTATACCTCAGATGGCAGACAGGTAAGTTGCTGATTCCATAACATGTATCAAAACATCAAAATAAGTGGGGAAAAAAAAGCCCTAATAATTAAGTTTAGAACTTTCCTTGTTGAAATAACTTTTAAGCTTGTTGTAGTTTTATCTTTTTATCATGTACCTTTTTCTATCTCAGAAGTTTGGGTTTTTTCCAGAATAGAATATTAGAATTAAAAAAAAACAAAAAAACAAAAAAACCCAGAAAAATAGAGAAGTTTACTGTATGTGATTAAAAAGCATACAAGGGGAAGATGAGATAGTTATATTAAAGCACATGAGGATTTCTGGGAAACAGATTTTGTAAATAATGTAAGAATCTCCTGAGTTAGTGTCTTGATACCAGCATTTTAGAATTTATACTTGCAAGATAGTTGCATTTTTTTCTTCAAATACTTGTACTTTTTGTCATCTGAGTGCTCATAAGTTTTGACCATGGTCAGTGAAATTGCCTTTGTATAAAAGATACCACGTATTAACAAATCATAAGTCCCTATTTTTCTTTTATTGCTATGCAATTGGAAATAAGGCGGCTGTAAGTAAATTATGTTCAACTTATTGTTTGCAAAATTTCTATGAAAAAACTGTAATAAAAAATGAAAAATTGTAGAGAAACGCTATGTAATAGTAAAATGCTTAGTGGTAACATCTATAATTTTTAGTTTGTGTTTAGATATTGGATAGAATGCTTTATATTTTCATTACAAAGCATTTTGCGGAGCAGAGTAAGTATAGTTTGCCTCATTGCACAGAGAAGAAAGCTGAGGCACAGAGAAAATGACTTGTTTAAAGATGCTCCTCAAATTGCAGACTCTGCAGTATAACCTGAGAGTCTCGCCTCTGCCTGCTGCCCTCCACTGGACTCTTTTTTTTCCTGTCTGGGTGACTGCCTACAAAAACTCTTCCGTGTTGTCATTTAATTATGCAGAGGTTTTATCTGAGCCTTTCCCTACCTGTAGGCCAGGGGAGTCTTCCCTGGGTGATACAAATATGGGTTCAAAAAATGTCAGCTTTCTGATTTATGTCCTTTATGATAAATTCTGTTGAACTGCAGAGTTTTCATCTTATGCCTCAGCCTTAGGGCTAGAAACTAACAGAAGAGATTATGTACTAATCGGTACAGAACAGTTTAAAGCATGACCCTATTGCTGTAACCATTTGCCATCCTGGTGGTAACCTAGCTCCTGCATGATGCAGTGGAACAAATCCTGTGTGTTCTTTGTGGACTCACATTTTGGTCAGAATAATCAAGTTCTTCAGGTTCACTACAGAAAGCATTTTGCTGTTCTACAACTTAGACCACTTCTTGAGCTACACAGATAGCTAATCATATTTCTAAGGATTGTTGGGATTTTTCTGTTTTAAATTTAAGCTTGTCATTTAGAAAAACTTTAGGAATATACTAATTAGTATATTAGTAATATCGGAAAGATTAATGCAATAAAAATTGTATAAGTATACTAAAAATACTAACATTAAATTAAGGAGTATCAAATAAAAGTGAACTCTTCTAATCATTAAATGTAAACGTGCTTGTAGAATTTGTGTTTAACAAGCTTTTTGATGCTGTAGATATAATGATCACTTTCTGTTTTCATAGCAGTCTGGATTTATCAGAACTCGCAAAAGCAGCTAAGAAGAAGCTTCAGTCTGTAAGTAAAAATTCCAATGTGTGCTGTGCAACACATTTTTCTCCTGACGTGGCAAACTCTGCACTTCATCTTTCAAACTTATTTCGGCTGCTATTAATTACCACATAAATAAACGTCATCTTTATAGCAAGAAATTTAATTCTGGGGAAAAACATGAAAATAGTCTGAAATGGAGGAGAGGGGAAGATGACAGATCCGTGGCAGAGAGGAAATATTTGTTGGCCTTGTTTGGGGTAGTAGTATCTCTAGGTCTGTCTCTCTATTTCAAAACCTTTAATGTTGTAACTTGTCTTGCTATTGCATATTTTATATAAATCTGTATGTTAAATGTCACTATTTGCCTTTAACTTTCTGGGAAGCCAGAACAGTGAGCTACTGCATGCTACTAAGTTCACAGTAACACCAGTTCACTAGTGTTCTTAAGGTGTTTGTGACTAAATTTTTATATGTTAGGGTGGGATATGTTTTCGCTCTACTTAAAGCTTCTGAGATTGAGTATGTCTGCTCTCCTTTGGCTATTTTTGACCCTGTGTAGTTCATTTCTCAGGCTGCATAGTAAAGCTATCCATTAAGGAAAGTTGTGCACTCAAGTTTTTGGTAATATAGAGGTCTTATTAGAATTAGTTTGTTTTCAAGCTGTAATTATTATTCTCTTCTATTCTTAGCTAAGCAACCACTTATTTGAAGAACTTGCCATGGATGTGTATGATGAAGTTGACAGGAGGGAAACAGATGCAGGTGAGTGAGGTTTTCTGGAGTGTGTATAAAATTAATTTGAATTGGTATATTACATACAAGATGCTAGTGTAAACTACCATTAAATTTAAAATAGTTTTGTATTCAGAAGTTACTGTTATTGGTAGTTTGTTTGTCTGCTGTGTTGTTTGAAGGTGTATGTTAATTGAAAAAAGACCTTTCTATTTTTTGGAGAGTAGAGGACTCTCTGAAAAAAAATTCTTTAAATCAATTGTATTTGTGCTTGAGGTTGTGATTTTTTTGATCCTTTGACAAGGAACTCTGTCAAATGGAACAGAAAGATTATTCTTTCTTTTTTTTTTCTCTCTCTCTTTTTTCTTCCCCTGAACAGTTTGGCTTGCTACTCAGAATCATAGTACACTTGTGACAGAGACAACAGTGGTCCCTTTTCTTCCTGTAAACCCTGAGTATTCCTCAACCAGGAATCAGGTATGCGGTCTTGTTGATACTATATAAATATAAAATATAAAAATATTTTCATTTAATAGGCCAGGTATTCAAAATAATATTCCTTTACTCTGTCTCATTACTGTAAAAGAGTTGCATGTACTTGTAAAAAGGTTAAAATAGTTTCACATTAAGTCTGCCTTGGAGTCCTTCAGTTATTTATTTAAAATCACGCTTTTCTTTTTGCAAGAAAATGTAATTGAGCTGTGAGCTCTCTGTACGTGCTATAGTCTTTGTTTTATCTGGGAACTGTACTGTTCATATAATACACAATGTACTTTTTTTTGCATCATTCTGTAATTTAGGGGAGACAGAAACTGGCTCGATTTAATGCCCATGAATTTGCTACACTAGTTATAGATATTTTAAGTGATGCCAAACGAAGACAACAGGGGAATTCACTCACTGGTTCAAAAGGTGAGTATGCTTTTGGTTGTCGGCTGTTCTATATGCAGTATTTCAGTGATTTAATCCATACCATAGCATCATTCAGAAGTACTTAATATGAATGAAGAAAGAGATTTATACTATTTTTATAAATGATAACAAGAGCTAAACAGATGCATGGATAACAGGCTATTGACAGCATGCATTAGCCACCAACATAATGCCTAAACGCAGAAGATTTGATTGTTAAGATATTGGTATTACAATTAAATCAAGTGGTGTGTGTGCAATTTGGGAGCATCTTTTTGTGATGAATATGATTTTATGATTACTAGGTAAAATTTTCCAGATGACTCATGAACTCTTTAGAAATCAAGAATTTTACAGTGTTATTTCTTTTGACTGGCAACTAAGATAATGTCAATGTTGTTAAAGACTGGCCTTCCTAGCTGCTCTCTGCATGCAGGACTTCACTGTAATTGGGATGCTTTAGAACATCCTGTTAATTTGCCTAAAAATGTTTACTTTCTGTATTTCTTCCAGAGAATACAAATAACCCTCCAACAACCAAGCAGAGCCGTAGCTCTAGCTATAGAGATAGAAAACAACGTTTGAACATTCTAATTCTCCTTCTGGAGAGAACTTGCTAAAATGGATTTTTAATATTTCCCTGTATCTGTCAATTCAATGCTGATATCCATTTGGCCATTGTAGTCTGTTTTGTACTTTCTTTTTCTCCCCTTATGTGAATTTTATTAAACTTGTAAAGCATAATTCTCATCAGTTACTTTAACTTGCCTAAATACTTACAGGAAATGAAAAGATTAAAACATAGAAGTTTGTAGTTTTGACCAGCAGATCCACATATTGAGTGGATTTAAATTAATTTTTAGGACTACGCTAACCAAATGATACCTTATTCTGCCTTATTTTGTATTGTCACTCTGGTCGAAGTTCTCTTCTGTTGTGTGTTTTTTGTGGGATTTTTGTTTGATTTTGGTTTTGTTTTGTTTTGTTTTTTAGTGTGCACTTTCACTTGTCTTCCTAACTTTGTAATACAGATTTTAAAATTATATTTTTTGATTTTTTCAGAAAATGTGGAACTGATACTGAAATCAATCAGCAATCAACATAGTAGTGAAAGCCAGGATAATGATCAGCCTGATTATGACAGTGTTGCTTCAGATGAAGACACAGATCTGGAAACAAATGCAGCTAAATCGAACAGACAGAAGGTAGGTTTAAAGTATTTATACACACACACCAAATTTTATGCATAAAGGTAATCTGAAGTCAGTAATCTTCCCCATTGTAAGGTGATTTAAAATGCATGAGTGGTCAGAAGTCTAGTGTTTTGATTACTTTTCACCTTTATTTCAGAATCATGCCTCAGTCTATAAAGTTTCTAACAAAATTAAATGTTGTGGCTTAAATTTGTTATAAATAAAATGCCCCTTTAGAAAAATAGAGCATGCCACTGAGCACATCTGGAGATAAGCTATAGACTTAATAGAACAGATGAAATAATTGAATCTACCGAAATATTGTTAATCAGTGAGTTCATTGACTTTCACAAACATTTACTGCTTCTCACTGAAGAAATATATACATCAGACCAATAGTGACCGAGTGATTTAAATCATTCCTGAAAGTAATACAGCACGGTAAAAAAAGGGGCAATAAATCCCTTTGGTTCTAGTTTCATGGTGATGTTCCCATTGGACATCTAGTAATCTGTCTTTTAGGATTTACTAGTTCTTTATTGCATTTTTTTTAAACCACTATGAAACAGTATTCTTTCACTGTTTGACATGCATGAGACAAGTGTTTTATGCATAGATGAGCTGAGTTGACTGACATCAGATTTCTTTTATAACAGTCCAAAATTATTTTAATGCATGAATGTTATTAATTTGAACTTAATTCGAACCACGATTCCTTTAAATTAAGCAAATGAAAATCTGTTGAAATCTCCTTGTCTCATTTTCTTCCAGTAGTCTGTTTCTCAATAGTGTAAGTATTTTTCTCTTACTGTTTGTAGAGCCTAGATTCAGACTTGTCGGATGGACCAGTGACAGCCCAAGAATATATGCAAGTTAAAAATGCTTTGGTGGCTTCTGAGGTAAAGATTCAGCAGTTAATGAAAGTGAACATCAACTTGAGTGACGAGCTGAGAATCATGCAGAAAAAGGTAACAAGCACAATAATGCAACTCTTTCGTTTAATAACATTTATCTTAATTTCAGTTGACCAGAATAGCACCACTGAAACTGAAGATTCAATAAACCAATATAAGGGTAGGGAGAAAACTTGAAATAAAGCTGTTTTGGAATCAGATATGAGACAACAAAGGTATATGTGTTAACCTGTGTTTTGAGTGCTTTTTTGGGGGGGGATGTTGATGATCTTACTTCACTCTGACATAACTTTTCCCAGTGATCAGACAGTTGTTTTAAATCGTGTATACTTTTGCTATCTTAGCAGTTTTCGGCACTTAGAAAGTAAGTGATAGCAGACATCATGTGTGTGTGCATGTGTGCCTGTGCGTGTAGTGTACTTTTCAACTTTTCCAGTAGATCTGCTGTTTTGTTGCATTAATAAGCCTAGCTGGAATGAGGGGAAATTAAAATCCCAATCCAGTTTTACAGCAGGAAAGAATCTGAAGTGTGGCAATATAATATCAATTCTTTTTTGCATATAAGGAAGCTAAGATTTACTTTTTTGTTTGCATTCAAATCTGTGGGGAAGTAGAATGTAAAGAATATTGTGGATTAATTTTTTTTTCTTAAAATATTCAGCATTTGGCAAACCCAGTTACTGCTTTAAACCTTCARCGTGGGTTTTCTCTAAACAAGGATAAGGTAGAGGTATCTCACACTACAAGATACTACATATAGATAGTCGTAGGGAAACAGCAAAGTGATCATTTGTGCTAAAATCCTAAATTTAAAATCTGGGCTCTAAAAAACTGTTTTAGAAGTCAGACCTTCTAATCCTAATATAAACAAGTCATGTTGTCTCTGAAAGGCCAAAAATTAGTCCTTCATGGGCAAGCGAATAAATCTTCGTAAAAATAATCATGATAGGAGCAAAAAATCAAGATGCAGTGCATGTTTAGCTTGAAGGAAGCGGAGCTTTTAGGGTTACTACTAATGTGTAAATTTGATTGCGAAAGATAAAACTGCTGAAAATGAATATGCAAAAGGCCCATTTCATCATCACTTGGGACACCTACATCTCTTGTAGGCTATCAGTTCTTGATGCTAGGAAGTGACTACAGCCCTAGAACTGGCTAGTGTGTGTGTGTGAAGTAAGATGGGCTACCAAACCATTCGTAATTTGTTTTATGCTTTACCAGTATTTGGGGTAAATTGGAATAAAAATAGATAAACCAGCCATTTTTTCTCAGTGGGGTAAGGGAGGAGTTATATCTCTATTGAACTCGCTATCCTGTCTGTCATGCTAGCTAAGAAAGGGCTGGCTACTTTCTCAAAGGGGTTCTCTTCATTAGTGTTAGAAATTCTATTTTCCAAATAATTACAAGGCTGCAAGACTTCTAATTGCAGCTGCAGAAAGCTCTCCCTGTACAGAAAGTTTGCTTAGGAGTCTTCAAGCTTTGCTATTGCGGAGGTGAACTTGTTCTGAGGGCTGCATTAGCACAAGCCAAAAATATGTATTTTTTTCCCCCTGTTGTTTTGGAGCAAAGAGGCTGATACTTTGGAGAGTGGTGGGGGCTGTTAAGCTATTAGCATCTAAAGCCAAGCTAAGTCAGTAAATGCAAATATCCTCATATGTTCAGTACCATCCTTCTGTTAAAACTGTTAGCCTTTGAGGTCTATTGGAATGACAAATAGAGAGAGGAATGTAAGACAGCTCAGGTTGTTTCTGTGGTATTTTAACAACTTGTACTGCTTAATCATTTTTCTACATCAGTTGATTTACCTTTTCAATTATATTGAGTTTCTTTAGATAGATTTAATCTTTTTCAGGAAAAAAAAAAAGATTCCTAAGGCCTATGGATTAATGAGTCTTAGTGTATTTATGTAGAATATGTTTTGAAAGATGACACAGCTGTGGCTCACTCATTTTGAAGATCAGTTGCGCTCATTTTATGTCCTGGTGATGTAGATAGCTATGGAACTTCTCTAACTTAGTTTTTAATTATGAAGAATGGATATAGCAATGCTCTATCGCAGAAGGAAGAAAGGAGAACGGCTGTATTAGCTGTATGAGGCTACTGGGAACTTCGGGACATTGTGGGAGTTCTCTGGTGGCTATTTGGAGTGAGACACCAATGTACTTGTACTGCTTCAGCAATTCTAAAGCAATAGACTTTATTCAAGAGACTGGGTCTTGGGGGTTTTTTAGGGTTTTTTATATTTATATATACATATATATATATAATATATATATTGTTTTCTAAGCACAGAGCTTATAAGCTAAAATTTCTGTCCACTTTACACATCACCTTATTAGCCAACTATGTACCTAATCTTTTGCATGCTAATTACTTGAGAAAGATGCTAATTAAAGAAAAGGCAAAGCTACACTTGATGCATGCTACTTATGAATAGATTCTTCCTAAATAAAAATGAAAATACTTTAATGGGCACTCTAACGGAAAAAAAAAAATTTTTATGCTTGCATATGTGTTTATGTACCTAGAGGCGATGAGGAGATTGGTCTGAGTTTACATTAGCTGTAACCTGAAATTCCACCAAAAAAGTTTATAAAATGTGGTGGAGGATAAGAAAAAGGAAACTGCAAAGTTGACCTATTTAATTGCCCCTAATGACAAAGTTTAAAGAAATAGCTTGACTCTTGGCTGGTCCTTGAATCTTAATACACAGAAATCTTAATACACAGTGCATCTTACTACAGAGTACATGAAAGAATGTGGAAGAAGCATAAATTATCTTGATAAAAGTCTGCACGCTCAATTCAGAGTTCTGGGAAGTGCTGCAGGCACCAGAATTTTTTGGTGGAGATAATGTTCTTGAAAGTTCATATGATGCAAAGTAAATGCAAGTAATAAATGTACAATTTCCAGATAAAAGGCCATCAGCTGTTTGAAATATACTCAATATATTGTTGGAGAATTGCTGATACTGAAGTACTTTTTACATCTTTTCTTTATGATGTGTTAATATAGCAAACTTACTCTGAGTAACTCCACATAAAAATTAGAATTTTTGCATTTTTACTATCCATCAAATGTATATAATAAAAAGCTAAAATTAGTTCTTGTTGGCTTCGTAGAAAGCAGTAGCTGATACTTTATTTTCATAAGCTAAACTCTCTTCTTGCTTTGCAAAGCAAGCTCTAGTTTTCTTTGCGCTGCCTCTGGCATCTGTGCTATAATTTTGGCATTTGCAAACTTCATGGACCTTATGTTAAAGTCCTCTTTTAAGTTCTTGTAGTGACTGCTGAAATGGATCACTCCACTTAAAAATTGTTTTGTTGGCAAGCCCTCCTCACATTTGCCTCCCCAGACAACTCAATGTATTACATGATTCACGTGCAAGTACAGTTAGGCTGGAAGAAATTGATTGTGTACTTTGAACTGCAACAATTTTAAGGTCCAATTTGACTTGCCTCCCAGAAAAAAGTGCTGCAAATCAGCACATAAATATTTAACAGATCTGGAACATAGATGTTTCTGTGCTTATACTGAGCAAATCAAGTAGTTTCTGAAAAAGAAATCGAACGCCAGCTGCTGGTAGCTGGATTACTAGTAAAGCTGACAAGCGTGTACCTGTATATTCCGTTTGCTTTTGACGCTTGCTATTAGAAAAACAAAGTCCCACTGCTAAACATTTCTTTCAGCTTCAAACGCTACAGAGTGAAAATACCAACCTCAGAAGACAGGCCACAACCAATATATATCAGGTCCAAACTGGTTCTGAATACACAGACCCTACCAACAATTCTTCCTTAAAGCGACGACCATCTGCACGGGGTAGCAGACCCATGTCTATGTATGAGACTGGATCAGGTCAGAAACCCTACCTCCCCATGGGAGAGGTCACATACCCAGAAGAAAGCATAACGAGACTACAGCCTTTCCCTCCACATGTAAGTAAAATTGCTGATGCTTCTGCATTTCTCCTTATGTTCGACTTTTCTGTCTATTCCAACTGTGCTCATATACTGGTGCTTCTCAACTGTCTGCTTCTTAGCAGATTTGAACTGTAAGAATTGTTACTGTTTGCTGTATTAACATGTCTGCAGGAGCTTGATGTTTTGAAGAGTAAAAGCTATAACAATTCCTGAATATATAAACTGAAGCTTTTGGCTTCTGCTCAGCTCTTTCTTTTAACCACAGTATATTTGCCAAATATCTATGTGTCAAAAACAGGAGGGGAGGGAAAAGTAGTATTTCAAGAAGGTAGGTATAGTTCATGGGTTTCTTTTGCGAGATACACAGGCATGTGCCTATTTGTGGAACTTTAGAACCTCCTTTCAAAAACAAAATAAAATTGAATATAACTTTTTTCATTAGGCAACTCTTTCTTATTCTGAGTTGGTGAAACCTGCGACTGAAGACAGTTTAGACCTGTTAGCTGAACAGATTCTTCTGGATTAGTATTCTGGATTAGTATTTTTCTGTATAGGGTACTAATAGGGGAGAGGGAGATCTGAATCAGCCACAAGGATTCTGCACTGAGGTGCTCACACTGTAGATAAGTGGCCCAACACGCATTAGTGCTTATTAAAGTTAACTTTTGTGGCAACTTTTTAAATTGCCTTGCGAGAAGGAATATGTGACAGTATTTCCTGCAAGCACATATTTAGCATTTGGGGATTGGTTTCAGTGTGTTCTCTGTTGATAGCACTATCTTGTATTCCCCTGCCACATGAACATTTAAGCCCTTTAAAACATATTTGGAAGTTAACATTTCTTGCCTGACATGGGGGAGAGCAAATGTTCCATGAACATCCCAAAGAAAACAGTGAGTGCCAACAGGAGTAGTGCACCAGGGAACTGGTGCAGAAATCTTAATTTTTTTTTTTTCCTTCAGTTGAATTAATAAGAACTCTAAACTAAATGAAATCTGTATCATTCTAAATGAAGTTGGCATGTCAATATGAAGGCGGTTCTGGCAGCAAGAAGTGTAAGAATTCTTCTGTATGTGGCAATGTAGGCAAAACATGATATCACTTTGTATAAGTCTTTTACATTTCTCATTTGGTTTTGAATTTGGATAGTTAGCAATAGTAGTTCTAAAGCATTGATTTGTTCTGTGGAGATTGGTTAATTTGGTATTATGGTGAATGTATTTTTTTCACTGTGGAATTTGGCACCTCTAGAATATCAGTGTTACAATTATAATGAAGTCAGTTGTGTTTCGAAAGAATTAAGTCCACTCAACCTCAGCCAAGTTCTCAGTATCATTCTTGCTTTATGTCATCTCCTTGGTTTTAAGAATGTTCCTTTATTTCACTTCAGAGTTATTTGTGTTTTGTTTTTGGTTTTCCCGAGTGTTTTTTTCTTTCCCATTTTTAGATCGGGAGGAGTGCGTTTGTGACCTCCTCTTCATCTCTACCTTCCTTCCCCTCCACGCTTTCCTGGTCAAGGGATGAAAGCACACGAAGGGTTAAGTACCTTCCCAATTAGTCTTTTACCTGGAGGAGGTGGCAATCATCCAAAAAGCCCTTATGCCTCTATCCTTTCCCCTTTATGCTAACTAGCCTTCATGCCTGCATGAAGCAGCATTTCATCATTTCGGTTTCTTCTGCCACATACTATGGATACTTGCCTCTCTCTAACTTCACAACAGCTAAAATCTTCAGCATTTAACACCATGCACAAAGTTGCTCCAAATCACTTGTTCAACTGCATAACACTGAAAACAATCAGAAGACAAGCTGGCTGCTGTTTAAAAAGTAATTTGGTAGGCACTTTATTGATGTTTCATAAGCCAATATATAACTTTTCCTACTGACTAAAATGCATTGCATGAGGCACAGGTATGCTCACTGGGTCCTAGCTTTAAAGCCTGCTTTCTTTGGGGGCTGTCAGTTTGCATCCAATCCGGAATGGTATTGATTGACAGTTTGTCTTACAGATGTTCATTAGTTTGTCTGAAGTGAGTTCTTCAAGCGTCCAAATGGATAACTATTTAGATTGCCCACCAGTTCGTTTAATATCAGCTAGCCTGCTTTCTGCTTACCTTGAGGGACAAAAGACTGAAAGGGCATGGAAATTGCTTTTAGCAAGACTCCTTTCAGGTTAAAATTGAAGATATTGTGAAAGCGTATAAAGGAAGTTCATACTTGTGTTCCATGAGGATCTGCAAAACTTGTTCTTCAGGTCTTTGTTAGTCACTATACTGACTTTAGGAAGAAAAATTGCTGTATTACTGGGAAGCATTGAGTCCATTCTATATGGTCGTGTTATCTCAAAGACACTGTCTTTGTTGCAGCCTCGTACATGAGCTTTAGCTATTTAAAGAAGCTTTATCCAGCTTATTACACTTTTCTAAATGTTCTCTTTTGATGTAGTGGGACATTTAAATCTAGTCTTATTCAAGTTCATTTGCTAGAAGTGAGCATAAAATGCCACCTCACAAAAGGACAAATTTAGTGTAGCTAGCAAGGTAAACAGTTTTAGACTAGTCTGTTTGCGACAGACAGCTTCTTAGCAGGCTACATTTTGTTTGGGATCCTAGAAATAATTACAAGCTACATATTCAAAAGAACGCAAAAGCACATTACATTTGCAGCTCTAGAATAACTTCTGGTTTGGGCTGTGGAAGGGCGATGGCTGTAATGGATCCAGAGTAGGCTCAGTTTATCGTGTCACAGACAAATGAATTTCTGAGATGAACGGCCCGATAGCTTTCTCCACTGCTGTTTGACTGACCTGGAGTACCAGCTTGCACTGTGGCAGAAAGTACCCCTCAGTCATCGGTGAGCTGGCTGCATTTTGAGGACTTTATGACTAAACATCTTTAACTGTGAAGCAAACATCAATACAAGATTCTTTGGGGTGTTCTTAGATTTTTATGGCTCACTTCATACAAAATTATGAGTAGCTTATACCCATTTTGGTGTATTATTATACATTAAAAATTTAAACTTTGCTTATTTTGCACTAAAACAAGGCTTTCCCAAGGGCAAACTTAAAAGAGAAAAATATTCTTATTTCTTTGCAAGACTTAGCTAATTTTGAAAAGATCTTTAAGAAAATTTCTCCCTTTTAGTCTTAGTATAATGAATCAGTACTGTCTCATTCTGTTTCTTGGACATTGCAGGGTCTCTAATCAGATTTTACTATATAACAGAGATTTTTTTCAAAAGCCCGTCTGTGGGTTTAAATATTGAACGGTCATACCTCTGGCCTCTTTCCCTCAGCATAAAATCCCTTTAATTCTTGTGCCACCAGTTTATTTTGACTGTATAGTGTTTGGAGACATCAATTTAGGAAATATTAGATTTACAAGGAGTGCTAGATAATAAAAATTTTAAGTGAATGTCCTTCTGCTTAGTCAAATGTGAATCTGGGTTTGCCTGCAACTGGTATCAATACTATGTTTTTAAACTATGGTGGAACCTAGAAACTTGAGAGATTTTTTTTTTTTTTCCTTCAAGCATACACTGATTTTATTGCTGTATCAAAATCCTGTTTTCTTAGTTCATTGTTGTATTTGTATTTTTGACCATAACATACAGCATTGCCATTCATCATACTGTTCTCCATTATACATCTGGGAGAAGGGAAAGGCCAGAAGCTGCATGTAATAGTTTTGTATCTTCGCTGTTTGTCACTTTTTAGGATTGGTCTTTGCTATCTTGAGAGATGATTCAAAAAATGCAACTTTTTTTTTCTTCTTTGCAAAATAACTTTAAAATGGATGGAAAGTGCTCATGTTACAAGTGCTTCAGACCGAAGATCTGTTTTTGTTTTTTTTTTTTTTAACATTAAATGAGTGCATAGCAAATGGAATGGGCCTTAACCAATGAAAAACACTTCCTGTTCACACTCCTCATCTTTCCTCAAGACAAAAATATTGTCCTGACTGTACGTGTCAGGGATGCTAACTGAAGACATCCTTTACAATCTAACACTTGAGATTCCCTTGATCTTTACTTCAGAGTTTCTGTAAAGCTCGAAGGGTGGTTCTTCAGCTGGGATCGCAGAAGACCCTGTTAGGTGAGCAGTGCAGTCTGTGAATTAGGCTGGAGCTGGGGGGATGCCAGGACTTATTAGGCTTAGCAGAGGGACCCGTATGTAGAGTGACACCAGTGTGCCGTACTTGCAAATGGACGAGCTGCAGTAGGCACTTCAGGTGAGCTTTGCAATTTAAGACTAGAGCAGGCAGGTGCGTGGTGACCCTTGGYCTGGCCTCGCGTGGGAATGTGCCTCCAAGGGTCTTGAACTGAAAACTGATGTGAATTTTGGACATGGGCCTAACAGTAGGTATCCATAGCATAAGCCTGGAGGATGTATTGCCAGGATATAAACTGTACAAGGAGGCCAGCTGAGGTCAGAGAAGGGAGACTAGCACTACCTGTGAGAGCTTGCCGACGGGCAGGGGTATGGTAGGATCTGCAGGGTACTATTCCAGAGCTGTCATGACTAAGTGTGCTCACTTGTGTTAACAGCCCTCTGGGAGGGGGAAAAAAAGTCATGATAAAGGTAGTTTAGAAAGAAATAAGCAACATCACCCCCTTACACATGGATCAGATGCTTTACTGGGAAGCGTAGAACTGGTCTGCTGAGGGTTATGAGGTAACTGACTCTCTAACATCGTGCTTCTGAAAAAGCATCATTGCTCGGGGCATTGAACTGGGTGGCACGCTGGTTCCACGTGTGGTTCCTAGGTCACTCCGTATTATTGCCCCTTTTGAACGTCAAGTGAAAGGGAGAGCAGGAGAGCATTGGTGCTCAGATGGCAGGTTCTGTGAAAGCTGAAGGACTCTTTCTTTTTAGAACTGCTGATGAAAGCTTGGAAAAACATATTCTCTAATACAGATCTGATTTGTACTTTAGGGAAGAATTTCTCATTAAAGAGGTAATATTTAACTAGGGAGCTAATGAATTTCTTGTTTTGGAAGAAGAGAACGGCCTTTGGTATCACATTCATTTCAGTGCTGCTGTTGTATGTATGCTGTAAGCATACTAAGCATCAGAGTCTATTGGGTAAAAACAGGAAAAAAATAAATCCCAGCTGAAACAACAGTAGCTGGAAGTGTGTGAATGAGTAACCTAGAATTGAGCAGTGAATAATGATAGGGGTAGACTGAGCTTGAAAAATAAGACTGGTACAGAAACTTTTATGCAAAAGAACAAACCAATGTACACAGAATGTATCACTGAAAAAGATCTTTATTTTAAGCACAATACTTAAATAAATCTTTATTTGTTGTAGGCATCGAAGTTAGAAAAGCAGAATAGCATGCCTGAAAGTGACTATGATAATCCCACCACCAGTTTGGAGCTGGATGAGGCAGGGTAGGTCTGGTGACACATAGAGCTAATGCTTGTATCTTTGCAATATCAAAAGACATAGAATTATTTAAACAACAATAAAATTCTGTACCGCAGTGACAATGTCAATATTATTCTTTTCCAGGTCAGGTAGAAAAGGAAGGCAGAGGAGTGTCATTTGGCAGGGGGAAGGGTCTATCCCTGAAGATACTGATACGGCCCCCAGTTCCAGTTTGCCCAGTACAGAAGATGTGATTCGGAAGACTGAACAGATCACTAAAAATATTCAGGAGCTATTGCGGGCAGCACAAGAGAACAAGCATGACAGGTAAGTGATGAGTTCCTTGAGAGTTCTTGAGTTTACGAGAAAATTAAGAAGATTAAGTGTTTTCAAAAGTACAAACAACATCACATATATTTATGCCTGGAGATACTGATTTCATGCATATGAAATATGTAGGTCCCTGGTGCTTTTTGGGTATATTGGAACTAGTACTGCAGGGTGAGTGCAGAGGAGAGTGAACAGGCACAGTCTGTGGAAACAACACCTTCCTGTCTGAAAAACCAATACAGTTCTCTGGAAATAGACTGTGGCTGGAGCACTGTCTGCTACTGACCTGCCTATCCTACATGGAAGTAGTACAGGGATGGGGGGGAGCACTGGGAAGCAAGACTCTTGCGAAAGACCCGCTGCAAAATGCAAGCGTGTAGTGTAAGTTTTTAAGATTCAAGTCAGATGAGTATCTCAGAGAACTCAGTTGCTTTAGGTAAGAACTCCCAAAAGAAATGTGATTGTAATACCGAGTCTTATTTCAGGAAAAATTTTCAAAGGCAGGGAGAATTTGGCCTTCATACTGAAATATTACTTCTCATTCTGGCTACGTTTATGTTATCTCTAATCTGCTGTCATGGTGACTTTTGTCTTGTATGGGTGTGGGGGGGGTTGCTTTGTTTTGTTTTCTTTTTTTAGAAGGAAACAGATAATGTGCCAGCAAAAGCTATTTTGAACTATTAGGTTTAGACACAGAGATAACTTGGTAAGTAGGTGACTGTTTATCAGTATGTCAGTGAACACTCAGCTTGAGCTCCCTCATGTAATCTGTAACCAAACCTAACAGTTAATTTTGCTGAATAGCCACGAGCAAGTGCTAGTGACATTGTCACTACCTAATCGTCAGGTGTTTTCCTACATAGCTTTTAAGAAGACTATAAATAGTAGTTAGGTCTTCCTATGTATGAATGTATTTTAGTTCTGAACAGTTTTGGTCTCCAGAAAGCTTGCAGACTAGCAGTTCTTACGTTTGAACTGCTGTTCCTCTTTCTGATCCCAAGACCCATACAATTCTTTGCCTGTTAAAAGTGGCTGGTGATTTTTGTTAAACCCTTATTTCCTGCATTATTGAGAAAGATGGACAACAATGGGGCTCTTTTGTTCTGTATTTTTTCCGTTCTTGTACTCTTCTATTTTTAGAAGGCACAGTGCACGACCTCTCGTTCTGAAACTGAATGGAGAGCTCCAGAGCGTGTTTCTGATAAGCTCGTTGCCCTTGTCCATGACTTTTTCACTGACATCCTTTGATGCTTGCTTGCTTGTTCCTTTAAGATCACAATGAGAAGCAATAGTAAGAGACGTTTCAAATGAGTTTGATTGTTTATGTATGTCACCATTTATGGAGTTCAGATTAAAAAAATAAATCATTGAAAGATGCAATGCAGCATAACTAGGTTTTTGCTGTTGAATTGACTAGATTGTTTAAACAACCTGTTTTGTTCTCTTTGTTTTTTTTCCTCTTCTGTACCACGAGTAGTGTGTTCGTATTTAAATGACTAGACCTACAGAACACTAAGCTGTGAAACTATAGTTCTTTGTTTTCCTAATCTTTGGCTTTGTCTCAGTGGGCCAAGAATTACTTAGCATGCATGGAGCGTACGAGACAGAATGAGTAGGTTTGTTCTACCATTCTCCTCCAGCATTAGGAGAACACTTCCTTAGCAAAGCGAGATATTCAGTACTATTTAAGATGTAATCATATGGCTTCCAAACTTGTGTTGGGAATGTTATAGATAATCGGACAGTAATAGATGATATTCTTGCATCATTTTATTAATGAAACACCTTCTTCCTTTTTCTTCTCACTTTTTTTCTTCCCTTTTCTGTGCTCAACTGGCCAAGTAGACCATTAGAGCGTGCAGGCATGCTCAAGCTCAGACATAGCCTCGGCTGTTTCAGTACGCTGGTTCCCTGGGCTGAGAGAGCTCCCCTGCAGCCTTTGACCATCCAGCAGCCTGATCCTACCTCCTGGTACTCTGGCCTCTGTCCCTGCCTTCCAGGCACAGTGTCCTTTCTCTTTCTCTCTGCTGCCTCTTTCCCTCATGCACCATCTGCACAGGGGTCGTTGAAGGCTATGCATGAAATGCTTTGAGTGATGAAGAAATTGCAGATAGCAAGTAGAGAGAGTTGTGGACCAGTAAGAGTGCCCATTCAGCTGAAGCTCCTAGTATTGATTTACTGGGGAACAGAATCATAGCCTAGAAATTGCAACTGTCTCCAGTTTAAGAGATTCTCCTGTCTCCATTCTGTATTGTCTGTCAATATAAATTAACTTATGACAACTAATAGCACAGTATGCTGTTGCTGGTTTTGATGCTGTTGCAAAAATAGCAGAATTTTCATGGTCCCCAACATGCAACATTCAAACCTTGCAGTGTAGGCCTTTAACTGTTTATATAGCTAGTGTGTTAAACAAGAAGATAATCTCTATCTTGGATCAATGAAGAAAGACTTATATGTAAAATGGTTATACCAGTGTCTTTCACCTTGAGCAAAATATTGTTTATTAATGCCTAAAATGCAACCAAATTTAAACATTCTTTAAAAGAGAACTTTTCAAGTTCTAACCCCAAACATTACTGCCAGTGATAAATATCAAAATCAGAGGAAGAGGTTACCTCAAGTCTTCAGTTATTGTTGATGATGGATTTTTGTTTTCCTCCAAGCTATCACTACTTGAATATCTTCCTAATGTCTTACTGAAATGTGTGTGGACTTATCAAACGTGTCAGCTTATTTAATGAGTGTGCAGTGTATAGGCTAAAATAACGCCATTCCTCTGAGGCATGCCAAAAACTTGGCAGCAAAGCCAGAGAACTGGAGAATGTGTTATGAAATATGTATCTCTAATACAAGTTCTCTTTCATTCAAGTAATTCTTACAGTTTTTTCCACGCTGTTAGTGGAGGGTTTAACTAGCAAACAGGTTTTTATGTGAGTTAAGGTACTGTTAAGTGTGTCTTCCAGGGAGCAAATTGTTAACTCAATAGCAGAAAGGGAATTACAGTGAACTTGAAGTATAAAGAGATCTTCTTCCACTTTTAGTTATTTGAAAGGACTTGTGATTTGAGACATACGGAAGTACTCCCTTTTTTAAAGCAATTTTTCCTGCATCGCCCAAATGACCCCAGTGTGTTGCTTCCTTTTCAGTGCATTTGTAACTGATGTATTTTTGCACCTTTGGTATTGCAAGATAAATGCATATCATTTGATTGTGGGTTTTTTTTTTTTTCTTTCCTTCTTTTTTTTGCTTGAAAGGGCAATGATGTATCATAATCAATAGATGCTGAATATTTTTCTGGTATGCTACTGCTTTGTGATTTTTTTACCTTAAGATTGCACTGTGTTAACTAACTTATAATGTTGAAGTTGAGTCTTTAAAGCTTAAAAACGAGTCTTTTGAAATTAGACTTTTGACAGACCATACTAATGGAATGCTTCACAAAAACTTATGGTCAATAGTTTTAAGATGTATTTTGAACAAACCAATTTTCATTTGGTATATAATTAAGAAGTGAAATCTGTGAGGACTAATGGAGTCTGTAGTGATTTCATTAGTTATCACTTTTTAACTCAATAGCTTTACTGAAAATTTAGCCTAAAATGTACACACTGTGAAAGTAGTTCGTAGTTTGGAGATGCAGGTATTTGTAAGCTGCTGTATGARCATTGTGCGTTGTTCGTTCATTGTGTTTAAATTCATCAGAGAAGACAGCTTGGCTTTCTTCGGTTACCTTTATATGATGTTTTACCTTTAGTTAAACTTTACCAAAAAAGCAAGGTATGAATTCTCTATTGGAAGCTTTGCATACACCATTCGCAGTAGGTGTCCTGCCTATCGATTTGTGAAAGGGAAAAAGGGGAGCTGCATGCATAACGCTGCATTCCTGACTTACACTGAAAATGGACTGATATAGGTATGGAAATGAATGTTCTTGCAGTTGGGATGTGTCCTTAGGCTGCATCTCTGCAACAAACTAAAGAACGCTTTAGGTCCAGCTGTCGACCCCAGAGAAACACGTTTCTTAGAGAGATCATTCAAAGTTTAGCTGAGAAATGATGGGTTAAAAGCTTACAGAGGTCAGACTTCAGATCTTGCTGCCAAGTGTTTAGAATATAGTTTTTTGGKTTTATTCTTTTTTGGTAACATAATACAAAGAAGTATTTTTTTAAAAGACTTCTACTTTGTAACTTACCCATGGAAAATAAGCGCAGGAAAGTTTTCTGTATTGCTTCAGAGAGATAGACAAGACGGTCCTATAAATATCTGCTCTTGAGTCTTTAAATATTTTTGTTAACTGTTTGGATGGCAAAAATTCAATTCTGAAACATAAAATCATTTGAAACACCTTTGGTTTCTTTAACTCTTTTTCAGACATTACAGGATATTTGTAGTTGCATAGATCCTTAACAGTCTAAATACTTTTTTGTAGAAAGTTTCTTTGTTCCTAAGTACCTCTGCATCACCATATTTTGTATAAGTGTCTTCAAACTGCAGAATCTTACTTTACTTTGTGCCTGACTTACATGAATCAATTTACTTGTGCATGCTCTCACATACATAACAGTAATATGTTGATCCTACGCAGACTGAATAGAACAATCTGAGCAACTTTCTGCAGCCACTTAGAGACAAATTGTAGCATTTGAATCATTTTTAGGAAATGCCAATGTATGAATTAATGTGCAGTTAGTATTTGTAGACATGTGTTTCCATAACTGAGTACAAATTGAGACTTTTTTCTGACAATATTTGGTATAACAGGTGTGGACGGTTATTCCTTCAAACAAACTTTGATCAAAGACAAATCAAAATAGAAGAAATAACTATTTATTAAGGTTTTTTTTTCTGAAGTCATATAGTATGGTTATATACAAGCTTGTGCTGCAGTGTACAAGGGAGTGTTTAAGGAGGAGACACTAAGCTTCACCATAGTGTGTTTAGGTTTTTGTGACTCAGTTGTTTGAGGGAAATAGTCACTGACTAGTGAAATCGAAAAGGAAAGAGAGTCTTTACATGTAGAATAATATGTTGCGTTTTTTTGCAGCTATATACCATGCTCCGAGAGAATACATGTGGCAGTAACAGAAATGGCAGCCTTGTTTCCAAAAGTAAGTGCCTTTTAGTGTTAAAACTAATTTGGCTTTTTTTTTTCTCTTTGTTAGTGAATTTTACTGCAGTAAATGAAAACCAAAACCAGAAGGTAGGAAGAAATGACTAGGTATTTTTGTCAGGTGTTGCATCTTTGTATTTATTACCAYGCTGATTGGAAAGGGTTAATCTGTGAATCCAGGCCCTAAAGCTGAAAGTTCAAAAGTAAAATTTAAAAAGTACAATTTAAAAAGTACATGCAGTTCCCCTAAAACTGGAGGCAAAACGGGCACAAACTGCAACACRGGAAGCTCCATCTGAATATGAGGAAAAACTTCTTCACTGTGAGGGTGATGGAGCACTGGAACAGGTTGCCCAGAGAGGTTGTGGAGTCTCCTTCTCTGGAGATATTCAAAACCCGCCTGGACGTGATCCTGTGCAACRTGCTCTAGGTGACCCTGCTTGAGCAGGGGGGTTGGACTAGATGATCTCCAGAGGTCCCTGCCAACCTCAACCATTCTGTGATTCTGTGAACTTGTTTTATCCACTCCTACCCCATATCTGTGATTGTAGTGATTGCTCATAACATCTCATACAGCTCAGAGAGAAGTCCCAGAAAGCACAGAGCCCTAGCAGCAGATGTCCTATATTAAAGAACATTTGTTCACAACTGCTGGCTAATTAAAAGTGATCCTAAAACAGTTTTGTTCTGTCATCTACTTCAACTTTTTCTTTCCCTTCCCAGAAACCCAAATCTGAACTAGTAAGGACTTCATTGCGTCTGCTGACATCTAGTGCCTACAGACTCCAATCTGAATGCAAAAAAACCCTTCCTGTGGAGACCTGCCCTACCACAGACATCCAGCTGGTCACCCAGCAAGTTATCCAGTGTGCATATGACATTGCCAAGGCTGCTAAACAACTGGTTACCATCACAACCAAAGAGAACAACAACTGAGTCGCACTTGATTTTTTTAGTCTTGTTTTTTTAAAGGTTGACTTTCAAATATAGGTGTGGAACTATTCAAATTTTTACTAGAAAACTAAAGGGGCAAAAAACTTTTTTAATTCAGTATTATTTTTGCATGTTTTCTAACAATTTTAATGATTAATTTAACCCACTGCCTTATTTTGTGCCTGTGTTGCCAGTTTAGTTACAGATAATAGCATGTTGCAAATAGCTGTTGAGCCAATATCGCATACCAACATTGTATCCAGCTCTTATAAGAGATTTCCTTAGGGCCATATTCTGCTTTCGGATATTGCTTGCACAACTCCCGTTGAAGTCAGCTGCACATATCAGAGGGCAGAATCTCGCCTTTGCTCTGTACATCCTGGAGCCTCGCCTGCAGTGAAACCAGGCTCTGGAGGCTCCAGAACATAACTGCTAAACAGCAGAAAGAAGTTTTGTAGTCCTTCTGCTAACGGAATACGGACTGAGTATTATCTGTTCCCATATCAACTGTTGTGCAATAATACATTTCTAGTCTGCTGAAACAATAGTAGTTGTGGGCATCTGAGCTTACTAAATGTAACTATACAAGGTCTTTTGTCACTTTATCTGTTTTGGAAGGAATTTAAAATTTAATAGTTATTTCTTTTAGTTGTCACTATGCCATTAATATATATGTTTGATGTTACTTTAGGGCATTAGTGGTTAAAATATTATCCTTTGTTTCTGATTTAGTAACTCATTCTGAGGTTTCCTACAGAATTTTATTACCATCTAGTGTCATCTTCAAGGCAAAATTTTGTTTGTAGCAGCATTGTTTAATATCTCTCAAGAAGCAATTTTACTGAAGATCTCTGTGATAATTATGGAAAAAAAAGAAAATTAGAAGAGTGCCAGTTCAAAGGAAGCTATGTCTGCCATAGTATATTGCCTTTGTACCTTAGTCTATCTAAATGTGAAATGTTTTTATATCCAGGAACTTTCATGCAAAGTTTTTGAAATTTTACAAGCTACATGTGGAATAACTCAAGATTAGTCACCTATCAGAAATGTAGATAGGTAACAAATGTCAGTGTATGTTTCATTTTTTTTCAATTCCTAAGTTCATAAAAATTTCCCAAAAATGTGTAAGTCCATACTCTCAAAAATGATAGTTCCTTTAGGAGTCTAAATTCCATGGAGAGTCAGTGTTATTTTGCCTCCTAACGTGTCCCCTCTGAAAGTGTGCTGTCTTTTTCAAAGAGCCTGTCACGCCAGCTTGACTGGGAGCCACTTAAAGCAGCGCTTTAGCTGAAAATCAAACTTACCAAACAGAGACAGAYGTCACATGTCAGTAGTTAATATAGGAAAGTGTTTTACCTTACCAGCTTGACCCTAGAGCTCTTTCAGTGGTCTAATGGTAAACGGCAGAAGGATCATAACGGACAGATGCAGCGCTGTTGTCTGTAGTGGGGCTGCACAACAACGAGGATGGAAGTTGATCTTATAACACTTTTTCATCTGGTCGAGTGTTGTGACAACTTTGCTCACTTTGTTGCTCTGCAGGCGTTGTGGAGTTCAGAGGAAAAAAATCTTGATTTGTTAACTGAAACGAGGGAACAGATGAGTTGTAGTCGGTTGCTTTTTCAAAGCAAAACCCCAGTAAATGAGTRTTTTGATATTTTTGATGCTACAAGATTTCATAAATCCCGCATGTCATGCCTATTTACACATAAACATGGCAAAGCTTGTGAAATGTGAAAGTTTTCCACCAAATAGAAGACCTTTCCTTGTTATAAGTAATCTTATGACTCTTTCCTCTAGTTCCAAAAATTATAGGACCACAAACTATACGTATATTGCTATAATCCCTGCCCTCTCTGTGTTAGCCAGCGGTGTAAGTGTCATCATATTGTGGTCTGTCTAAATATGTGAATATTCAGCCAGTCTTCACTGCAACACTTGATTCAGAAATGGCTATCTGCGGTTCCATAAACAGGTCTAGCATATTCTAGCCTTATTCTTTAAGGCTTTCTGGTGAAAATCTGCCATGTTTAGGTTAACAAACAAGAACTAAATTTCAGTGGTTCTTTCCTTTTAAAATCATGCTTGCGTTTGTATATACATACAAACATTGCCCAAGTGCCACAGTATTGTTGGATTCTTAAATGTTGTAAATAGCTGCCTTTTTAAAGTATTTTAAGTTTGAGGGAAGAGGGAGGGAGAGAGATTAGATGAAAACAAAGTAAATTAATCCTCTTCATGATCTGTCTTTTCTTCCTGCACTTCTGAATCCTAGAACTGTTTCTAGATTTGCAGGAATGCAGACAGGCTGGGATTAGAACTGTGGAAGACAAACACTTATAAAACTGGTTTCAGAACTATCAGTATATTTCATCACCAGTATGTAACCTCCTTTTAGGATTTTTTTCTATTAAATTGGCATAATTGAAAGGTAGAGAATGGTATTTTTGAATCTCTCAGGACATAGTTATATGCTTTTCCTTAACATATCCTTACCTGATTTCCAGTTATCAGTTGTTTAAATTTACCTCTGTGCCAAAACAAAAGCTAACTTTAACTGCAAGCCCTTGTTCTCTCTACACTAGCTACAGATTTTCTAAAATAATTGTGGAACTAAAAGAATAGTACATTAGCCCTCAAGTTATGTAGCGCTGCAGGTCAGAGGAGGCTGCAATACCTGAAACAACAAAGGTGACTTTTATTTTATGATTTGATCTCTCTTTTCCCCACCCCCCCCATCCTCTTTACAAAATGCTGCATAGGAAAGTGAAAATGCCTTTTCACAAACTTGTATTTATCAGTGTCATTCTAGCTGTACATTCTGACTTAATCTTTTGTTTACTGTATTACTATAAAAGTGCTAAAATCCTTTCAGTGTGTAAAATTATTTTGGGTTATTTGACTGCTTGTTTTGTGAAGAAAAGATATTGAAGAAGTTCCATTAGTTGAGTAAAGGCTACAGTGCTAAAACAGCATGAATGTCGGTAACACTCCCATGGCAGCATGACTTGCACACTGTGGCAGGGGGGACAGTGCACACTCGAGTCTGCTTTACCAGGGGAAATGCTTGGCCCGGGCTTAAGCTGCCATTGCCCACGATGACATCAAGGAGTCAAGTGCAATATCACTAAAACTCACACACTCCTGTGGTTGCAGCAGTTTTTTAATATAATGAAGCTAACGGTTGTTCAGCTTGCAATTATTCATTATTTGTAAAAATAAGGAAAAAAACCTTTATTGAAGTCTTCAGCACCTTCTGAAAAGGAATTGAACTGACATGTAAAGAAGTAGTGCCACAGCATTTATTATTTATCTATCATCTCACTGATTTGCAATATATGTTTGAAGCAACAGCTGGGCTTCTAGGGCACATACTGCTTTTCAGAGGCAGGAGTCTGACTTTAAATACAAAACACAACCCATAGTGCCTGAGAGTTACTGTTCTTTCATATTTTTATGACCAAACTGCAAGTTTTATTTCCTTTGCTGTTCTTCCGGTTGAATGTTTTGACTCACTGTAGCATATACTAAAATAAAACATCACAACTCCTGAACATAAAATAACTGAAGCAGTTCAGGGTGGAGTCCTAAATGCACACTCACATCTCTGAATTTATTAGAGCCAGTAGAAATTTGATCTTGTGTTCAGATAAGATATTTGAAAATATTTAGCTGTGGCCTATTTCTACTCCGTTTAGTCTTGGAGTCAYTGTAGGCTATTCCAGAACCATCATTATGTAAGGAGTTCCTTGATTCCTCAAAATTCTTTTTGTAGTATGCAAATTCATTTAGTGCTCATTCCTCAAGGAATCTTCAGGTCCACGCTGCTTTTGGATGACTGTAGAGCTAATGGGGTCAAAACAAAGAAAATCATAAATACTTTAAGGGCTCTAGAATTAATCTTCCACCATTAAGCATGCAGAGAAAGTACTTACAGTACAGAAAGTCTTTCAAGAAAAATCTATCAGTAACTTTTAAGAGTTGATTTAAGGCAATACAATCCCCTTCCACACTTCTCTGGTTCTTGTAACTACTATCTAATAAATTACTAAGAAGCTACTCTGTACAGTAGCTCATCGTTTAGGATGAAAAATGTGATCTGCTTGGCATGAGGTTTTTAAGCAGGGTAATTCATATACAGCTTAGTTTTTGGAACCAAATGTGATAGAAGAGGGAAAAATACTGAACAGCTCTGAGATGCACTGTAGCAACTGTTCTATTGTGGCTGCTAATGGCTAGAATAATTAGAATGTCATTTAAGGCAGTAGCAAAAAGTCTGCCTCAAAAAATTGAGGAAGTTATGACTTTAATCATCAGTATCAGCAAAAGAGAAAAACATTTCATGAGACAGAGCTCTAGCGTTCTGTTAAAAATAGCTCCAAGGGAAAGAATGGTTCTAGCATTCTCCTTTGGCACTATAGGGCAACTAAGRTACAGATTAGAAATAAAAATTCTGCTTTCAAGAGGATTGTCACCCTTCCTGATATGCTTAAGTGTTATGATGATGTGTAAGTATAGGATTCCCCCATTGCTGCTATTTACCCTGTTGCGATAGCCTTGCTCAGCCATGCGCTTGGCCTCTTGCTGCACTAACTCCTCACAGTGCTGCTTTATTAATCTCTCCTCTTCTTCTTCCTCTCTCTGGCGCTGCTGCTCTTCTTGTTCTTGTAAGTGGCGTTCTGTCACCTAAGGATAGCAAAGATGTGGGCTATTAAAGCTAGATCACAGACACACGGACTCGTCTAGGAAGTTGCACTTGCATTGCAAAGCAGCACTCTGTAGCAATAAGGTTTCTAAGACAACAAGGTTTAATGAGTGTACTGAACATTGTCTGCCCGGTCCTTAGCTAACGTGTTAAGGGACAAATCCACTGTGCATTTGGAAACTTCAGCAGAACTGGCTAGAGAGTCTGTTCGTCCACTTAGATTCTGAAACTTCCTTAACTGACCTCTCAGAAGCCAAGCTATTCTCTGCTATACTACTTTTCCATGTACTTTCCAGAAGCAATAGCTAAGTAAGTGTATTGCAACAGCACCTCGTATACATCTGGGGTACACACCTGAAAACTGAACCATACCTGAGCTTCCAACTCCTGTTTGCGAGCTGTCTTCAATTCCTCTTCTTGCTCTCTCTCTCGCCTAGTCAGTTCTTTGGCCTCCTCAAGTTCTTTGATCAGTTGCTCTCGATACTTTACAGACTCTTCTTGGGCCCGTCTGTTTAACTCCATCTTTTCTTGGATCTGGCGCTGTCTGCCTGCAAGGACCTTTTTGGAGTGAGGGAATTAAGGGAGAAGACATCAGTCAAGAAAGGGGTCAAACTCAGAAGCAAAACTGAAGAAATCTCAGTGTAGACAGTTAAAACAGTTCTCAGAAAATATATTAACACAAATAATAGAAAACTCTGTCCCTGGTACTGAACTAATCGACAGGGGTTTGTAATCCTCAGGACTTTTGCTTTAAGTAATACAGCTGGAATGTTGGCTTCATAGAAAGGAGAGAGACACATCATTAAAAAAAAGTCATCACCTCACTCATCAGACGATCTCTGGCCTTCTTTTCTCTTTCCCATTCTTCTTCCCTCTTTTCCCATACTTTTTTAGCTTCTTCTCTAAAGGGGAGATAAAGAATTATCTCTAAGGTTTAGCTTACAGTTCAAAAAAAATGTATACTCCATGGTCACAGACGAGCTACCCTCTACTTTAGAGAAGCACTTGATGTTTTTTTTAAGCATACATAGACTCACCTAAAAATAGTCTGTAGCTCTGCTTCTCTCTCCTTTTCTAACTGGAGTTGTTCCTCAATGACACGTTTCATCCAGGCAGCATCTGCGACAGCCCGTTCTCGTCTTGCAGACTGGAGGCGCTGATCCTCATCTTCCTTCTCAAGGAGGGCTAATAAAATTTGCCTGTCTGTCTCCTAAAGAAAAGTCGAAAGATTAACAGCAATCCAACAGGCTTAACCTGTGTGCAAGGCTTCTCCGTGTAAAAATTATCAGTGACACAGTGTCAAGGGCACGCTCAAGAAAACACTCAGCCTGGCAGCTTCTCTGTGATCTTTGTGCTCCAGCCCCCTTCACAAGCCAGGAGGGGCTTGCTGCCTAATTATCCGTAGGCATAGGAGGCAGACGCATGAAACCCAAGAAACAAGCTTCTTCAGTGCACACTATCTATAACATAAATGAAGGGGTATCTCTTCTTACCAGCTCCTCTTGTATCTGCTGGGCACGTCTCTTTAATTGGGCATTACACTGATGCTTCAAAAAGCGACTGAAAGAGGGAAAAAAAAAGAGAAAACACTCAAACTGACTCTGCAGCCCTATATTATTATATACCAATATTCAGTATTATAGGCAATAGAGGTGGAGATGCTAGCAGCTCCTGCTACTTCTAATATAAACAGAAATAAAGTAATTGCACCAACGTAATTTGCTCATTTGCTGTTCTAGGTGCTTCCATCAAAAAAACCCAAATATTTAAAACCTACCACTGCTATTTGCAGTATCTCCTCATGCAGCGAGTACTATTATTGGACACAGGAATAGATTCTATTCAAGCCCTACTGAGATGAGCTACACGCTATACTGTACCCAAGCTCCATCTTCTTTCGGTGCTCTTCCATTTGTTTCCTTTCTTCTTCTAAGTTCTCCAGCTCCCACTTCTGCTTTATTAAATTCTCTTGTTCTTCCTTCAGTTTTGTTGCCTATTATTTTAAAAAAGGAAAAACAAACAACAACTAAGAAATAGCACTTTAAAGAGCTAAGATATCCCAGAGGGAGCCTTTGTACCAGTGTTTGTACCATGTTTTACCACCAGCAGCAGGAGTGGTTCCAAGAACTTGACTCCTTTGTAAGCAATCAAAATCCTCACTGCAGTAAATATCCCACATTAAATTCACTCCTGTCTTACGGGCACATAGCACAAGAGAGACAGCGAGCAGCTCCAGCTGAGCAAAGCCTTCAGCATGAATGTATCACAGTTAGAAGTTTCTACCAATCTTTCTCATCTGATGCAACACAAAACGGTGATCACGTTTCAAGGGGAGCAAATAAAGGCTACTAGATTTCAACGAATATGGCAGTGACAAGGCAAAGGTCTACATCACTAACAGAAATGTTATCACAGCTAGCTTTGTTCCTGATGCAATCTAACAGAAACCTGGAAGGAAGAAGTCAGGTCAGTGCTGCTGTATTTGCAAGCAAAAAACCAAACTTCCTTCTCAAATGAGGGGAGACAGGTTACCTCTGTCTCCTGTAATTTCAGTTCTTTTATTTGTTGAAGTAATGCCTCTGCTTGCTTCTTCTCTTCCAGCTGGCGCTTTTCTTCCTCTTTTCTCATTCTTTCCAGTGCTTCCTTCCGTGCAATTTCATATTCATTTTCAAATCGTTTTTTCTCTTCTTGTTCAGTTGCTTCTTGCTTATCAAGCCAAAAGAAAGCATAGCATTAGAGGTTAGGCTAAACACAAAGAAACAACTTCTGGCTCAGGGAATCCACAAATCACAAATTCCTGCAAGCTGAAATGTATTTGGAGAATGTGGAACAAAATATTAGGAAAGAATATAAGGACAAAGCAAGACAACCTGATGACTGCAGTCTGAAAGGGGACATTGGACTAGACAGATCTTTAGCGGGACCCCGCACAACTCTGCTGCTACGCACAGGTGATGTGGTGTTAGTCTAATGATGTTTTGTATACAAATACACTCAGTTTCTTACAAAGACCTACATTATTATTTTCATTAGTTAACTGAAATGTTTCTGTAATTGAAGACCTTTATTATTCTTTCAAATCAAAATTATTGTATCTAGTACTTGTATATTCCAAACACCGACTTCTTGAAGTTTGGCACTCGGTTGTGTACTGCAGGTAGGTGTCAAAGATGAGCACCGAGTGCCACACAGAACCATGCAACGTGTGTTTAGCAGACACTATCACTGTCTTTTCTAGGAGACAAATAGTACGTATTTGTTAGCTAGGAATGATGACTCTTAATTAAAAGCATCCTTCCTGTTAACAACTCCTGTTGTTCTGTGGAAACCAGAACTTCCTGTTGTTATGGGAATGAGCAAGGCAACGTAAGTCATTATTTGATAACTGGTATAAAAACAACAAAGAAGCAGGCAAGTCCTCCTGTTCCTTACACATCTTATTCACGTCCTTACAGGAAGGCAAATGTCTGTGAACTACGTTAACAGGCACATACTGTAAAACATACATCTGCTCACAGATACCAGGATCCCACCGAAGACCACCAGTGACCGCAACCCCAGAGTGGTCCCAACGTACCTGCTTTTTTTGCATTAGCTGATCACCCCAAGCGTCTATTACGTGCTTCTTGTGCAGCTCTGACTCAATCTGGAGAAAACAACATATGCAGCATCACCATTAGTGCCAGCAAGATCTAGATGGGATGCTTTGGAGACCCCCCTGGCACGTCCTTAGCCCCAGAAGTCCCCATGGGATCTCCCTCTGCAGCGGCACAGATCGTCCGGCTGTCCTCAGTCTCCACCAGACTGCAAGCCGAGGCCTGATGTTGCATGTCAGTTCTGGGAAACAGTGCAGTGATACCGAAACTAGAAATGCGGCAGCTGGAGCAGGTCAGCAGAGAAAAGAGGCACTGCAGACATTTCAGGTGTAGCTCTAAAAAGCACCTAAAATAATTTACACCTGAATTTTATCCACCAAGTATAGAAAAAATGGCTAGAGCTGTACTGCTGCAAAACCTCAGAAATCTTGCTGCAAAGCTTTTTTTTTTTTTTTTAATAAGGCAGGAATCTCAAAAAAATTCGGTTACATAAGCCACAGGCACTGAAAATCCGTTCTCAGTGTCAGAACAGATTTCTCGCTGCTTTTGAAGAATACGTGCTTTGAAGTGAGTTCTTATACAGTTAAGCCATTTTACCTACTTCTTTGTCTTTTGCTTATCAGAACATATACCAACTGCTACGCTGCGATTTAAGATGAACTACAATAGTAGATACACGATGATGTTCAAATGTTAAAATCTGGTTTAGTAAGTGCAAGACAGCAGGGAATAGGAAGGAAATAACGTCACCTCCCGGAGTTCAGCATTGTTTCTCTTCCAGCGCTCATACAGCAGCTCCTCAGCAACCTGAAAACACGAGAGTCGGACTGTGTTAGAACACTAAAACCTCCCAGCCCAGCCGCTCGCTGGGAAACGCCGCGCAACAGCGCAAGCAAGGAGCGATGCCCTCACCTGCCGCCGCCGCCGCTCCCGGGCCGCCCGCAGCTCCTCGCTCCGCTGCCGCATGCCGGCGGGGC
>NW_020447952.1:630559-632865 GCF_003343035.1 Apteryx rowi
TCCCTCCCGGTCTCTGGTTCCCCCCAGTTCCCTGCTCCCCCGGTTCCCCTCTGTCTCCAGACCCCGTTCCCTCAGTTCCCCCCGGTCTCCCCCTATCCCCTGCCCCCCGGTTCCGCCCGGTATCCGGCCCCTGACCCTCGGTCCCCCCCGGTCCCCGGACCCTGTTTCCCGGTCTCCAGTCCCCAGAGCGGGGGGAACTGACCCAGCTCCCAGCTCCTGCTCCCTCAGCCCCCCTCGGTCTCCCCTGCCCCCCGGTTCCTCCCGGTCCAGGTCCCCCCGGGCCCCTGCCCCCCGGTTCCCCCCGGTCTCCGGTCCCCTCCGGCCCCCGCCCCCCGGTCCCCCGCCGGTACCTCAGCGGGAGGGCGCGCGGCGAGCTCCACTGGGCCTGCTTGGCGCTGCAGAGCCCGGCGTGGGCGAAGTAGCGGCTGGCCCGCTCCCACTGCAGGCGACTCCGCGCCGCCAGCTCGCGCTGCCGCGCCCGCTGCCGCTCCAGGACCCGGCCCGGCGGCAGCAGCGCCATGCCGGGGCCGCGCGCCGCCGCCAACGGCCGCGCCGCTATGGCAACACTTCCGGGGCGGCTACGGGCGCCGCCGAGGGACAAGCGCGGCCGCCGCGCGGTGCGACCCCGAGCCCGGGCCCTCCGCCGCCCCAAAGGGCCTGGCCGCCGCGCTAGGACCCAGGAGCGCCGCTCCCGCGCGGCCGAGCACCCGCCGCCCGGACCTGCAAAACCTGCAGCCCCTTCTGTGGCCCCAAATGAGGCGATCCGCCCCCAAACCGCGCCGGTCCCTGCCAGCGGGCACCGGCAGACGCGCCCCGGCCGCAGAGCCGCGCCGGCACCTCATCCCGCCCGAGCCCTGCGGTTTCTCCTAAGCGCGTCTGAGCCATTCCAGCCCCTAGAGTACGTAAAAGAGTGATTTAAAGGGCTCACTGATCTGGACTATTTGAGATGCCTTCGATACTTACTGCTATCTTGGGCGTTTGTTGTGCCTTAAAACCTTACACCGCTTTAAAGCTTCCAGCAGTTTAAGTATTTATTGTGCTGTAAATATTTCAGGCGGGTTAAAGGTTTATGTTTCCGTCAGCCTCAGAACTGGCACCAGCTCAGCGCCACCTGCGGAATTTCATCCCATCTTCCGAGACACAGAAGCTGCATTAAAACAACAACGACAAAAAAAAAATTGATAATTTATTATTAATCGGAAATGTTCAAATCGCAAGTTACTGAGCAACAGGGGAGTCTGGGCTCGGGTGCGCTGCAGCGGTGCTCCGGCACGTGCGTGCGCCAGACCGAGCGCTTGTTCCGTGCTTCGCGGCGTAGGAGTTGGGGAGGCGGCTGCAGCCGTTAGGGCACGCGGGTCCCCTCTCGCGCCCAGGGGAACCGCCGCGCGGCTCCCGCGGCTCCCGCCCTTAATGGCGATATCGTGCCAACACCCTCCGCACGCTCCTTCTCAGCCAACTGCTTTTTTTTTTTTTCCTCCGCGTGAGACAAATGAACAAAGATCGGTATCGTCCCATGACTTGTTTTTCAAGAACGGTGTCGTAAAAAAATATCTGGGCCTCTGTCACTGACAAATGCCCTCCCCAAATCTAGTCTTAATAGATTTATTTAGTTTTTCTGCATTTCTTAACATCTCTTCTCCCTCAGCTTTCATTTCATGATGTTCTTTCCTTTCTTCAGCTATGGAGATAAAGTAACTGGGTGAATTCAAACCTTTCTGGGCAAGAATCTGATGTGATTTTTCCATCCCCAACTTTTGGGAGAGATACTTAAAATTAATCACTTGTGTGCTAGGGTTTAGGTTTGTTTGTTTATTTAGTACACGCCAGATCTCGCAAAGACAGTGAGCTATGTGCTAATCAAACCATCTGGCCTATATAAAAAATTTATCTTCGCTAAATAATTAACAACAACTAGATGAGAAGGCTTCATTAAGGCCAGGAAAGGAACGTCTGGTGTGGGCCAACAGAGGATAAATAAAGAAGGAAGATGAACAACCAGTTCCGCCAACACACGTTGCCAGGGGGATATTCTGATTTCCAGGCGCCGTCAGGGCGCGGGTCGCGCCGGAGGGGGGCCCAGCCCAGGCCCTGAGGGCCGCGGGGGGCCCGGGGCCTGTGGGGCCGGGGGGACCCAGAGCGTCTGAGGGCCCTGAGGGCCGCGGGGGGCCCGAGGGCCGCGGCTCCGCACGGCGGCAGGCCCCAGGCCAGCCTTCCCCTTCGCGGCCCCTCCGCCAGGCCTCAGCGCAACCGCTTCGGGGCGCCGCCTCGCCGGCTCTGTCGCGACAGGCCGCGTCGCGACGCCGCCC
>NW_020447952.1:633130-643093 GCF_003343035.1 Apteryx rowi
GGTCCCGGTTCCGGTCGCGGTCCCGGTCGCGGCGCGGGCCATGGCGCTGCTGCTGGAGCACGAGTTCAAGCCGCTGCCGGCCGACAAGCAGATCGAGACGCTGCCCTTCCTGGAGGCCGTGGCGCACCTGCCGCCCTTCTTCGGTGAGCCGCCGGGCGGGCGCAGCGGTGCGGGGGGGGGGCAGGTGCCCGGGGGGGCCCCGGGACCGGGGGCGGCCACCCCCGGGCAGGGCGGGCAGGGCCCGGACCCGCCGCCACCGAACCGAGCCGTCCCGGGCTGCGGGCGGCCCTGCCTGGAGGGTCCCTGCTCCTGGGGGCCCCCCCCGTCCCGGTGCTGGGACCCCCAAGGTCCTGGGCGTCCCCCTGTCCCGTCCCGTCCCGGTGCTGGGACCCCCAAGGTCCTGGGCGTCCCCCGTCCCGTCCCGGTGCCGGGACCCCCAAGGTCCTGGGCGTCCCCCTGTCCCGTCCCGTCCCGGTGCTGGGACCCCCAAGGTCCTGGGCGTCCCCCCCCGTCCTGTCCTGGTGCTGGGACCCCCAAGGTCCCGCATGTCCCCCCACCCCATCCCAGGTAGGTGTCCCTGTCCCATCCTGGGTGCCCCCCCTACTCCATCCCAGTGCTGGGGGCCCCAGGGTGCTGGGTGTCCCCCCGGCCGTGCTCTGGGTGTCCCCAGTCCCAGGCCCCCCCCGCTCCCCCCCACCCCAGTGCCAGGCTCCGTCGAAGCAGGCCCCCGCGCCCGGGGTTGCATCACGGCAGCCCGGGGCCAGGCAGGCAGGCAGCAGCGGTGGCCCGTCAAACCCGCCGAGCAGCAGCAGCAGCAGCAGCGTTGGGAAACGTCCCGGGGCGCCGCCGGCTCGGGGACGCCCGCGCTCGCCCCCGCCGCGCGCCGAGGTTTGGCGAAACCCAGAGCCGCGTTGGGGACGGCCTCGTCGTGTCCCCCCTCGCCGGCCGGGCGACGCCTCGAGGAGCTGCCTCGGAGCGCTCGGCCTCGAAGCCCCGCGGCGCCGAGTCCTTCCAGGCCGCGCTCGGACGGCTTGGGATGCCGGGAGGGGAAATGCCGCGTCCCCCTTTCGCTGGGGGAGCCGGAATGAGGGTGCAGGGGCGTCCCYGCTCCCGCCACCCCCCTGGGGCGTCCTGCTCGCGTCCCTGCGGCGCAGCCCTCCCTCCCGCGCGCCRCTGCAGCCTGGTGCTGCGCCCAACGCCCTCGCGCCACGGCAGCCGGTGCCGTCCCGCTCCGGGAGCCGCCGGCCTCCCACAATGTCTGCTATTATGCTGGCGGCACCGTGCGAGGCTGGAGCAGAACGTAGCGGCTGCCTGGGCTGGTAGCTGCCACGAGGGTCCTGCGCGCTGCGAGAGCTGGCGGCGCTGGCCGGAGGAATCCCCCGAGTTTTGGGAGAGCGGCGAAGGCAGGACCCGTGGCGGCGGGCCCGGCTGCGAGCGCTGTTCCTCACGTAAGGCATGCGGCTCTGGGGCAGCACGGCGCAAATCCCTTCCTGCCCCCGTGCTGGAGGCTGCACGGGGAACCGGAGAGCGAGCGATGGGTCTGGACGGAGCTGCCRCGCTCCAGGCGTGACCGGGCGCCCCTTCTCCACGCTCAGCGTCCCTGGAGATGGACGAAACGGGGCTGCGTTCGAAGCGACCTCCTGGGGAACGGGGAGGCCAGAGGGTTTCGCACGGCCCGCGCGGGAGGAGAGCCGGCCCCGCTGCCGCGGCAGCCCTCCCCGAAACCACCTTCTCCTTGCTAAAAGCAGCGTCTTTGCTGCGGGTTCACCACGGGATATCGCTGCCTTGTCCCCCTCGGGGTGGTGTTCTCCTAGCCCCGGAGCGCTGGCCGGTCGTCGGAGGCTCTCTGTATCTTCAGGGTTGGGAGACGAGTGCAAAGCTAAACGACTGCTCTTTCAGCCCGAATTTCACACCCCTGCTCCGTTGTGTCCTGGCAACCCCTTCCCAGAGCGGCTGCTCCCAGGGGCCTCGTGTGAAACCTGAGCGGCCCCTTCCAGCCTGATTCACGTGTGTCTCTTGGTGCCTTTTGCCTGCTGCTAAGGTGAAGCTTGTTGGCTTTGTGGTGTCTCTCGTGTGGCCCTAATGACCGGTTTTCCTCTCTCTCCATTTCCACAGATTGCCTCGGGACACCCATCGTGTACTCGCCGGTCAAAGCAGACCTAGCTGGAAACATCAAGGTATGGAAGGGCGCACGAGAGCTCTGACTCCTCATCTACGCTCCGGTTCCTCTAACGCACGTTCTCCTACGTCAGGAGTACTTGGATGGGGTGAACCCCTCTGAGGCAGAGGGAACGGAGAGGCAAGACCCAGAGGTGTTTAAAAGGGCTCCTTTCCGTGAGGGCTTCCGGGCTCTGCAGTGGCTGTTCTTGGTCACATACGTTTATTAGCTAGGTTTATGAGCGAAACCATCRGTTAGCAGCCGTGGTGCTCGCTGCAAGCATCACAGGACGCATCTGCCCGAGTTGCGGCCGTAAGCGGCCGTGAGAGCGCTAACCCCACTGCTCTCTGGATGCCGTGCGCTTCCGCTCTCCTCCTTCCCCGGAGACTCCAAACCTGATGGCTCCCTTCTGTGATCGTTTCAGAAAATTCGAGCAGTTTATGAAACCAACCCCGCCAAGTTCAAAACGTTGCAGAACATCCTGGAAGTGGAGAAGGAGACGTATGGCTCGGCGTGGCCGAAGACGGGTGCAACGCTGGCACTGATGTGGCTGAAAAGGTGACTCACGGCGTCAGAAGCCGTGCTGGGCTCTGGGGTGTGTCTCRGTGCTCAAGGAGCAGTCTGAGTGCCAACGGGAGTCTGTTGCAGAGAATACCTGCTGCCTGGGTTTTGGACTAGCTAAAGAAATGTTGGCGTGTGCCCGTTCTCTCGAGGACYGTTTGCTCTGTGTGTGAAGGGTGTTTCTCAGCCTTGGAGTCCAAACAGCCCAGGTCTGGTCAGTCCCTTCAGGCTGGGCTTGAACGAGGCAGCAAGGGGAGATGCGTTTCGAGGGAGCARTCTGACGCGTTGGCCCCGCCAGCAGAAATACGCCGAGCTCTTTGAGCAAGGCAGGTCTTAGCTCTGCTCGTGCTGGAGTTCAGCAGCGCGTTTAAAAGTTTGACCTTGGCCGATGTTCTCCTTTTGTCTGTTCAGATGAACGTGTATTTACATTCCACTAAATTCCAGCCGGCCTTGAGGCTTTGTGCCGCTTGCTTAAACCTCCTCTGAGCGGGATGTTGCCCRAGCCATGGGTTTCTAGAAGGAGCCGGACCACATGGGGCTCAGGAGTGTGTAGCAGGTGCAATAACTTGGGTGATCGCCTTGCTGAAGGTGGCATTGCAAACGCAGGAGACCTGCGCTTGTTCAAGTCAGCCAGGCACCCTGCAGGGCCTGCCTTCGCCAGGAACACGTGAACCTGCAGGCATCTAGGAAAGGTCTCATCCAGCGAAGGCGGCCAGTTTCCGTGCCTGACAGCTCTGCTTTCCCACAGGGGCCTGAAGTTCATGCTAGTTTTGCTGCAGAGCATCTCTGATGGCGAGAGAGATGAGGAGCACCCAAACCTCATCAGAGTGAACGCCYTGAAAGCTTATGAGATTGCTCTGAAGAAATACCACGGCTGGATGTTGCAAAAGCTCTTCACCGTGAGTGTTTGCTTCTCTGCCGGGGCTGCCACGGAGCCTGGCCAAAGCAGCGCTTCTTTAAGGCCAAGTGCTCTGCGTTCGTTGCTCTGAGCAACGATCTGCTTTAGGATAAYTAAGGGCTTGGGACCATGCTCGGATGCAGAGACCCGTGATCTATTTTGAACAGTATGGCCAGGGGAGCTTCTCTGACACCCCTGCTTCAGCGAGGTTCCAGCAGACCTCCCCGAATGCTGTAGCCGTTTGGGGTACCTGGTCGGAGGCTGTTAGCGCTGGGGTTGGCCCTGGTGAGCCCTGTGGAGTCCTGGCCCTGGCTTGGAGACGCAGGGGAACAGAACCTAAAACGGATCTGTTGCAAGGGGGCTTGTGCGCAGGCAGGGCCCTGCCGGCCGGTGGCGGGGTGGTGGTGACAGCGTGCTGGGATGGGTAGTTTGGAGGGTGCGAYGTGCAGAGGAAGCTGCTCTGCTAAGTCTCTGGACTGGAGGTTTCCTCACAAGCTAACAAGCTCCGGGGATTTATTAGCTTTGTGGGACCGGCGTTCCCACGGCAGGTGCTCTTCCGTCTGCAGCTGACACAGCGCTCGCTTCTAACGGTCTTACAATTTTCCCCCGTTTTCTAGGGCTCAGTCTATGCTCTTCCATACAAGTCGGATTTGCTTAAGGCTTTAGAGAAGGGTAAAGAAGTAAAGGAGGAGGAGACCATAGAGAAGATTCATCAGTTTCTATCAAGGGTCGCCCCCATCCTGGATGCAATTTATGAAATGTATACGAGAATGAACGCAGAGCTCAACTACAAAGCCTGACACTCGCGCAGGACTTGTACGGCTGAGAATATGGTGCAACGATTACTACCTACGTCTCAATCACTGTGACAACTCGGGCTGTTGCCAGTTGTCAGATCACTGATTCTGGTCTGGATCTGCAGTGGATAGCCCGTTTTTTAAAAAAAATAATAATTTTCTATGGATAATACAGCAATAAAACAACGCTATCCCGAGTCAGCGTAGCATTTCACAAGCTTTTGTACAAAAGAGAAAAAACGAGTGTTTCTAGTCCTTACCACTGGGTTTATTTCTAACGTGTTGCGGGAGATGAAGCGTGGCTGGCGGCAGAGCCCGGCTGATGCTCTTTTGCCTCTGCCGCGATCCTTAAGGACCGTAACCGTTGCACCGGCGTGATGCGCGCGGCCACGGTGGCACCAGGCCCCGGACGCGTGCCCAGAGGTGCCGGATGCTGGTCCGCGACCGGGAGCGAGACTTCCCAAGCGCGGCCGGGGGCATCTGCGGCGGAAGCGCCGGCGGCTTCTCCGGTGACCGCTCGCTCCGACGGCGCCAGCCCCTGCGCGGGGCGGGACGGGACGCGCCGCCCCCGGGACCGCCGGGGCGGGCAGCGGCTGGGACCGGCCCTGCGGCCACCGGCGGCAGCGACGCTGGCGGGACCCTTCGCGGGACGTGTGCGGTACGGGGCGGCCGGGCACCGCGGGATCCCGCTGGGTTTTGGGGGTGGGGGGGGCATCCGTGCTGCCGGCCGGGGCGATGGGGGGGGTCGGAGCAGGACTCCTCGGGATCAGGCTGGAGCTGTGGGTCCAAGCGGGCACGGGGGGGGATTCTGGCCCCCCCCCTCCCCGGGCTCCCCGTGGTGCCGCAGGGGCCCCGATGCCGCTGCCTGGGCACGGTGGGCTCTCCCCGCTCCCAAAACACCTGGAGGAGCTGCTGGGACGCRGGCTGAAGCCTGCCCCGCCGGTGCCCCCCCCCTCACCGGTGGTGGGGGGCACCTGGTGCAGGGCCGAGTGCCCCTCTCTGCCCCCCCCCGGCCCCGTCCGCGTGGGAGCCGCTCTGCCCCGCTGCCGTCCCAGGCGCCGTCTTCTCCACCCGGGATGCGGGAGCCGGCAGCGACCCACCCGCGGGGCTGCTCCGGGCTCATCCAGCCTCAGGGGCCCGGAGGGGCTGGAAGGCGAATCGAGGGGCTCCGCCGGGAGCTGCTCCTGCCGGGACGAGYGCGGACGAGGTGGCTTCTCCGGCAGAGGGCTGGTGCGCGCACCGGCCGGCCGGCGCTGCCGTAAGGCGCTGCCGGTGTTTGTGCCAAATGCCGGCGCCGGGTGTGTTCGCGCGGAGCCCGGGGGAACGGGTGACACACAGAGGTGCGTTTGTTAAGGCAGCGGCGGAGCCGACGGGCGGCCGCGCGCGCGCCCAGGTGAGCGTTTGCCTTGGCAAGGGAGCCGCAGCTCAGCGGGGCCCCTTTGATTCGGGCCGAGAGTTTCCAGCGGGGCCGAGCGCGGACGTAATGCGGTTTAACTGATTCGCTCCCGCCCGGAGCCCTTCGGCTCGACGGCGCTCCGGGGTGGCGTCCTCCCTGCGTCCCGGCGCGTCCCGGCTGAGCCGGGCTGGCGAAGGAAGCGGCGAGACCCGGCCGGCCGGGAGCGACCTTCGCGGAAAGCCGGGGAGCGGTGGGAGCGCCTGCGGCRGGAGCGGGCGGGAGATTTATGTTGGACGCGAGCGAGCGCGGCCGTGCCCCTGAGCCTCGGAGAGAGGTGAGCTACGCGTTGACTCATCTGCTCCGCGGGGCGAGGAAACCTGAAGAACAAAAACCCAAATAAATAACCAGCCAAATAAAACCCAAATGACACCACCTTTCCAGGCAGCGGCCGGGCCCGTGGGACCGTCTGGGTTTACRGGACGGGGTCAGCGAGCCCGTAATTTCCAAAGCAAACTTCCTCTCGGTGCCGCTGACACCAGCGTTCGCTCCCGCCGCCCTACCTGTGTTTTCCACTTCTGCCGCTCGCTTCCGCTTTGCATCGCCGTCGGCCGCGGCTCTGCAAGGAGCCGGGAGGGCGGCTGCACTGCCCGACCTCTCCGGGACCCCGGCTGGCCACCGGCACGGTCGCTGCTCTCCCGAGCGACAGTGACAACGTGGCATAAATCCAGCGGGATTGATCCCCCGCAAGGGGCCAGGGCTCTCCCGTGCCGCTCTCCCGCGCCGCTCTCCCGGGGCAGCGTCCAGCTGCTCAAAGCCGATGGCAGCGGACGGGGATCTTCTGACCTGGCTCGGGCTTTTTTTTGCCAGTTGGAGTAGCCCAAATCAAGCCCACGGCCTGGCCTCTGGAGGGAAACGTGTTCCCAACGGGAAGCCAGTTTCCGTTTTGCCCGCTGCCGGTGGTTCCCTGGTGGTGCCCTCCGGAGGGGACCTGGGATGGGGAGAAGGAGAGGCGCTGGCCGGGCTGCATTTGGTGCCCCTTGGCCCGTGGATGCTCCTGGCAGGATTCCCCAGCCTGGGGTCGAGGCACCGGAGGTGCCTGTCCGGCTTTTCCCGGGGAGATGCCAGGGAGATGAGTTTGCCAGGAGTGTGGAGGTGCAAAATCCGCGCTGGTATGTCATGCGTCCAGGCTGACCCTTGCAGCGCTGGCCCTTTCCACGCTGACCGCCGGCTGCCGTTGCCTCCTTGGTGGGAAGCAGCGGGATAGCACGGACAGCGGGATGACAGGGACAGCGGGATAGCACGGACAGCGGGATGACAGGGACAGCGGGATAGCACGGACAGCGGGATGAGCGGGGACAGCAGGACAGTGGGCAGAGCACGGGGAGCAGCCCCAGCTTGGTGCTCATGCCGGCGCGGGGGCTCAGCGCGGCTCCGGGGGCTGCTCTCCGCGTGCCGCCGCCGCTGCACCGTGCCTGCTCCCCGTCCGGCTCTCGGCCTCCCGCTCTCCCTGCCGGCTCCGTCGCCGGCGGCTCAAGGCCCTTTTGTGGCCGCCGGCCGCCCGGCTCTGCCCCGGGCTCCGGTCGCRGTGCACGGTCTGGGCTATATTTGGGCTTTGCCCTTGCAGCTTTTCCTTAAAGCTGTGCTTTGCCTGTGGTTTGGGCTGGGATTTCCAAGCAGGCGGGAGAAGTTGGGTGCTTCATCCTCGTGCGAAGCCTGTGGGGGCTGGCGTGCTCCCAAATCCYCGCTGCCGGCTGTGCCGGCCGGGGCTGGGGCCAGCGAGAGCCCCCGGCCCGGCTTTCGCAGGCGCACGGGGAATTTCTCGCGGAGGGGACAGCTGCCGAAGGAGGGTCCRAAGGAGGAATCGTGTCGGTGCCGGGGCTTTGCCACCCTGGTGCCAGCTGCTTCCCTGCGCAGGCTGCTGGGCGGAGGGGGCGGCTTCCCGAGGATGGGATTTCTGGAGCCGTTGGTGGCCTTGCCCGCGGCTCCGCGTGGGGCGCCGGGAGCCCCGTGCCGAGGCTGCCAGCCGGGCCGTGCCGGGGCTGGGCGCCGGGCCGCTCTAATGACACGCTGCCTAATTAGAAGCATGTTATCCGGCCGCGATCCCGGCCCGGCCCGGGAGAAGCAAGCCCCACATTATGGCTTGTCGCACGGAGCTGCAGCGGAGCAGAAAATGACACGTTCCCAGGCTGCTTTTTCTGTCTCCGAAGCCGGAGCCTGAGTTTGCGTTTCTATTTCTGGGGCGTTTTCGCGGGAAGCCGGGCTGGGGGAGCAGCTGAGGTTCCCCATCTCTCTGCCCGGCCCGGAGCCACGTGGGTCCCCGCTCCTTCGGAGGCCTCCGGGGCAGGGCACTCCGCGTTTCCCAGGATTGTTCCAGCGCTTTGCCCTCCGCGCCCTTAGCACAAGTTTCCTGAAGTCTCATTTCCCTCTTTGCAAGTGAAACCCGTCATTCCTCATCCCGGGCACTGCTTGCTCCCCGCCGCCACGCAGCGCCGTCCCGTGCGCGTGCCCACCCCGCTCCGCCACCCTCCTCCTCCTCCTCCTCCTCCTCCGCGCTCCCGGCCGGACCCAACCTCGGCTCCCCGCTGCTCCGGCGGCCCCGGAGGCTGCCGAGGTCGGTGCCGGCCCGGCAGCGAGGGCTGCTGCCCCGCAGCCCCGCGCAGGGGTGTATCCCGGGAATGTTTTCCTTCCGTGGGTGGCGGATCCGCGCGCACAGGGTCTGCTCTGTGCCCTGTCCTGGGCTGCTCCCGAGCCGAGCCGACCGCAGCCGGGAGGGAGGCCGTGCCGCCGCCACCGCCGCCGCCGCGCTCGCCCTCCCTCCTTAAAGCCGCATCCTTTGAAGCCGGCGGAGGCGAGGGGCGACGCGGCGGCCGCGGACGCTCCGGTGCGCGGGGGCTGCCGGGGGGCCGGGGCGGGAGCGATGCCCCGCGGGAGAGCATCGCCACCGGGTTTCCCGCTGCCGGGGTCCCTCTGCCGTGCGGACGGGCCGGGACGGGGGGGGAGGCGAGCGCCCGGGGCGGGGGGGCCGCTGAGCCGTGTGCCCCGCGCAGGTGAGCGCCGCGGCATGGCCGAGGCCGAGGACGCGCCGCGCGAGGCCGGGGACGGCCAGGGCGACGAGGGCTCGCTGCAGAACGACGCCTTCCCCCTCTCCTCGCTGGCCAACCTCTTCGAGAGCGAGGACGCCGCGTCGCCCGCCGAGGCGCCCCGCGGCCCCCCCGGCGCCGGCACCGGGGACGGCAAGCAAAACCTCCGCATGAAATTCCAGGGCGCCTTTCGGAAAGGCGCCCCCAAGCCCATGGAGCTGCTGGAGGCCACCATCTACGAGTCGGCCGTGGTGCCCGCGCCCAAGAAGGCCCCCATGGACTCGCTCTTCGACTACGGCACCTACCGCCACCAGCCCAGCGAGAACAGGCGCTGGCGCAGGAGGGTGCCCGAGTGAGTACCGCGGGGATGAGGGGACACGAGGACACAGGGATACAGGGACATGGGGATGTGGGGATGCAGGGATGCCGGGACGTGGGGACAGAGGGATGTGGAGACACGGGGATGCGGGGATGCGGGGACCCAGGGATGCGGGGATGAGGTGATATGAGGACACAGGGATACGGGGACGTGGGGATGTGGGGACGCAGGGATGGGGGGATGCAGAGATGTGGGGACACAGTGATGCGGGGACGTGGGGACAGAGGGATGCGGGGACATGGGGATGTGGGGACGCAGGGATGGGGGGATGTGGGGACAGAGAGATGTGGAGACACGAGGATGTGGGGATGAGGCGATATGAGGACACAGGGATACAGGGACGTGGGGATGTGGGGACGCAGGGATGGGGGGATGCAGAGATGTGGGGACACAGTGATGCCAGGACATGGGGACAGAGGGATGTGGAGACACGGGGATGCGGGRATGAGGCGATATGAGGACACAGGGATACAGGGACATGGGGATGTGGAGATGTAGGGATGCAGGAATGTGGGGACACGGGAATGTGGGGACACAGGAATGTGGGGATTTGGGGATGTGGGGATGTGGGGACATGGGGGTGCGGTGATGAGGGGATGCAGGGAGAAGGGGACGTGGCGATGAGGGGACCTGGGGACATGGGGATGCGGGGACGTGGGGGTGCAGGGATGTGGGGACACGGAGATGTGGGGAT
>NW_020447952.1:645233-648724 GCF_003343035.1 Apteryx rowi
CCGCCCTCGCTCCGCAGGCGAGCTGCCCCTCTCGCTGGCCGCCTGCACCAACCAGCCCCACATCGTGCACTACCTGGCCGAGAACGGGCACAAGCAGGCCGACCTGCGGCGCCAGGACTCCCGCGGCAACACCGCGCTGCACGCCCTGGTGGCCATCGCCGACAACACCCGCGACAACACCAAGTTCGTCACCAAGATGTACGACCTGCTGCTCGTCAAGTGCGCCAAGCTCTTCCCCGACGCCAACCTCGAGGCCCTGCTCAACAACGACGGCCTCTCCCCGCTCATGATGGCCGCCAAGACCGGCAAGATCGGGGTACGGCGGCACCCCGTCTCCCCCCCCGCGTCCCCGCTGAGCCCCGGCACGCTCGGTGCACGTGCCCGGAGATGCTTGCGGAAGGACGCGGCCGTGCACCCAGCCGGGTTGCGGGTCCGGTTAAAAACGCTGAAGCCGGGACGTTCCCGGGGGCTGGGTCTGAGCGGTCCTGCCCCGCCGCAGATATTCCAGCACATCATCCGTCGGGAGATCRCGGACGAGGACGCCCGGCACCTCTCGCGCAAGTTCAAGGACTGGGCGTACGGCCCCGTCTACTCCTCGCTCTACGACCTCTCCTCGCTGGACACCTGCGGCGAGGAGGTGTCCGTGCTGGAGATCCTGGTCTACAACAGCAAGATCGAGGTGCGGGGAGGGAGCCGGGGCGGGGGGGACGGCGGGGCGCCCGGTCCCCCGCTGACGCCGGCCGCCGTCCCCGCAGAACCGCCACGAGATGTTGGCCGTGGAGCCCATCAACGAGCTGCTGCGCGACAAGTGGCGCAAGTTCGGGGCCGTCTCCTTCTACATCAGCGTGGTCTCCTACCTCTGCGCCATGGTCATCTTCACCCTCGTCGCCTACTACCGCCCCATGGAAGGCACCGTGAGTCCCGCGCCCGCCCTCGGTGGCGTTTTCTGGGCTTTCTGCCCCAAAGAAGAGCTGCTTGTCCCCGGGGGGCCGCGGTGCAGCTCAGCGCGGGATCCCGGGACCGGGGTGGCTCTGGGACGCGCCGCTGACTTGTCCTTTCCCTGCAGCCCCCCTATCCGTACACCACCACCGTGGACTACCTGCGGCTGGCGGGGGAGATCATCACCCTCTTCACCGGTGTCCTGTTCTTCTTCACCAATGTCAGTGCTGCGGCGGGGACGGGGGGCGGCAGGGCCCTCGTGGGCTCCAAGCCGGGTGCCCCGAGGCCTGGTGATGGGCTCTGGACACGGTGACCTGCCCTGCCGTGCGGGGACTCGCTCCCACCGYGTCCCAGCTCCTCTCCAACCTCTCCCTCTCTCCCCCCAGATCAAGGATCTGTTCATGAAAAAATGTCCGGGCATCAACTCCTTCTTCATAGACGGCTCCTTCCAGCTGCTCTAGTGAGTGGAGAAGCCCGGGCTCCTCTCGGAGCTGGCGCGTGCCCGGGGCTTGCGAGGGGCCGGCRCTGGGGCTCACGCCTCGCTCTCCTCCAGCTTCATCTACTCGGTGCTGGTGATCGTCACGGCGGGGCTGTACCTGGGCGGCATCGAGGCGTACCTGGCCGTCATGGTCTTCGCGCTGGTCCTGGGCTGGATGAACGCGCTCTACTTCACCAGGGGGCTCAAGCTCACCGGCACCTACAGCATCATGATCCAGAAGGTCAGGCGGTGACTGGGGTCTTCTCCTCGCCGGGCAGGACCTGCTCCTCGTTGCGCCGGTTTCTCGCGGTGGGGTCTCCGTTGCAAGGCCCGCACGGCTCACCTCCGTCTCCATCGCTTCCAGATCCTCTTCAAAGACCTTTTCCGCTTCCTCCTGGTCTACTTGCTCTTCATGATCGGCTACGCGTCAGGTAGGCGGGCGTGCGGGGGCCGGCGGGCRCGGGGAGGGCTCTCCTCTTCCCCGCCTGCCACGGCCCCCCCCGGACTCGCTGTCTCTCTGCCTCCTCCCCACCCAGCTCTGGTCTCTCTCCTGAACCCGTGTCCCAGCACCGAGTCCTGCGGCGAGGAGCCGTCCAACTGCACGGTGCCCACCTACCCCTCGTGCCGGGACAGCCAGACCTTCAGCACCTTCCTGCTCGACCTCTTCAAGCTCACCATCGGCATGGGCGACCTGGAGATGCTCGAGAGCGCCAAGTACCCCGGCGTCTTCATCATCCTGCTCGTCACCTACATCATCCTCACCTTCGTGCTCCTCCTCAACATGCTCATCGCCCTCATGGGAGAGACCGTGGGCCAAGTCTCCAAGGAGAGCAAGCACATCTGGAAGCTGCAGGTAGGACTCAGGCTGGCCGTTCCCGGGGGGTGGGCAATGCCCAGGGTGGTCTCCAGCCTTGCCTCCAGCCCCAATGGCTGAGAGGTCCCTGYTGTCCCTGGCAGTGGGCCACCACCATCCTGGACATCGAGCGCTCCTTCCCGGTGTTCCTGCGGAAAGCCTTCCGCTCGGGGGAGATGGTCACCGTGGGGAAGGGCACGGACGGGACCCCCGACCGCCGCTGGTGCTTCAGGTACAGGCGGGCGCCCCGGCGGCGCGGGAGCTGCCGAGCCCGGCGCCGCGGTGGCCGTGCCCAGCCGGGGAAGGGCCGCTTGGGCCGGCCGGGCCGGAGCTGGGGCGCTCTGCCCCGCTGCGGCGATGGGAATTTGGGGGGCAGCAGCCGCCGTGCTCGTCTGCACGTTAACGAGGCCGCGCGGCCGGCGGGGCGCACGGCAGGGACTCGCGGGTGGTGCTTAGGGCTCCCGGCGAAYGTGGAGGACAGATGCCCGCTGCCGACTACGGCAGCGCTTCGTGGAACAGCTGTTAGCGACTCGCTGTCAGGCCTCGTTAGAGCCGGGGGCTTGTGCTAGTCTGGGGCCGGGCGGTGTCGCCTGAATCGCTCCCGCGCGGGGCTCGGGGGCCGTATGCCTCGGGGCAGGGGGTGGGGGCGGTGGGGGCCAGCACGGGGACGCGGGGATGCGGGCGTGGGGATGCAGGGATGCAGGCGTGGGGATAAGGGGATGCAGGTGTGGGGACATGGGGATGCAGGCATGGGGATGCGGGGATGCAGGGATGCAGGCGTGGGGATGCAAGTGTGGGATGCAGGGATGCAGGCATGGGGATGCAGATGTGGGGATGCAGATGTGGGATGCAGGCATGTGGACGCAAGGATGCAGGTGTGGGGATGCAGGAATGCAGGTGTGGGGACATGGGGATGCAGGCATGGGGACACAGGGATGCAGGCATGGGGATGTGGGGATGCAGGTGTGGGGATGCAGGGATGCAKGCGTGGGGACACAGGGATGCAAGCGTAGGGATGCAGATGTGGGGATGCAGGGATGCAGGCGTGGGGGATGCAGGCGTGAGGACACAGGGATACGGGTGGGGGGGCATGGGGATGCAGGTGTGGGGATGCAGAGGTGTGAGGACGTAAGCATGGGGACACAGGGATGCAGGCATGGGACATAGGCATGGGACACAGGGATGTAGGCATGGGGACACAGGGATGCAGGCATGGGACAT
>NW_020447952.1:649485-651752 GCF_003343035.1 Apteryx rowi
CTCCGCTCCCCCGGCCGAGCGCAGCCCCCCGCGCCGTGCCGGGACCGGGTGCCGCGGCCGCAGGCAGGCGGGCAGGCAGCGATGCCGCCCCCCAGCACCGCGTGGAGCCCGGCGGTGCTCGCCACACGTTTTTGCACAGGATTTGTACGACTATTTATTTAGGAATAAAGGCTGATCTGCAGCCCCCGTGTCCGCGGCTCATTTGGGCTTGTCACCGCGGGCCGGGCACCGGAGGGAGGCAGGAGCCGGCTCCCTGCATGGGGTGCATGCCCGTGCCATGCCGTGCCATGCTGTGCCATGCTGTGCTGTGCCATGCTGTGCTGTGCCATACCATGCCATGCTGTGCTATACCATGTCATGCTGTACCATGCCATGCTGTGCCATGCAGTGCTGTGCTGTGCCATGCCATGTCATGCCGTGCTGTGTCATGCTGTGCCATGCCATGCCATGCCATGCCTTGCCTTGCCATGCTGTGTCATGCTGTGCCGTGCCATGTTATGCCATGCCGTGCCATGCCTTGCCAGGCCATGGCTCCAGCGTGGCGAAGCCCAGCGCCCACCTGGAGCAGGCTGAGGGCCGCCGGGGCCGGGGCACGCCGTGCCTCCGAGCCGCGCAGGGCCGCACCGTGCAGCGCCCGGCATGGCCCCGGCCCTGGCGCGTTGCCGGCAGGGTGCAGCGGCCGGCGCAGGTCTGGTGCAAGCCGGTGGCGCCGGGCAGCAGTGCACGAGCGCGGCGCGGGGGCTGCGGCGGTGCCGCGCTGCGGTGTCGCCGGGATCCCGCTCCACTGGAGGGCACCACACACCGTGCAATGCCCGGATCCGGCTCTGCCAGGCAGGAAGGCGAGTGCTGGGTCCCTGCCCATAACGGAGCCGGGATAACAGGGCCGGGATAACAGGGCCACCCCCGGGCACTGCTCCGGCTCCCATCGCCGCGATGCTCCGGCTTTGCCGGGGTCGTGCTGCATCGCCAGCAGCATGCCGTCCCGCTGAGCCCGGTGCCTGCACGGCCCGCCGTGCCGGGGAGCTCGTGCAGCCCCACTGCTGGGCTGGCRGAGAGCCCAGCAGTGCAACGAGTACTGCGTGGCCTCAGCATGGCGGGAGGCCGGGAGCTGGCATCCCGCTCGCCCCGGGGCTGCTGCAGCCGGCTAGCGGGGCTCTGCCCGCCTGCTCCGCTCAGCTGTCGGCGCAGCAGCACGGGGCTTTGCGGAGCCGGCCGGCCGTGCTGGAGTGACGGATGCAGGTGGCACCAGGCGCTTCTCGGGAGCGCATCCTCGGGGAAAGCACGGGGCTGATGCCCAGCCCAGGCCTGGGACCGGAGGCGGCGCTGAGCACACAGCGCAGGTCCCGGGCCCATCGCAGGGTGAGCTGCGTTGGCTCTGTGCCGGGACCTGCCGACGCTCGGGAGCTTTCTCTGTGTCCCCCTGCCCAGCAAGGTCCTGGAGCATCCGCGGGGATGGAGGTGCCATGCTGCATGGCCTGGGCATTGCTGCGGAGAGGTGCAAATGCCCTTTTTTGCCCTGTTTTGCCCTTTTTTTGCCCCTTCTGGGGGCACAGCAGTAGCCGGGAGGGCAAAGCAGCCCTGCAGGTAACGGCTGCGGGGTGCAAAGGCAGCCRGGTGCGGGTGAGCCTGGCGCGGTAAATACCACCAGGCAAAGCCGGCTGCCCTGCGCTGCCCCGCACCGGGGAGGCTCAATTACCGCCGGGATCGGAACGGCATTTTGTCATGCTGTGGCATGACATGCTCCGGCGGCACRGCGGAAATCGCGGTGCTGGTGGCCAGGAGCGTGGCCGGCTGTGCCGGCTCCCAGCCGAGGAGGTGCAAGGAGCTGGCGCGTGGGGAGCAGCGGGGCCGGGACGCAGCCTCAGGCGACACGTCGGCGTGGGACCGTGCCGGCTGCTGCGCTGGCGGAGCGGCGTGATGGATCGCCTGGYGCCGTGCCCGCTCGTAGGTGCGCTCACGTCCTTGAAACAGCCGGGCACGCTGCAGCACACCGGCCCCCGGCCGCGGCAGTGCCACCGGCGCAGACAGCGCTGGAGCCTCCGGTGCCGCTCCGGGGACCATCCTGCTCCCGGGGTGCGAGCTCCTCGCCCCCACCACCGGTGCACTCCTCATACCCGCTGTGCGGGGCTGTGTGCTGTGCACGGCCACGGTGCATGGCTGCAGCAGTGCGGGGCTGCCACGCATGGCCCAAGGGCGAGCAGAGCAGCCTCGCTGTTCACTGCCTGCGGCCATCAGCAGCACCTGCAGCGAGATGCGCGTGGCCCTGG
>NW_020447952.1:654728-676915 GCF_003343035.1 Apteryx rowi
TGGTGGGGCCCCGGGGACGAGGGCAGGGAGGGGAAACGGGGCAGCGCCAGTGCAAAGTCGCTGCCCTGCTCCCCGCTAGGTCTCTTCCCGCCTGCCGCCGGTTTCCCAGCCGCCCGGCCCGGCCCCAGCACCGCTCACCCGGCAGAAACCGGGGCACTTCATCTTCCAAGCTGATTACTYGCCGTTAGCTTTAACTGCGCTGTCGCCGTTTAAATGTGATTTACATATATCTCTCATATTGTGGTTTAAGTATTTCCCCAGGGCGAGGGAATGAATAAGTTTCATTATCACTGCTTAGGCAGGGCTGCGGCTCCGGCTCCCGCCTCGCGCCGCGGAACCGAGCGCGGAGCCCGGCCGGCTCCAGCCTTCGTGCGAGAGGGTTTGAAGCCGATAAGCTTTGCTTCCAGCTAGGGTCAAGCCGGGTTTCCACCCGGCCGGGGATGGGGGGGGGGACACGAAACCCGGCCCCGGGCAGCCGCTCGCAGGAGCCGGTGGGGCGGCGAGAGCCCTTGTGGGGCGTCGGGCTGCTTCTGCACCGGCCATGGCTCCAAAAACAGGATTTTCCAGCTTAATTGGCAATAAACCAGTGTTTTCCCCATGCAAACATCCCGGAGCCRAGGGGACGTACGTGAGCGGGTTGTAAAAGAGCCCAGGAAGCACGAGGAGCGTCCGCTGCCTCATCCCGGCTCCCGCTGCCGGCTGCGCTCCCGCGACGGGGCACCGCGGCCACGGCGGCACCGGTTCGGGCTGCGTTTGGCCCCTTTTTCCAGGCGCCCTGCGGCTCGCGGTGGGTTTCCCCAGGGCTTYGCCGGGCGCAGGCTCGGCACCGGCTCCTCCGCGCCGCCCCGCAGCGGCGAGCAGCCCCGCGGAGGGGAGACGGCCGCGCTCGTCATCCCCAGCGCGGCGGGCGGGAGCGAGGTTATTTTTAGATAAATCTAAAGCTTAATTTGTGAAGCTAATATCAATCAAAATGAGAGATGGGGTTTTTTTTAAGCCCTTTTGCAGCCGTGCAATTTATATCGCCTGTCTCTTCTCCTCGCTCCCAAACTGTGGAGGCGGCCTGGCAGCTCAGTTCCAGCCTCCCTTGGAAATCACCAGGATTGGTTTAATCGAGAGATATTTGCAGAGCAGAAATGCCCTCGTCGGCCCCGGCGCCGGGTTATGAAGCTGCCGGGACAGCGCCGGGGCTGTGCACCGGAGCCGGAGGAGCGGCGCATCCCGGGGCCATATCCCGCCCGGTTCCAGCGTCGCCCCCCCCGAGCCGCTCCGGCCGCGCGGCTCGGACCCTGCCGGCGCGGGGCTCCAGCGCACGCGGGCGCCTGCCGAAGAGGGACGCGCGCATTTTGCATTATGCATTTGAAATCTGCCCCTGTCCRGCGAAATCCCCCTCCAAGACGGATCTATCTGAGGGGAGAATTAAACTGCTAAATAATAAAAACCCCGTGCGCCGCCTAATGAAATGTAATGACTTGGAGGCCGGCAAGATGAATCGAGCCGTCCCTCACCGCCGCTCGCCCTGATTTATAGTGACGGGGTAAATATGAGCGCGGCATCTTTAATGAGCCCCTCTTCGGAGGGGGAGCCGGGAGGGCAGCGACGTTCCCGCGGGCACCGGCGCCCCCGGCTCGCAGCGCCTCGCTCCGGCCTGGCCGGCTCCGGCTGCCGGCGAGGTTTCCGGGGAGGAAAGGGAGCTGGAAGCAGCCACCCAAGCTCTGGRAAGCGCGGTGGAGGCGCTGGAGCCGGGATGCTCCGGCCGTGTCCCGCGCCCCCGTGCCAGCCACAGCAGCAGCCGCTTTGGATGACAACCCCCAAGCAAGTATTTCCCCCCAGACAGCCCAAGTTCGACGCACCAGGCAGGCAATTCTCTTCCCTCCCAGCTCTCCCAAAGTAACGCTGAGCTCTCTGAAAATTCCCTTTTCCCCAGTCTCTCTTTGCTCCCATGCCGGGTCAGCTCACCGCCGGCACCAGCACGGTGCCCTCCCGGCAGGCCGTAACTACTGGGATGMTGCTGCTGCTGCACCACAGCGTCCGTCCTGCCACCAGCACATCCCGGCTGCCGCCCGACCCCGGCACTGGTCCAGCCACCGGCCCCGCAGCAGCCAAGAGCGGGCACCGTGCGCGCTGCGGCATGGGAGCCTGCCGGCTGACACAGCCCCGGGGGCCGCGGTGCTGAAGGCTTCGGAGCGAGTCTCCCTCCCCTTGCCCACCCATTTGTGGGTGTGCACCCATGCCTTTGTGTGTGCAGGTGTGCACGTGCGTGTGTGTGCCCGTGTTCGTGTGTGTGTGTGTGTGTGTGTGTGTGTGTGCATCTGTGCATGTGCATACCCATGCATTTGTGTGTGCATCCATGCATGCACATGTGCATCCGTGCACCCATGCATTTGTGAGTGCATGTGTGCACCCGTGCATGTGTGCACCCGTGCATKTGTGTATGCATGCATGTGCACATGCGGGTGTGCCCACGCACTTGTGTGCGTATGCATGTGCACGCGGGTACTCATACACTTGTGTGTGTGTGCGTGTGCACATCCATGCACACACACACGTGCATGTGCGCACCCGTGCATTTCTGTGCGTGCACCTGCTCACACGCACAGCATCACTTGCCGCATGTTCCGAATAAATCAGCACCGACTCCAGCCTGCCGCTATCGCGCTTTCCAGCTCACTCCGGTGACCCCGCTCCAGCAGCATGTGCTGGCATTTTCCGGGCACGTGGCGCACGTTGCTCGGGCTTGTGGCAGCTGGCGGGATGCTCGCGGCTGCTCCGCCGCGGCGCCGAGCCCTGCGGCACTGTCCTGCCGGCAGCGGGACGCGCGGCGGTCAGCAGCCCCGGCTTCGAAGGGCAGCCGCGGGGCAGGTCCGCGGCACGGGGACGCGCCGCACCGCGCGCAGGCGGCCACGGCAGGCAAACAAAATCCAGAGCACACATCCAATGACAGCCTGGTTTTACTTTGGGAAAAACAACATCCGGACACACCGCTTGCAGGTTTTGTGGTGGTTTTTTTTTTTTGTTGTTGTTTTCTCTCATTTTTAAAACAATATAGTGCGGACAGCACTTCTCACAGTAGAATATAATGGTCAATTTTAGTATAAAAAAAAACATTCTCAGAGATTTGTAAATGCACTTAGTGCTTGAACAGGCCTTTTAGGGATACAGTACCTCTTTGCTGAGCACAATCACCTTGGGTTTCATTGGGGTATTTTTTTTTTCTCCTTTAAACATCAAAACACTTTGTATTTTCCGTGATGCAGAGCCTTTTTCAAACGAATAAATCTATTAAACACATAATTACACGTACTGAATAACGGACCATAATAATGAACATTTTTGAACTGTTTAAAAGAAAAGGAAAGAAAGGATGCAAACCACAACCTGGGACGGGGGCTAACGCGTTATTAAACGAGACTCTACCTCTCTTCACCTGCAAGTTGCCTCTAAAATGGAACAAAGGTAGAATTGACGGTAAAAAAAGAAAAAAAGAAAAAAAGGAAAAGAAAAGAAACAACCCTGGAAAAGGTGGATTTGAGCACGTTCCCGTGAGGGCGCCGGGGCGAAACCACGCGCCCGGCCCCGCGCCGGGTCCCGAGCGGGAAAGCATCGAAACCTGGCGGTTTGGGTGAAGCCGCAGGGCCGGGGGGGGGGCCGGGGGCCGGGGGGGGGGCTCTGTAGCAGCCAACACATCCGATGCACAGTCTAGTCAACTAAAAAAAAGAAAAAAGAAAAAAAAAAATCTGTTCAAGTTTTCAAGTGTTTTTCTTAAATAGCCTCCAGACTGTCCCCAATTCTGAGCTTTAACCAAAGCAGTGCAAGTTACGGACTTCAACGAAAGATTCGGCACCGGCTGCGCCCGGCCGCCGCCGCCGAGCCGCCCCGGCACGGCACCTCCGGGCCGGAGCTGGAGCCGGCGGGGCATCGAAACGCTCCGCGGGCCGGGGGCTCGGCAGCGCCCGCGCACCCACGCGCGGAGCGGAGCGCACCGGAGCCTGCTCTCCCTGGATAGCAGCAACTTGTAGCGATTCCCTGTTCACATTCGTGGAAATAAAATGGTTTCTGAGCTATATAAACAAGCATTCCTTCATCCTCAGCCGGGGCGGCAGCGCCTCGGGGCGCCCGGGGCGGGCAGCGCCGCTGCCTCCCGCCGGCCCGTTATCCCATCATCCCGTCATCCCGTCCCGTCCCGCGGCAGCGGCGGCGGCGGCGCGGGGCGCAGCGGCGGCCGCTCCTTATCTGTAGACGGGCAGGCGGATGTGCGCGTGCTGGTGGTCCAGAAGCCTTGGCACAGACACCGTCTCGTAGCCCTTGCCCAGCATCTGCTCCTTGATGCAGGGCGGGCGGATGTCGTTGATGAGATACTCCAGCGACTGCAGGCTGCTGCTGAGCACGGACGTGTTGCAGAGCGTCTTGCTGGGCGGCGCGTCGGCGGCGTGCGCGCCGGGCTCCCGCGGCCCCGCGCCGGCCTCCGCCGCGTTGTAGCAGTCGCTGGTGGGGGTCACCAGGACGCTGTTCCACGGCGGCGCGAAGTACTGGCCCACGGCGAAGTTGCCGTGCATGCAGTTCAAGGGGGACGGGGTCACCTTCTCGGCCGCGCCGGGCGGCGCGTAGGGGCGCGCGGCGCCCGCGCACGCCTCCGGCGACTTGCTGACGGCCCCGCCGCCGCCGCCGCCGCCGCCGCACATCCGCAGGTGCTGCTGCTGCTGCTGCTGCTGCTTCTGCTGCCAGAGCAGGTAATCGACGCCGTCGGCATAGCCGCCGGCCTTGGCCCCCAGCGCCGCGGCCGCGCCGGCGCCCAGGCACGGGTCGGCGCCCTTGCGGCAGTCCGGCAGCACGGTGCCGGCGTAGGTCACGCCGGCGAAGGCGCCGTGCTTGGCCGGGCTGGGGTTGGCCGCCGCGACGGCCGGGCAGCCCGGCTGCGAGCCCGGCGCCTGGCACTGCTGATTGAGCTGGTAGATGATGCTCTGGATGGAGGGCAGGTTGGACGGCGGCAGCGCCAGGCTCCGGCCGGCCAGCGGGATCACCGAGGCGGCCACCGTCACGTTGGGGGCCTCCATGGGCTTCTGGCCGCCGTGGTAGGTCAGCGGCGCCGCGCAGGAGGGCCCTTGAGCTAAAGTGCTTGACGGCGGGTAGGGAGCGACGCCGACCTGGGCGGGCGACAGCTTAGTCCGCTTCCCCTCCGAGTTCTTCACGACGCTTTTGCCGGAGGCTTTGACGATGGCCAGCAGCCCCTGGTAGCCGCCGGCGTGCACAGGGTAGGGGCTGTAGCGCTGCCCCGTGGTGTCGTACCCATTGACCGTCCGGTTAAGGTGCTTGTGCTGTGGGACCCTGATGTTGGTGGGGAAGATCTTGATGGTCAGCGGGCTGTGAGCCACTTTCTGTGCATAGGCGTCCAGCTCGGCGGGGCTGGGGTAGCGCGGGGAATGCATGGGTGCCGCCGTCTCGCCTGCGGGGAAAAAGCACAGCGTGAGGCCAGCGCCGCCGGCAGAGACCCGGCCRCACGCCGCGGAGCCAGAGCAGGGCTGGCGAGCTCCGTGCACCGGTGCAAATGCATGTGCTGGTGCAAACCTGCACACTGGTGCAAATGCAGTGCTGGTGCAAACCTGTGCGCACGCTGGTGCAAACACATGTACCAGTGCAAACCTGCATGCCGGTGCAAACACACGTACTGGTGCAAACCTGCGTTCTGGTGCAAATGCATGCACCGGTGCAAATCCAGGTGCTGGTGCAAATGCATGCACCAATGCAAACCCACATGCTGCTGGTGCAAACGCACGCACCAGTGCAAACCCGCGCGCTGGTGCAAACACACGCACCAGTGCAAACGCATGTCCTGGCATCCTTCCTGCGCTGCACCGCGCTCCTGCCGCCCCTCGGCCCCCCGCGTCAGGCACGGAGCAGGGCCCTGCATGCCACAGAGGGCAGCGGGGGCCAGAGGGGCTCAGCAGAGGGGCACCAGGGACCCGCCGGGGCGTCGCGGGCGCTTTCGCTCCCGGGTACCGATCGCACACACTGATGCTCGACCTCCTTCCCTGCAGCGCCGGCGCGCTGGGATGCGGCGCCTGCTCTCACCTCCGCAGCAGCTCCGGCCGCCTCATCGCTTCAGTCAATCATCGCCTCTTTAAGGGCAATTGGGGGCTGCTCGCTCGCAGGCCGCTCCGGGTGGAGGGGGAGCCGGAGCCGGCGCCGGCCCCGCGCCGCGGCCGGGCTCCCGCGGCCCCGAGCTCCCAGAAAGGAGGTCGCAGCGCAGACCTGCCCCCTTCCTCTTATAGAGCCACTTCTAAGTGGCCTAAAATAAACTCGGTGTGGAGAATGGAAATGTCACTTTACCCAACGGGGGAATCTTTCTCTGAGATTGGATTTAAACTACATTATACAAGCAATTTCATGGGTGCTTTGCGCTGCTACGAGAACCTCACCAAAAATGGAAAAGCATTCCATTTACTAGCTATAAATCAGCAGTTCCTATAATGAGCACAAAAATGTCACTTTTATGCAATTTTACAGATGAACAAAACTGGTGAAATTAACTGTGGTAACCTACTGTAGTCAGCAAAAGCCACTGCGGAAAAAAAAAATTACATATGTATATATTTTGGTTCTTTTCAAACTCTTTCCCAAGCAAGTTTCTGCCATTCTGGTGTGAAAACTCATTTGTCGTTCCCATTATACTTTCATTTGGAGTTTATCTTGAGTATCCAATGAGCCACCAACTGTGAAAATGATTAAATCTACAAAATCTATCTAATAGATGGAATAAATTAGGTGTTTAAAATGCCCGCACAGCCGCGCGTGCGCAGGAGCCGGCCGCCCACCCGCTCCGGGGACGAGCCTGGGGACGGCGTCCAAACGCGGCCGCACGCGCTCGGCCCCGCTGGGAGGAACGGCACGGAAAAAGCCATCGGCCACCCGCTGCATTAAACCCGGGTTTAAGGTGATGCCGCGGTGTCCGAGGGTGAGGGACCCCCCCGTGCAAGGCTGCTCCGGTGCACGAGCACGGAGGCGTGCGGGAACGTGCCGGCGGCCGACCCCCCCGCTCCTGCCGGCCCGTCCCGCTGCGGCGGCGCATCRGTGATTTAAAAGGCAGAAGGGAAGCGAGTTCGCCGGCCGCTTCTCCCATTAAGTTATAGCGTTACGGGCTTTTTACAGGTGTCTTAAACAGATGTTGTTATTAAYGAGCGTATTAAGCCAGTTAAAACCAGGCTTTGGAGTGGGATTTAATGCAGCYGCTGGGGGACGCGAGGTGGACGCCGGAGGACGGGCGCTCGGGGTCCGCGGCTGCTCCGAGCCGGGAGACGCGGCCCTCGCCGGGGCCGATTCCCGAGGCGTCCCCGCGAGCCGGCTCCGGCTCCGGCTCCGGCTGCGCACATCTGCATTCCCCTTCAYGCCGGCACCGCTGCCCTTGGAGGTGGCGGCATCGTGAATGCTCAATTAACGTGACACTAATTAGCCGGCGACGCTCGCAGCATCCCTAATGAACCCACGCCACGGCGGGAGCAAAACGCTCCGGTCCGGGCAAAAAATAAAAAAAAGAAAGAAAGGAAGGAAGGAAGGAAGGAAGGAAGGAAGGCCGCCGCCGGGGAGGCAGGAGCCGGTGCCGCGCGGATCCGGGGCGCGGGAAGCGGCCACCATCGGCTCCGGCCCCGGCGCGGCCGCTGGAGCAGCGAGGCCGGGCGCCGCCTCCGCCGCCTTCCTCGCGCCAGCTGGGTTCGCTGTGACAAGCCACAAATTCAGTGTGTTGTCACATATCAGGGTGACGCACCAAACCCCCACGGGGAAAATTACAGAGCTACCAATTTCCAAGAGGCGCCCGGCGCGCTGGCGCGCTCCGCCGGTGCGCGGCTCCCCCCTCTCCCGAGTAATTACTGCTTTCTAACGGGCTGTAATTACTGCGCGATGCAAACTCCGCCGAAGCGCCGCCGCCGTCACCCGTCACGCGCAGACAGCCTGCCTGGCACGCCGCTGGCCGCCGCCGCCACCGCCACCGCCCCCCCCGAAACGCGAGCTGTCAAAGACGCACGCGGCGCCGCGGCCCCGGCTCAGCGCAGCGCCGGCACTCGGGCAGCTCTCCCCCGCGGCCGGCTCGGCACGACCGCGGCAGCTCGGCGCCGGGGCGAAGGGAGGCCGGGGACGGGCAGAGACGCAGCCCCGGGAGGAGGAGGAGGAGGAGGAGGAGGAGGAGAGCGAGCGGCTCCCTCTGCCCTTTACTGACCTTCGATTTTACAGCTCCATTTTTGCTCCGCGGCTGCTGCGGCACGGGCCGGCGCTGCAAGGAGGGCTCCCGCGCGGAGGAGACCCCGGGGAGCTCCTGCCGCCCCGAGCCGCGGCACCGGGTTCGAATCTTGCTGCCAGCAATGGCCGGGATTGCGCAGAGCAGCAGAGCAGAGGGCAAAGTTTGCTCCTTGCAAGCATGGCACGGCACAGCACGGTGCGGCACGGCATGCCACAGTGCAGCACGGTGCAGCACAGCACAGTGCAGCACAGCACGGGACAGTGTGGCATGGCACGGCACGGTGCAGCACGGCATGGGACAGTGCGGCATGGCACGGCACAGTGCAGCATTGCACAGTGCAGCACGGCACAGCACGATGCAGCACAGCACGGCACCATGCGGCACGGCACGGCACAGTGCAGCATGGCATGATGCAGCACGGCATGCCACAGTGCAGCACGGTGCAGCACAGCACAGTGCAGCATGGCATGATGCAGCACGGCATGCCACAGTGCAGCACGGTGCAGCACAGCACAGTGCAGCACAGCACGGGACAGTGCGGCATGGCACAGCACGGTGCGGCATGGCATGGCACGGTGCAGCATGGCACCATGCAGCACGGCATGGCACAGTGCAGCATGGCACAGCATAGTGCAGCATGGCATTATGCAGCACGACACGGCATGGCACAGCACAGCACGGTGCAGCATGGCACGGCACGGTGCATCTGTCATGCTCAGCCATGCACCGTGCTCCGGGGCTGAGCCAGGGCTCCTCGCCCCGGGCCGGGCCGCGCTGCCATGTGCCTGCACGCATGGACGGTGCAACAGGCCACCAGCCTCACTGGAGCCGCCGAGAGCAACAAAACCACCCGGCCCCGGCCGGACGCACAGCGCAATTCTCACGATGTCCCTCAATAATCGCTTCTCCCAGAGGACGCTGCCGCCGGCTAGGGGTGATCTCCCGCCGCCGCTCGCTTTTTCACTGGATAACGACGACAAACAACCAGCTTCGGATTCCCCCTCCCTTCCTGACCTGCTCTATTTTTCCAGCCTGCACTCAATAACAGCTAAATAATTGAATCTGCTCAGCAGCCAAAGATTTGTTTTGAATTTTATTGGAATTTTAAATTGTTTTGTTTCTTCAGTATTTTATTACTGTAAATGGAAAATGCATCGCCCGCAGTAATAATCCTATGGCTTTTTATATTACTCCAAGCTTCTGCTCAAAGCATTATTGGAAAGCTAGGCAGAAATGAGAAGCCATTATAATGGCAGCACAGGCTTATAAGATTACGCCTCCAGCTAAACAACTTTTTACTTTAGCAAATTGGCCACCAAACTCGGTTCAAGACACAGATTTAAGTCCTAGGCCCCAACGATACTGCGACACGGAATAAATCTTGTTTATGGATTGGGGTAGCTTCAGCCCTGCCGTGCCCCGCGCAGACAAGTCCTTGCAAAACGTCCGACTCCGGAGACACGGGAGAATTTTGTAGCCGCCGGCGGGGGAAACTCGGGTGCGACGTGCCGGGCTGGGCAGCTGCCGGCGCGGGATGCGGAGCCGGCGGGCAGCGCCGCTGCCRCCGCCGGAGACGAATCCCGCACGCCCTGCTCCCGCGGCGGGTTTGGGGAGGCAGCGGCTGCGAGCGTCCCCGAAGCACCCGGCGGCCGCGCGCCGCGCAGGACCGAGCAATTCCGCCCCGCACTAACCGCAGGAAAGCAGCGACAAAGCGGGGAACGAGGCAGGGCTAAGAGCGGAGAGCTAAACCGCGGRCCGGCAGGGCCGGGAGCCGCCGCCGCCGCCGCGCTCCGACAATCCATCTCCGCTCGTTTAAAACACTTACGGGATCCAAACGGCTTCGGTAACGAAGCGGGGGGCAGCGGGCGCCGGCGGCTCTGCGCCCGCACGCCTCCCCGTGTCCCCAGCACCGCGGGAACAGTCCCGGAGCCGGCTGCACTGGGGAGGGCCAGTGCCGCGGCAATTTATGGCTTTAATTTTCGGGCACCGGTAGCCGGAGACGTCATGCTCCCCGGCAGCGATATATAGATAGATATAGGTATATAGATAGATATAGCGGCAGGGCTTGGGGAGCCGCTCCGCCGGGACCCCGGACGCGGGGTCGGCTCCCGCTCCYCTCCCGCTCCTCGGCTCCGTCGCTCCTCTGCAAGATAAGATGGGACAAATCTTATTTTTATGCATCGAGAGCACTAAGATATTTTGCAACAAATGAAAAAAGTGATATCTCGGCGGTAAATCTTTCTAACGCCCCCGAGGGCAAAGCAGACAGCGGCGAGCCGCCCGGGCGCCGCGTCAGTCCTCGCGCTCCCGCATCCGTAAACCAGAGTCGTTTTTGCCCCTTTTTTGAAGAGGGCTCCAAACCGCCCAGCGCCGAGCACGCGGGAGCGCGGGGCAAGGTGCACGTGCCGAGCGGAGCCGGATCCGGAAGGGATTAGGTGAACTCCAGGCCTGATCTTGGGTAAAAATCCTTCCATCCCGGCAGGAACGACCGTCCCGACGCTGACGCCCTCCGAGCCCCCGAACGCCGCTCTCTCCATTTAAACGCCATCGGTTTCACGCCAGCTCTCCCGGCACGTCGCGTTTGGACTCTTCCYGAAAGCAGGAATAATGCGCATAGGCCAACGGCACCTGCGAGGCAGACGGGCGACCCCGGGACGGGCACCGAAGCGTCGCGAAGATGCTCTGCGGTGGGTGGCCGGGCCCGGGGGGGGATGAGCCGGAGCACGGCGCGACCGGCACCTGCAGGCGCTCCGAGTCCGGAAGAAACGATGAGCGAAAGCCGGGAGCTGCGACCCGATCCCCGGCGCAGGCTCCCATTGCCTGGCTACTATCTCTGCCATCTGCAGCAYGCGCCAGCGCCGGCGCGTCTCCCCGCGCATCCCACAGCATTCCTGGGGTGCCAGGCCGGGAAGCAGCACCGGCACGGAGGACCATATACATCCCTGGGTACTTCAGGGACCCGGGACGCCCTTCCGCTCCCTCCCGAAATGACTTAAATCCTGCAAGAGCCTGGAAATCCCGGGCCGGCTTGGGCCGGCGCGTCCTTCGCGGAGGAGCCCCGGCATCCTCGCCCAGCCGGCAAAACCCCCTTTCCCGTGCTCTGCCGGAGCAGGGAACAGATTTCCCAACAGCTGAAAAACTAAACGTTTGCAAAACACTTTGAAGCAGGCAAACGGAGCGCCGCGCACTTTGCAAACAAACGGGGCTCCTTCCCTCCTTCCCTCCTTCCCTCCCTCCCTCCTTCCCTCGCTCGCTCCCTCCGCGCCGCGGGGAGCGGGAGGCGCTGCCGAGCGCTCGCTGAATCGCATCACCTCCGGGCGAGCACTTTATTATCCGCAGTCAAAGCGTCACCGCAAATACCATTCTACACACACACGTGTCACTTCTGATTTGTCTCCTCGGCGAGGTATTAGTGCCGCCGGAGCCGCCGCCGGAGCCGCCGGAGGGGAAGCCGCACCGGCGCGGGAAGGGCCGGGGTGCCCGGCGCGCTCCTCCCGCCCCGCGCGGAGACGCACGGGAAAAACGGAGCCGCGGCCGCCCGGCGCTTCCCACTACAGCTCCCCGCGCGCGCGACCGCGGCAAATCGGGGCTCTTTGGGCTGGAATCCTCCCTGCCGGACGCCGGCTCCGGGCTGGGCCCACTTTTCCGGGCGGGGGGAGGAAGCCGCAGGGCCCAGCGGGTCGCCCCCGGCGCCTCCCGGCCCCTCTCCGCCGTCGTTCAGGCGACACGCTCGCCGCCGGCTGCAAATTAATATTGGATTCACTTTAGGAGACGCGCTTCTCAYGTCGACGGCTCCCCGCCGGCCCGCGCCGCTGCCAGCGCCGGGGGAGCGGCAGATTCCCTCTGTCGGAGGCGGCGGCGTTTATGGCACCGCTTCCCTGCTCCGGAGGGGCCATGGGGACGCGGGCGCCCGGACACRCGCAGAAACCCGGGAGCCCTGTCCACCGGGCAGCCGGTGCAGGCGGCGGCTCCCAATGCAGAGAAGCGGCGAGTGCTGCCGCCACCCCGGACAGCCAGCGGAGCGGGGACGGGAACGGGAACGGGAACCGCTCGGGAGCGCCGGGGCGGAGAGCCCGGCCCGGCGGAAGCAGCAACACCCGGACACGGCACGGCTCGCCGGGCACACGGGGCTCTGCTCCCATTCACTCCGCCTGATCCCTGGCCCTGGGATCCGCTGGAAAGCCAGGGAAGAAGGGCAGCGAAAACAGGCCCTTCTGTACCCAAACGCAGGCTTGCAAGGGAGGAGGCAAACGAGGCCAAGAGCTGCGTTGAGCAGCCTCCGCAGGAACCCAGGCTGCCGCCGCTCTCCCTCCGCAGCCGGCTCCTTCCACGCCGACCGCCCCGGACACGGGATTCACGGCGCCAAGCCTCAGCTGAGCCGCGACATTCACGCTCGGCTCGAACGCCGAGCCCCTGCTCCGGGAACCGAACCTCCGGCTTCGGCGCCGGCACCCCAAGTCCGACCCTTGCAACCGCCGAGATTGCAAACGGCGCCGGAAAGTTTGGGTGCAGAACGAAGGCGCGAGCGAGTGAAACGCGCCGAGCCGAGCGGCTTTGCGCCCTGCCCCGGCCTCCGCGGCCACGCGGGTCTCGCCTCGCGCATCCGCCTGCGCGCCGGATCGGGCCGGACCGGGCCGCCCTCCCGTATCCATCCATCTCCCCCAGCCCACGTGACCAGGCGAGAAGTGTTTTTGCAGCGTTTCCTGGCAGGGAAAGTGCAAGTCAACAGCACATTTTGGGCATGGTAGTTAATTGAACTCCTTTTTATGGCACGTATATAAATACATAGAACCATCATTAACAGATCCCTTCCAGAAACCGAAAATGAAAGAATTAATCTTATTTCACTCATGTGTAACACCTCATGAAATTAAAATGATATTTTATGGGTGTGTACAAAAGCAGAGCTTTTGCTGCAGCTACTTTAATGAAAATGCCCTTGGAATAAGTAGAATTGTGTAATGAGAAGCCATTAAACGTGTTTTTATCCCATATGCAATTAAAGAGCTTTATCACTCATAAGAGAGTTTCCAGCGGCGCATCACAGCGCAGGGGCTGCGGCCCCCGGCGTCCCGCGTCTCCAGCCCCGAGCGCTCGCCCGGATCCCTGCGCTCCTCGGCGGGGACGGACGAGCAATTAGGAAGCCGGGGCCAGAAGACGACGAGCCACACGAGGTGCCGGAGAGGCGCAGCGCGGCCGGGCCCGGCGCTGCCCGATTTCGAGACAGGACGAGCGGGAGCAGCAAGCAGGGAAAAAGCACCATCTGTCCTCATTTTAGCAGGCAGCTCCGGACCAGCCCGGTTCTCCCAGGAGCCGGCGACCACCCTCCCCGAGCGCGGGAAACCGGGGCCGCCTTCCCCTTCCCGCAGGGCCGTTAGCGTTTTAATAACCCGGCAGAGGCTCCCGCCGCCCTCCCAGAGCCCCTTCCGACACCTCGCCGTCGCGCGGAGGTGCAACATCCTGCAGGAAGCCGCGGCGGGCGAAGCCGCCCCCATCCCGCCCCGCGCGAGSCAAGGAGCAGAAGAGGAGGAAGGAGACGCGGCGCAGCAGAGCTCCCGATGCGCGAGAAACAAGGTGGGTTTGCTCCGCAGAGCTTTGATGCGGTGCGTTCGCAGCGAGGACGCGGAGCTTCGCGCGCGGACGGCTCCTGCAGCGCGGGCAGAGTGCTTGGCTGGGCCGAGCATCCTCCTCCTCCTCCTCCTCCTCCTCCCGCCCGCCGCAGCGCCCGTGCAGCAGCCCCTCTCCTGGGCTTTAATTCCTGCTCCCCGCTCCTCTTGTGAGCCGGCATCCCCTAACAAGCCTGGCCAGTTCCCGCGCTGCATCTGCGGCCCTGCAGTGGCCATAGGGGATGCTCCAGGAGAGGGAGAGGTCTGGAGCGCGCGGATCRCAAGGGATAAGCTACACACACGGCAACCCAAACCGGCGCTTGGATCCATCGCTGGTAAGTTATTTGCATCAAGACTTGGAAATTCTTGCATATGGATTTGGACCGGGAGCTGCTGGCAGCAGCGAGGAGCAGTGGGGCTGGGCCCGGCCCGGCGCCCCGCCGGCTCCGACTGTGGATTTTCCCGTCTCCACCTTGGCGGGCGGCGGTGCACCGCTCCGGATCCGGGCGGGCAACGACATCCTGCCTCCCCCAAACCGCCCCCGGCGGCCTCGGGAGGCGGCAGGAGCCTCGCCAGCAGCTTGGCGGCTTTTCCCATCCATGCACCAAGCAACAGGCTGGGGCCACGTCCTGAACCGCCTGGGAACAAGGGTCGCGTCTCCGGTCGGAGCCATCGCCAGCGCTGTTCGCTGCCACCTGGTCCTCGTGCCCGAGCGTCTCCTGGAAATCCAGCCCTCTTATCCCAAACCGGGGGCTTCTAACTGCGAGCAGCTGGGAGCATCTCCGTCCTCAGGCCGGGCTCTCCGCTGCGGGAATTTGCAGGGAGAGCTTTAAATCCCACCCGGGCAGGCGCGGCTTAGTTAGTTCTCTCCAGCGGCTTGGTGGCTTTTCCCATCCGAGCACGAAGTGGCCGGCTGGGACCAGGGGCTCGTTTCAGACCAGCCGCGGAGCCGCCGGTTTGCAGGTCGTACGGGCAGCGGCGGAAATCGAGCCGGTTAGCTCGAAGTCACCGGCTCCGCCGCGCTGCAAAACCTCCCGAGCCAGGCGGCAAACCGGCTGCCGCGCTGCAAGGAGAAGCCTGCTTTTAATGCTAATTATTTTGGTGCGTAAAGCAGGAGCGCCTTTTGGGCAGGAAGCTCCCCGTAGCTCTGCGCCGGGTATTGATCGCGCCCAATTAGAGCGGCGCGTTTCCTGCGCCGCCGCAGCCCGTGCCAGCCCCGGCCGCCGCAGCCCAGGCCGAGTCTGAAGCAGGGCGCAYACGAAGTAACATTTAATTAAATATAAGCCATTGCTACACTGCTGCGGAGAGCAAGAGCAGCAAAGAGTTTGGCCAAGCTGAGAGCGGTATTATTTGATTTATAATTTAAATAAAGCTCAGGATTCCTGTAATGCACACGGAATAAAATCAAAAGGGACCAGCCTGCCGGAGGTAATTGGATGTGATATTTTCCTGAGGATGCTGCTTTTTCCAGAGGATCCTGCTCCTCGGCTGGCGACGGCCAGGAACGGGAGTGGGCGATGGGCAGAGGAGCCCTCGCGGGAGACGCACCGGAGAGGGGGAAAGGGAGTGATGCCGCGGGGGGCAAAGCCGCTGCGCAGGGACAGACCCCGGGGGCACGGCGCCGGGGCCGGAGACGCCCGCTCCCGGCACAGCCGGGAAAATCACTCAGCTCACCTTTTACATGAAATTAATACAAAAATTAATCAGCGGCGCAGGCAGGGTAATAGGATTTCACAGCGGTGCCGGGCCAGACGGCCGATGCGCCGAGAGCCAGACTCATTTAAAATCGACAGCAACAACGCCAGAGGACGGGAATAAGACCCATAAAGATAATTACTGAGATACTCAGGAGCAAATTAAGTAATCAGAGGCACTTCTAAACTGTGTCTCATTTTAAGAGAACGCTATCTTTCCCGATGACCTAAGCCGGCGCTGGGGAGCGGCGGGAGGCCCGGCCGCAGCCAACCGCAGGTGCCATCCGCACGGAAGGGAAAATTATATTCCAAAACAGATGCGTGGCCCTGAATGTCACCTGCAATTTAATTTGAAATAGCAGGAGGCAGAGAGGAGAGAGACGTGCTGTATTTTCCCATAACGAGCGGAAACATACGGTCAGCTAAACTTTGATTAAGGTGACCCGGCTGGCGGCGGCGGCGGGGGATCGGCTCGGGGGGCCGCCCGCGGGTCTCCGCGCTCCCCGGCTCCCGCCGTCCCCGCATCCGGGGCAATCCGCCCCGTTTCCTCGCCGGAGCCAGCGCCCGACCCCGCCGGGTTTTTGGAAACCACACGGGTTTTCGGCAACGCAACCCACTCGCTGCCGCGATGCCGAAACCCGGCGCTCCGGAGGCGTCGGGGTGCCCGGGCAGCGGGGGGGAAGCGTCCCCGGAAAACCYGGCTCGTTAAGCGAGTGCCCGGGGGCTGCCGCACGCTAACGAGCAGAGCTTTAGCAGCCGATTTGTCTTCAGCCCGGAATGTTTAAAAATCCAACTGAGACCAGCAGAAAAATATCCACTCCCCTCTTTAAAACACACATTCATCACTCGCGAATCTTAATGCGTCTTTCCCAGCCGGGGAGGTCAAACACGCCTGCCTAAAGCAGGCTCATTAAATATACATTTAATCATGGTTTGGATTGAGAGACAAAGGCTGGGAGAGACAGGTGCTTTACTGGAGTGACCTTTTGGAACCCATTTTAATGTAACTGGTTTACAGCTTATCTGAAAGGCCAGCTCATCAGGAACRGCGGAGCCACGGCCAAGCCGGGGAAGCAATTACGGGGGGGAAGGGAAGGAGGCGGAAAAACGGGAGCGATTCGGGAGGCTCCGGAGCAGGTGACTGGCGCTTTGTCCGCCGCGGCTCTTTGTAGACGTCCGCGCGAAATTTTCTGAAGTTCGCCTTATCAACCGAAGCGACCCGATTTAATTTGCTTATCTTGTCTCCTTCCTCCTCCCACCCCCCCCTCCCCTGCTTCTCCTGCTCTTTTTAATTAGCGGTTAAATAAATGTCTTTTTCAATAAGACAAGAAGCATCAAAGCAGCAAGCGGGCGCGCGGGGAGGGAGGGAGCCGGCTGAGCCCCTCCGGCCCGAGCCCCCGGCACGGGAGTCCCAGCACCGCGGGAACCGGGCTGCTGCACGCTCCCGGMCGGCACGGCCACGGCTCCGGCTTGCACTTACACTTCCGTGGCTCCAGGCTCTTGCTGGGACAGGTGAGGTGCTGGGCCGGCGGGTTCTGGGTCCGCTGCAGACACGCCAACATGGTCCGGGCGTCCCGGCGGGCCACGCCGCCACCGCTGCCGCCGCTGCGGAGAGAAGAAACACCGAGTGAGCGCGGGGACGGGGACGGGGACAGGGACGGGGGCCCGGCGTCACGCAGCCCTCTGCCCGCCGGGGCGCGAGGCTGGGCAAAGTCTGCCGCAGCAGCGGGAGGAGGACGGGACCGGAATGGGAGGCTGGGAGCTCCTTGGACCAACCACGAGCGCGCAGGCTGCTCGCGGGCCTTTGCTCTTTTGGAGATAAATAAATAACTGTGAAAGCCTTAAATAAATATGAACGTATATAAAATAAATATGAACATCTCAGTGGGCGATTTTTGGTGACTGCAAAGCTTTCCGTTCTTGCTACAGAAAAACAAACACCTTTCCATCCTTCTTTCCATGCAGCACGTGGTCACAAGAGGACACAGGTCCAAACGGTGGCCACTGGCACCCTGCAAGGACCGCGAGCATCCTGCAAGGACCGCGAGCACCCTGCAAGGACCGTGAGCACCCTGAAAGGACCGCGAACACCCTGCAAGGGCCGCGAGCACCCTGCAAGGACCGTGAGCACCCTGCAAGGACCGCGAGCACCCTGCAAGGACCGTGAGCACCCTGCAAGGACCGCGAACACCCTGCAAGGACCGCGAGCACCCTGCAAGGACTGTGAGCACCCTGCAAGGACCGCGAGCACCCTTCAAGGGCCACGAGCACCCTGCAAGGACCACGAGCACCCTGCAAGGACCGCAAGCACCCTGCAAGGGCCACGAGCACCCTGCAAGGACCGCGAGCACCCTGCAAGGACCACGAGCACCCTGTAAGGACCACAAGAACACCGCAAGGACCATGAGCACCCTGCAAGGACCGCGAGCACCCTGCAAGGACCACAAGAACACCGCAAGGACCACAAGCATCCTGCAAGGACCATGAGCACGCTGCAAGGGTCATGAGCACCCTGCAAGGGCCGTGAGCACCCTGCAAGGACCGTGAACACCCTGCAAGGGCCACAAGCACCCTGCAAGGACCGCGAGCACCCTGTAAGGACCGCGAGCACCCTGCAAGGACCACGAGCACCCTGTAAGGACCACGAGCACCCTGCAAGGACCACGAGCACCCTGCAAGGACCACAAGAACACCGCAAGGACCACAAGCATCCTGCAAGGACCGTGAGCACCCTGCAAGGGTCACGAGCACCCTGCAAGGACCATGAGCATCCTGCAAGGACCGTGAGCATCCTGCAAGGACTGTAAGCACCCTGCAAGGACCGCGAACACCCTGCAAGGACCGCGAACACCCTGCAAGGGCCACGAGCACCCTGCAAGGACCGTGAGCATCCTGCAAGGACTGTAAGCACCCTGCAAGGACCGCGAACACCCTGCAAGGGCCACGAGCACCCTGCAAGGGCCATGAGCACCCTGCAAGGACTGTGAGCACCCTGCAAGGGCCTCCTGCCCGTCCCCGGCTGGTTGCCCAAGCACCAGGAGAAGAGGCAGCTCCTGTGCCAAGCGCTACCCAGCACCTCCAACCCTCCTGATCCTCGTCCTCCAGCTCCTTCCACCCACCAAGCAAAGCCCCAAGGTGGCCAAGCTCGGCAGCGAAATACAGCAGCGCTGGCGGCACTCTGGCAGCACCCAGCCACCGAGCCCCTCACTGGGGCCCCGCGGCACCCGCGGCCGGCTCGGCGTCCCCTGCGCCCGCCGCTCGGCCGGATTGGAGCCAACAGCTGCCATCAGCTGGCAGCGGGTTCGGAGAGGGCTGCCGGAGCGCCGAGGAAGGGGGTTAACACGTGCCGAGGGCGTCGGGCGCTGCAGCGCTGCAAGGCGCCCCGTCCGCCGGCGCGCTGCCCGGAGCCTCCCGCGGTCCCTCGCGAAGCGCCGGGCTCTGCCGCCTGCCCGCCGGCCGCTCGCGTCCCAGCGGAGATCAAACCCGCTGGCTCCGCGCAGCGCCGCGGAAAGACGGCGCCGAAATCCCGCTCGGGGTGCTGGGATCCGTCGCCGGCTCTCAGCTTGCATCGAAATCCGCCCGACAGCAGCCGGAGGGGTCAGGCCAAAGTCATCGCAGCCACCGCCGCCGCCGCCGCGCTAATTGTGCATCCTTCAGGAGCCGCCGCGGAAGGCGTGAGTTATAACCCGCTCCTCCCGACACTCCCACAGCTCCGGCTGACTCCGGGAAGGATACTTCCTTCACGAGCGGGGCAAGCAAACACAGACGAGAAGCGCACGGAAACCCGGCCGCGGTCTCCGTCCCAGGGAGCCGGGAGTCCCGGTCCGTCGCCCTCCCGGGGCCGTCGCTGCCGGTAAATCCCGAGCGCGCCTCAAGGCGCTCCGACTGCCGTGAACTGGCTAAGGGTCGTGTCGGAGCGATTAGGGAGATACCTGGTTTTTCCTGCGCGCAACGGGCAGACGTTCTCGGAAACGGCTCGCTCCAGCCTCCGAGCTCACAAACGGCTGCGGACACGCGCGGCTTCCTCGCCGCCGCCGCCGCCGCTCTCCCCGCGCGCCCGGACGGGACCCGGCGCAGCACCCGCCGCCCCGGCTGCGAAGTTTGGGAAGCGCCAGAGACTTGCCAGGGAAAGGTGTGAGGAGCAGGAGGGGAGGAGGAAGTCATTTAGTACCGAGCAGGTGTCTGGAGAACCCAAATTGTGCTGTTTTCTCCTAATAATGAAGTATTCATGAGTAAAAGCCTTTTTCACTACTTTCTTAAGATACTAATTTCACAACAAGCGCCTTGTTACCATGCAATTATTCCAATCTTGCATTTCTCYGAGATTCCATCTGTCCTAGCGCTCTCTAAATGAAAGACAATCATGTAACCACCTTTCATTATTCACTATTTTACTTTCAGCAAAGGTACCCTGAAAGAAATGATTTCCTCTGAAAGGGACTTTTATTCAGTTTCAAAACCAATTTTCTCCTATTACTGTCTTTTAAAAAAAAAGGGAGGGGGAAGGGAGGTGTTTTTATTTCGTGCATTACATATCCTTTGTTAATGCAGCTCGCAGTAAAAGCAGCCGTATCCATTTTCTGGCTTCGATTTCTGGTAATTTTAAAATATGCCATTACAATCAGGCAGAAATTATACAGTTTGAAAAGAGAATGAAGTGCTTCTTATTCAGAGACCGAGCGCACTTGACTGCTCAGTAGCGTGCGTCTCTCCGCCGGGACCAGGGGTTCATTACGCAGCCCCGCGCGGAGCCCGGTGGCAGCTCTCCCTGGCACGCGCGGAGGCACAACCTGCACGGAGGCATGATCCGTGCGGATGCACGACCCGTGCAGATGCCTGATTTGTGCAGATGCACAGCACGCACGGATGCAGGGCACGCGCGGAGGCACGACCCACGCAGAGGCACGGCACGCATGGAGATACAACCTGCACGGAGGCACGACCCACGCAGATGCATGGCACATGTGGATGCACAACCCGTGCAGATGCACAGCGTGCGCGGGTGCATGACCGGTGCAGATGCATGGCACGTGTGGGTGCAGGACCYGCGTGCATGCACAGCACACACAGTTGCATGGCACGTGCGGATGCATGACCCATGCAGAGGCATGGCATGCGTGAATGCACGACCCACGTGGATGCATGGCACGCGTGGATGCATGGCACATGTGGGTGCACAACCCATGCGGATGCACAGCACATGTGGATGCATGGCACACGCGGATCCGCAACCCACACAGATGCACGACCCATGCAGACGCATGGCACACGTGGATGCATGGCATGTGTGGATGCACAACCCACGCGGCTGTGTGGTCTGCGCAGATGTACGGCACACGCGGATGCACAACCCATGTGGATGCACAACCCACGCAGATGCACAGCACACGCGGATGCACGGCATGCRCAGATGCACGGCATGTGCAGATCCGCAACCCRTGCAGATGCACGACCCGCACTGATGCATGGCACACGTGGATGCACGGCACGTGTGGATGCACAACCCACGTGGCTGTGTGGCCTGTGCAGATGCATGGCACGCGCAGATGCATGGCCCCAGCAGCACCTGAGCCTCCCCCGCGTGCCGACCCCGGCCGGCCGCGCTAAGCCGCGGGCCAGCGTCCTGCAGGTCACGGCCATCTGGCCGATTAGCGCGCTAACGCCGTCGCCGCCCCCGCGAAAGCCCTGCTCGTGCCCGCCGGCCACCCCGCGCCTCGGCCCTCGCCTGCGCCGCCGCGCGCGGGTGCACCGCCCGGCTCCCGCTGCCGCCAGCACAACGCAGGAGCCTGGAACAGCGCGAGCATCATCGCTGCTGCGTCGCGGGGGCTGGCGGCTCATCTGGGCACAGCGCTGCCCCGGCCGAGCACCAGCTCCGCTTCCCGAAAGCCCCGGGGCCAGGGCTGCGGGGGGACATCCCCGCTCCCGGGCATCCCCGCAGACGGCAGGGGCGCTTCCGAGCCGAGCCGAGCCGAGCCGAGCCGAGCCGCCGGCGGCTGGGACCGCGCGAGCCGCGCCAGAGCTGCAGCGACGCAGGCATCCTCCGGGAGAGACGCGGGAGCCACATGCCAAACTAAATAAAGCCAGCGATTAATTCAGCTCACAGTTGTGCCCCCGTCTCCCAGTGTCACACAGCTCTCAGCAGAGACAATTTTTTAGACAGCTAAGCTAAGCTTCGCCCCATATTAATGTGCACGCGTAATAACTGCCGAGGTTCCGCTCGCTGCACGAGCGATTCCTCCCGTCCCCGCGTCTCCCGCTCGTCCCCGTTAACGCTTCCCAGCCTGGAAGCACCGCGTTCCCGGGCGGCAGGGGCTGGGGCAGACCCGCGCGCCCCACCGGGATGCTCGCAGCACCGGCGAGGGGGGCACGTGCAGCACGCACGGATGCAGGCCCTGCGCGGACGCACCGCACGCACTGATGCACACGGATGCAGGCCCCACGTGGATGCACAGCACGCGCGGATGCAGGCCCCGCATGGATGCATGGCACACGCGGATGCAGGCCCCACGTGGATGCATGGCACGCGCAGATGCAGGACCCGCGCGGACACACGGCACACGCAGATGCAGGACCCGTGTGGATGCACGGCATGCACAGATGCAGGCCCTGCGTGGATGCACAGCACACGCGGATGCAGGCCCCGCATGGATGCATGGCACA
>NW_020447952.1:678062-690148 GCF_003343035.1 Apteryx rowi
GCTTCCAAAGTCGCGCCCGGATAGCGCCCCGCCAGCACCGGCTTCGGATGCCCCCGAGCAGCCGCTCGCCGGCAAGGCGGCTCCGGGAGGACGCGGCACTCGGAGCAGGGCTCGGCCGCGGCGTCGCGGGAAATCGACGCTCGAGCCCGCGAGGGCCGGGGCGGCGAGGACGCTCCGCTCAATTAGCGGGGCCGACAGCTCGCTCCRGGAATGAGTTACCGCGGGAAAGGTCACCCCGCGGTAAATTATCGGGGAGCGCAAGATAAAAACGCGGAAGAAAAGTCGGGCGCCGCCTTGCCGAGGGCTGCAATAAAGCGGGGGCGCGCGGCGACCTCCGCCTCCGCCCGGCAAGCGCCTCCGCGGGGCCCGTCTGATCCGCCGCAGAGCGCCGGCGCCCCGCGCCCGCTCCCGCTCCCCCTCCGCGCGCCAGCCCCGGGCCTTTCAGGGGGCCCTGTTAATAATTAAATGTTAATCTAAAAAGCAATTTTAGCCGCCGCGCTGCAGATCTGGGCAGAGATTGCATTAGCATGTAAGAGTCAAGGGTAATTTTCTCTAACCCCTCGTGTGATCTTTAAAACCCGCAGATCTTAAAGCAACACCAGCTCCTCTGATTAAAATTGCAAGCCGGGGCTGGTGGCGGATAATGACGCTGGAAGTGATTATTTTCCCGCTCCCTGTTTTGCCGGGGGGGCACACGGGGGCCCCCGGAGGGCTCGGCCCGACCTCCCGGGGCCGGCGGCTTCACTTCTCCCACCCGGCGTCCGACGAACACCGGGGAAAGGCGCCCGGGAATTAAATCCCTGCTCCGTCGTGGGAAACGAGCCCATCCTGCCCTGCAGCCCTCGGCCGGCCCCGGGTAAAGCCAGCCCAGGAGTGCTCCCGGTGGGATCGCTCCCAGCAGGATCACTCCTGGTGGGATTGCTCCCGGTGGGATCGCTCCCRGCGGGATCAGCCCTCTCGGCGCTCACCAACCGTTTCGGACCGCAGCGGGGTCCAAGCCGGCCGCCCGAGCATGGGAGCATCCCCTCGCCCTCGTTATTTTCAGGACGCATCCATCGGTAACGAGCAAAGGTTTCCCCTCTCCTCCGTGCACGGAGGTTCCTGCTCCAACGTTGGGGGGAGCTTCCAGGGAAAATCCCTCAGGRTCGTGCTTTCTCTTAACTCCCAGGCGTCGCCTTAAAATACCACCCAGCCGCGACCGCTCCACGGATGCGGCTCCCCCTTCCCGCCTCCGGCAGGGAGGCCTCCCCAGCGCCGCTCGGCACACGGCCATTCGAAATAACATCCCAAAAAAAAAATAAAGAAAGACGCTGTAGCTTGCGAGCAGGGCCGCGGAAGATGGGACGAGCCGAAGGATTCCGGCCCGGAGCAGGAAAATGGCTGTGACAGCACARGGAGTAAATTGGATCCGAGCGCCCAAGTAAATTGCCTCCTGACTGTTACAAATGGCCTGATGGAAGAAACAAGGTATCAGATGTGTACGTAACGGCGGAATTAGAAAAACAGCGCGAGCGCTCCTGAGCGTTCGCAGACGTCCCCGCAAAGGGCCGCGCAGCCGGCTGGGATTTACGTGCCAGCTCTAAGGAGGCCTCTCGTCAAACGGGCTATTTTGGGCAGAGATTAAAGATCTATTTTCGCCGCGAGCAGGAACAGCTCTCCCTAACAGGTTAAGAACGATTCGGGAAACGGGAGCGTCTCCCGACGCCTCCGGACGGGGCTGCCGGCTGCTCCGGGACCCGCGGCGCTGCTGACGGGCGCCGGACCTCCGCGGAGGGACGGACCCCCCCCCCCCCCCCCCGCAAGGCTTGGCGGCCCGGAGGCTTTCCCGTTCCCGAATGCGCCAGGCAGGCGGGAGCGGGAGCGGGAGCGAAATGCCGGGACGCGAGCGAGGGAGCAGCCCCGCCGGCGAAGGTCGGGTCCCGCGGGGCGCCCGCGGTTTTCGGCCGAGGACGGGCGACCCCGCTCGCGTGCGCCGGGGCTCAGGGGCGCAGCTGGGGGGCCCTTCCCAAAGCCTCCGCGCCGCCACCTCCGAAAGAAGCCTGCTGCCTGACGCCATCGCGCCGCGTCTCGATCCCACGCGCAGATCCGGCCCCAGCAGGACACGCGGGCGGAGGGAACGGATGGGATGGAGGGGACGGAGGGGGCAGAGGGGATAGACAGGATGGAGGGGACGGAGGGGACAAACGGGAAGGAGGAGATGAAGAGGATGGAGGGGATGGACAGGACAGAGGGGAGGGATGGGATGAATGGGAAGGAGGAGACGGAGGGGACAGATGGGATGGAGGAGACAGAGGGGATGGACAGGACGGAGGAGATGGAAGGGACAAATGGGATGGGGGAGATGGAAGGGACGGATGGGATGGAGGAGATGGAGGGGATGGACGGGATGGAGGAGATGGAGGGGACGGATGGGATGGAGGAGACGGAGAGGATGGACAGGACGGAGGAGATGGAAGGGACGGATAGGACGGGGGAGATGGAAGGGACGGACGGGCCGGGGGAGATGGAAGGGACGGATGGGACGGAGGGGATGGAGGGGACGGACAGGACGGAGGAGATGGACAGGATGGAGGAGATGGACAGGATGGACGGGATGGAGGAGATGGACGGGATGGAGGAGATGGATGGGATGGACGGGATGGAGGGGACAAGCGCACAGAGCCGCCCGGGGCCCCCTCCAGCCCCGGCCGTCCCTGGGGCGGCAGCTCTGCCCCATGGTGCGGGAGCACGCGCCGGTGCCGTTGGACAACCGGAGCGCGGGATGAAACATCCGCGCAGAAGCTCCCAGCTCCCTGCCTCCGCCTGCCCCGCGTCCGCGCACGCGTCCATCCACGCGTCGGTGCATCCGGGCTCCGCGACGCCCCCGCGGCCCCGTCCGGCCCGCGGCCAGGCACGCGCCGCGCCGGCAATTACAGGCCCCGAGCGCCTGAGCCGCGAAGGAACCTAACGAAGGAACCGGGGGTAGATGGCGCCGCCGGAATTACTATAATCAGAGGCTTTCACAAAGGCTCCGAACGCCACCAATTACCCTGGAAGGCGAGGCGAGAACGAAAACAAATTAACGTGTTTGCACAGAGGCTCCGCGGCGCCGCGCGCGTCCCCCCGCTCCGGCCCGGCCCGCGCCGCTCCGGCCCCGCGTGCCCCCGCGTTTCGGCACCGCTGCCGCCGCCGGGGGGGGGACAACGCGGCTCTTTTCCCGGCGCCCCGCGCTCGCCCGCCGGCAGATGGGGACGCTACTGAGAGCGGCCGTGGCCCGGAGCCGCCCCGGCCCCCGCGCCCGCCGCCCGCCGCCTAATTAAGTTACGCTCCGTCTGCGCCGCGAGCCTGGGAAGGGAAGGGGGGAGAGGAAAAAAAAAAAACCAACTTCTTTCTTTTAATATTTAAAAGGAGTCCGTCACCCTAAGCCTGTTCTGTAATACAAAGCTCGGGAGATTTAAACCCTTCTCACCCGGAGAGACGGCAATGAATGGCGTTCTTTAATGAGCCCGTTCGGCAGAAAAGATGGATTTCTGAGATTACTGTAGGAATTCTTACAATTGATGTGTACTTTTGTAACCAGGATTATACCACCATCCGGTCAAGTAATTCCGGCTTCTCCCCGGCCGAGGCTGGCCCCGCTCTTCGGGCTTCCCCGGGGGCCAGGCGGGCACGCAGCGGGCGCCCGGCTCCCCCCCAAAGCCAAGAGGCAAAGCTCCCGCCGAAGGAAAATTAAACAGGCTTTTCTTATTTAGCTGGCGACAACCTAACGCAACCGCTGAATAGGAAAATAAGGCATCTATCGAGATTTATATATTTGTTTTACAAAGACCTACTTCCTCCCGCCCGCCCGGCGAGGCCAGAKGAGCCGCTGAATGCAGAGCAATTAAAGCGAGCGCCGAACAACGCACGAGCCCTGCGAAGAGCGCGGAGTTTCCCTTTTATGTTTATAGCAATTGTATGAAAATGTACAACACGGAGCGGCAGCAGCTGACAGCCGAGCTGAAGCAGACATGATTGCGAGCCCGCTCGCTCCCGCAGCTGATTGGCATTAATTGTGCGCGTTTGCAAAGCAGAACAGAAAGTCTGACACTCGCTTCAAGCGAACGCTTCTCTCTAATAGTCTTAATGATCACGACGAGAGCTGATGATCATTGTGCCGCGCTAATCGTCCGCAGAGCGGCTGCGCGGCACGGAGAGGCGGCCGGGCCGGGCCGTGTCCGGGTCCCCGTCCCCCCGTGCGACCCCCGGGGCCGGAGGGGGCTGCCGGGACCCCCGGGAGGGGAGTCGCCTCATCCCRGGTGGATGAGCGAGCCCGGCACCTCCCCAGGAGCCGGGAAGAGGGCGAAAGGGCACCGGGGACCCAGAAGAGGACGGAAAAATGGCCCGTAAATAACCCCCATAAAACAGCAGAGCCGGTTATTAAAAGCTGATTAATTAAACCTAATCCCRGTTTTCAGCACAGACTTTTTACTAGGCTGGTCATTTCCGGGTGCCCTTTACGAGCTCCGGGTTTATTGCCGGAGCGAGGCAGAGCCGGAGCCAGACGGGCTCAAAAACCCTCCGCGGCCCCGATCTGCACCGGGGGGGGGGGGTGTGTGTGTGTGGAAACCGACGGCCATCGAGCGGCAAGACGGAGCGGGAACACGGTGCTCCGGGATGCCAGGCCGCTGGGGGAGCCCRGCACCTTCCAGGGACCGGCCTTGGGACAAGGGGGCAGGCGGGAAGCCGGCAGCCTGCGGAGCCGTGCCCGAGGTGCCCCGCTGCAGGACGGCGCTCTGTGCCCTTCCCACCGGCAAAGCCGAGCTCTGCCACCGTAAGGATTTACGGGCTGCGGAGCGGCAGATGGGAAACCCGCGGCCCTCGCTTTATCGGCCGCCCCCTCGTAAAGCTCCTCGCCGCCCCGACCGGAGCTGCTTTTCATGCAGCGTGAACAGGGCTGCGGCAGACGCGGGCACGAGGAGACGGGGCGGCAACAGGTTTGCTCCTCCGGAGCCCTCGCGCCAACGGCAGAGCCGCAGGGAAAGCGGTGCCGGGGGCGCATCGCCGCTCCGCGAAGCCGTGGCACCAGCCGGCACCCTCGGCAGCGGGGCGCGAGGGAGCTCTTCCCGCGTGCCGGCCTCCGGCTTTGCACGGGGCAACGCGGACGCCGCACAACCTGCTTGCGGCTAAGCTCCCGCTTTGCAGGACCCGCGCCGGCGGCTGTCCAAGCGAGGCCGAGGCGCTCCGGCGTCCCCGAGGCAGGACAGCCCGACGCCAGCGCCCCGGGAACAGGGAACGGCTCCGGGCGGCCTTTCAGCCCTTCGGCTTCTTATCGTCTTCGCTGGCCACTGTATCATTTGGCTTCGGGAATTCTTCGATCGTGAAGAATTGCTCCCAGATGAAAAGAAATAAAGGCTCGATCCCCCTCCCCTTTTCTTTCCCCCCAAAAGTCGGTAAAGAAGAGCTATAAAAATGGCTTGTTATCTCACCTAGCGAGGCTCAGACTGTATGTTATTGCTAATTGGGTATAACATCCTTGTCTTGTTCTGCTCTCTGAAGCTAAATCAAGAAAGCACCACTGCTGCGAACTAATTATATCTCCGGACTGCAGACTCCAGCTTGTCTTTCCCTTTATTGAGTTAAAAAATGGTCACTAACCTTAATCTCTCATATCCCCAAGCATTAGGGCTGCTGAAAAACTGCCGCTTCCATCTGCATCCCCGTTTACGCCGAGGACGACGGAGCATGTGGCCTGGAGAAGGCTTTGTGCCAGCTCCCGGGGGAGGAGGGCAGCAGCGCAGCCCCCGCGAGTGGCGCGGAGGGGCCGTTCCTGCCCTCCCCGGGCCGAGGAAACCTCCGTCGCCCTCGGGAGACGGCGGGGAGAGGATGCCCCCGTGCTCCGGACAGCGAGCCCCGGGAGCCGGGATGCCCGGAGCCCCAGGTTTTTTTCATCAGGACTTTAAAAAAATAAATAAAGTCCCACGGGCGGGTGCGGGAAGATGCTGCAGCCGCTGAGCAACGCTGCAGGCGGATGAGACGGACGCGCTCCAGTTGCAGCCGCAGCTCGGCCACACGCTGCGGGATTTCTCGCCAGTCCTTCCTCTCCCTTCCCTTTCCCCGCCGAGCGCTGCCAAGTCCTGCACAGCCCCCAGCCCTGTATCCTTTCAAGAGAGCACCAGGATCAGAGGAAGCGCTTCGGCATCCCAGTTTACTTCTTTTTAAATTTACCAGCAAGTCAAACGTGTCCCTGTCCCTGCACAGCCGGATTCCTCCCCCGGCACAAGTTTTCCCGCAGCCACACGGGACGCGTGGATGGCTGGCGGCAGAGAGGCTCAAACGCGATGCTGCAGGCTGGGAAGCGAAGAGCAGAGCTGCAGACCCCAGCTCCCATCCCGGCTCCAGGTCCCTTTCCGAGGGGAATCCACGGAGGTCGAGTTACTTTCCAAAGAGGAAGTTAAGCCTTGGTTCCCCCTGCAAGCCAACAGCCTCCCTGCAAAAAATTGATACTTCCCTGACTATTAATTAACCTGAATCACTTAAAACCGCCTTCAATTCGTCAGCTGTAACTGCCAGCTTTTCTCAGGGAGCTGAGCGGCGCGGGAACGCACAGGCCGCGGGCGGGAAGCGGCGGCGAGGGGAGCAGCCCCGCGCCGCCGATCCCGCCGCGAGCGCGGGAACACGAAAGCAAGGCGTCTCCGGCAGGCAAAGCTCCCCGCTGCAGGGCGCCAGGGCTTGGACGACGAGCCGGCCCGCGCTCCGGGCCGGAGCGCGACGAAAGCGACCCACGAGAGGCAGAGGGCAGGAGCGGGGAAGAGCCGCGGCCCACGTGTCCCGCGCACGGGGGGGCAGAGGGGGGCACGTCCCCGTCGCAGGCTCCTTTGGGAAAGGCCTTCCCACCCCGCACCGCGCCGTTTTGGGTGAAAACGCCGGTATATTCTCTCTTTAGCGAAAGGAGTCCCAGGGGCTATAAAAATTCCCAGCAGGCTCCTGCCAGTCGCAGGTCATTAACTTTCTTTCATTGGGAGTTTGCTTACAGCGAGCCGTAAATAGCGGCGCCCGCGCCGGGCTCTGCCGAGCGCCCGCGGGCAGCGGGACGTCCTCGCTCCAGGGTCCCCCCGCGGCCGCCGCTCGCCCCGCTCACCGCCACGCCGCCAGCCGCCGGCCTGCCCCCCGTTCCCGGCATTTTTCCTTGCTCCAAGGGCACTGGACGGGTGCTGCGAGCCTTGCAGCGCCGGCGCGGCGCTCAGCCCCCCGCGCATCCCGGTGGGAGCAGCCCGGCCCCGCTCACGTGCCAGCCGCATTCCTCAAATGCCGAAGGGAGCCGCTGCCCCCAGGAAAGCCGGCCGCGGCGTAGCCACCCGCGACGCCGCCGGGGTCACCTTGCACGCTGCCGCAGGGGGGGAGCGAGCCGGAGCACGCCGGGAAACGCCGCCGGCGTCAGGGCCGGGCTCCCACACGGCTCCGGGGTCTGCTGCGCCCTCCCCGCGCCCAGTGCGGACGGAAACGTGCCGTGCTTTTCGGGAAGCGCCAGGGGTTTCCAGCACGCCGCCTTGCTACCGATGACTCTGCGCCGAGACCGTGTCCGCCGGCTCTCCTCTCCTCTCCTCGTTCCGGAGATCGCGTTTCGAGGCCGAGACCTTGCTGCTGGGGGGACGGACAGACAGATGGGGCCGCCCCGAGCTGCTGCATCCGAGGGAGCCGCTCCGCACCCTCGCCCCGCCGCTCGCCTCCGCTCTCCACTCCGGCGGGATGCACGGGGCTCAGCCCCAGCAGGGGCCTGGCGCATCCCAGACCGCTGGGCCAGGAGGGAATTGCACCCTCCGGGTCCCGCTGGGAGCTCAGAGCTCGCGCCAGGGTCTCTCCGCGCTTGCAGAGCCGTCCCAGGCCCTGCGCACGGAGCAAACCCCATAACGCGCCCAAACACCCCCCCCCCGCGACACCCGGCGCTGCCCCGACCTCACCCCCCCCCCCCGGGAGAAATTAATTAGCAGCCTGCAATCCTCCCACAACGGGCTACTTCGGAGCGATGCTCCGAAAGCCACCAGCCATCTGCCGGCACGTCCGGCGAGCGGGAAGCGTCCTTGCCTCCCACCAGCGACCCAGATCTCCGTCCTTTCTCTGCAAGGCCTTAAAACACCACGGCGATTTATCGGGACGGACACAGGGGAGCAGGAAAGGGGGGACGCGCAGCACGCTCCCTGCACGGCTCTCCCGCAAGGCTGCTTCCCACATCCTGCCTGCCAAACCGCTCCGTGCTCGAGCTCGCCGGCCGGCCGGCGGCCCCGCGACGCCCCGGCGCTCGGACCCCAGGAGCGCACCCCCGACCTCCGCGAGCGGCTTTGGAGCCGTTTAACGTCGCGGCCGCGGCCCGGCTGCAGCCGTGTGAACCCGCCGGCTGCGGCTCTCGTAGAGATGCAGGACCGCGCGGCTCGTGACAGGCGCGATTTGGCGGCGCCGAGCCCGCGCACGGGGCAGCGGTTGAATATTTACTCCCCAGTTCCAGGGCGAGATCCGGCTGCCTGCGCTTTCCCGCGCGGGGCTTTAGCTGCCGCTCAGCCGAGAGGAGAGCTGCAAAGGGGGATGCGGCGGCGCCGTGCCGGGGGCGGCCGCGGCTCGGTCCGGCTTGCACCAGGCCAATAGCCCCCCTCTTGTTTTATCGCAAAGGAAATCTAAAGGAACCCGTTGACGCTCTGCGCGCCGTCCGACGGGGCGCGCTGGGGCAGCCGAGCACGCGGTCCCAGCTCGGCGGGGGAGACGAGCCCCGGCTTCCCGGCGGGCCAGCGTTCAACAGACGAAGCCCCGGACTCGCGCGTGGAGCCACGACTTCCGCGCTTCCCCAGCGGGCCGGAGCCTCGCCAAAAATCCCAGCTTCATCGCTCCCCGGGCCTAATGTATAGGGAGACGTATATATTCTAAACTATACACTCAGCACAACCTGTAATCAGAGCAACACAAATAGCCCCTGCTTCCCATGTAAATTAAAAACACCCATTAGGCAGATTTCAAAAGATGTCAGTAGGCTTATAATTATACACGACATCCTTCCGAGATAAAAGCGATTACCGGGGATGCAAATCACTTAGCAACCAATCAGTGCCCCCAGAGTGCAAAGCACTGACCAGCCATCCATTTTCGCCTCGTCCTTTTATTCCCTGCATCGAGCAAATACAAACACAGATAAAGAGAGGCACAATAGCTCTTGACACGCAAATAGGTTAACATAATAAAGCCAGCTTTAGCCGGCTCACTCGAGGGAGAAAAGCAATTCTCAGGCAAGCAGGAGGTAATAAAACAGGGCTTTTGTGTTCCTGGCTCCCATTCTCACCCCTGCGCCAGCTTTGCTGCATTAGCTGATAGGCATCGCGGTTTGATTGAATTACCTTTCATGAATATTAGCTTTTTGAGGAATGCGCAGGCAGAAGAGAAAGGAGAAACGTCTTATTTTTGCATGCATGCGCCCACTGCAGACGGACACGGGGCCGCAGAGACGCCGGCGGGGTCGGAGCACCGCGGCGGGGGCGAGCCGGCGCGGGGGCAGGTGCAGCCGCCCCGACGGCGCGGGGCGCTTCGCCCTGCGCGGCCTCCCTCCGGCTTAACGCTCGCGCGACGCCCGCCACGGACCCCACGCGGCCCGGAGACGCGGGGAGGAAAGGGGGCGCCAAGGCCAAGCGAACCCCGGGCTAACGCGGACGAGGGGCTCCGGCTCGGTGCAACGCGGCGCCGCGCTCCCGGATGGCTCCCGCTCGCGCCCCGGCCCTCGATGCCCTGCCAGCGGGACGCCCGCGCTCCCAGAAAATATTTATCCCTCGCCGAGGCGCAGGTGCGCCAGGGTCACGCCGGCAGCGGGGAGCAGGGCTGGCCGGTTTCGCCGCGGATTTTAGCAAACAAGTTGAGGCCACGTGGCGGCTCGGGAAATCCGCTCCGGGCAAAAATTAACTGGCGAGACGCAGCAGCCGGCGAGCACCGCTGCGGGAGCCGCTGCGTTCCCGGGCAGGGATTGCAGCCACCGGAGGGGAAGGAGCACCGGCAGCCCCTCCCCGGCTTGCCAAGGCACAGAGGTGGGTTTTAGGATCAAATTAGGCGGGTAACCCGAGGGTCTACAAACGAGGTTACGCGGCTTCCCCGGAGGAGGACGGCGCCGAGCCCCACGCGCAGCCCTGCGGCAGCCGCCGGTCTCCGCTGAGAGCAATGGCCTGCGCTCCTCTCCGCACGGTTTCTTCGCTCCGGCCCCGGGATAAATATTCATGCTGAGACGTTTCGATTTTTCACCATACGGTCAGCTGAAACGGGGCCCATCTCGCAGCCCGCGCCGCTCCAGCGGAGAGCGTGCCCCGCCATCGCTGACCTATTAAACCGGATAGAAAGCTTTATGCAAAGACGGGGGGGGGGGGAAAATAACCAAGTTCCTGCATATCAGGAATGGCTTTCTTTCGCCCTGCTTTAAATGCAAGGTCACAGGAAAGCTTTGGTGAGCTTTACCCGCTTTCTGCTAAGCTTTCGAGGCAGCCTCGCCAAGCAGCGCAGAGCAAACAGCCGGGACGCTGCCGGCACAGCCGCCTGGGCAGCGGTTGCAAATTCACTCTGAAAGTTTTAGTGGGAAAAACAGAAGCTGTTCCCACCTGCCCGGGGACAAAGCCGCTCAGGAAGACGAGAGGGCCCGGGCACGAGCGGGGTGCACCCGCGGGCGCTGCCGCACCGAGGGGCTGCCCGGCGCACGGGTCCCCCTGCAAAGTCTCGCCCCAGCACCGGGACCTGGCCAAAAGCTCGCTCAGGCGTCGCACCCGAGGGCAGGGACCTGCACCCACACGGGCACGGACACGCACGCGCCCGAGCCGGCAGCAGCACGGGCCCCTCGCTCACCAGCCCCACGGCGAAACCCCATGCCCGAGGCCAGGAAAGCGTCGAAACTGCTAAATCCCACCCGATTAGCGCGGGCAAGACCGGGGACGCTCCCTACCAAGAAGGCCCTGCAGTCACACGCGTCCTGGGACTTGGCCGACGAGACCGCAGCCACCCGCCCGCAGGCCGCGCTCCGGACGGGAGCCTCCTTAGCAAGAGCATCCGGACGCGTATTTATCAAGAAAATATCCACAGAGGCAGCCGTGCCCCGACTGCCAGGCTCGGCTGCACCGCCGCTGCCCAGCGCCGAGCCAGCTCGGCCCGCGGGAAACCCTCAGCGCCGCGGTAAAGCTTCGCCGCTGCCTTTTCTCGGAAGCAAATCTGCAGAAACGAAGCCATGCCGGAGGTTTCGCCCTGGCCGCGGCACGTCTCCTGCAGCACGCCGCGACGAGCCGCTCCAGGCGCCGGCTCTCTGCGCCTGGCTTCCCAGCTTTCAAGCCCTGCCTCTTTAGTGATTAAATTACCATGATTTCACGGCTCTCCCCAAAGCCAGATTTGGATGCTCTTGCAGATTCTTTGTCACTGGCACTAGGAACACCTAATTTTCTGTTCTCGGCTCAGGCAGATCGGAGACGCAGCCTGATCATCCCCGGTCATGTGAAAGGAACTGATCTCAGCTTAAGCAGTGGGAGAGAGCTAAGTGCCCAGCAGTGCTAGGCGGCTCGGCTCGCTCCCCGCGGCCACGGCGCTTCGCCCCGGCGGATCGGATTTCCCAGCGCTGAAGGTCCGGAAGATGCTACCGAGAGCCTCTTTCCACCCAGGAGCTCGTTTGAATGCGTTTCAGGAAATTCATTTTGCCTGCAGACAGCTCTCATTTGAAAGAGCTACCTGACACCCAAGGGGAGGAAGCGGGAAGCGAGACAGAATGGCTTTTAAATAAAATATCTCGGGGTTGTTCCGTTTTGTCTCCTTTCCTTTGTGACTGGCAATATCCACACGGATGCAGGGTCCGGCGTTTAGGATTTCACGGGTTCTTGCTCTGCTACAAATCGCTCCGGCAACCTCAGCGTCTCTGCAGGGTCTGGCTCTTCCCTGCTGCTGCTTCATTTCCCCCACTGGGTTTTAATGGATGAGAAAATTCCCTTTTCCATATGTAAACGGGAAACCGGGATTAAAAGAAGAACCAGCAGCTAAAAAAATGAAACTAGAATGGTTCACCACTCTGGGAAGTGTCTCAGTTTTCCTCATGGAGGCACCAGTGGATATTTTATTTCCACTTAAAATTCAGT
>NW_020447952.1:692078-719906 GCF_003343035.1 Apteryx rowi
CCCGGCGTGCCCCGCGCGCGGCAGCCGCGGTACCGCCCCCTGCGGGCGCCGCGGGGCGCGACGGGAGCTGTAGTCCCGCCGCCTGAGGCGAGGCGGGTGCTTCCCGCCCTCGGCGGGGCGGCGGAGGCCGAGGGCCGCGCGTGGCGCCTCCCCGGCGGCGGGGTGGAGTTTCCTCGCGGGGTTCCCCCGGCGTCCTGCCGGGGGTGGCTGCTCTGTGGCGGCCAGCACAGCGCCTGCCCCCCGGGGGCACCACCGGCCCCTTCTCCCGGGCTCTGAGGCGGGCTGGCCAGGGCTGTGAAACGCCCAGGAGAGGCGCGTGCCCTCCCCGTGCCCACACGACGTGTCCCGCCATGTTGCCCCTTGGCGCAGCCTCTGTGAGGCTGGCTCCTGGCCGCGGCCGCCCGCACTCCCTGCGGCCGTTTCGATGCAGCCCCTTTGGCTGTCGCTGAGCGCCCGCGGCCTCTCGGTCCTGAGGACGCGTGAGCGCGATTCGCCCCCTCCAACGATCGTTATGGCGCGCGCCTTGATCACATTAGAGTATCCGTTCCTTGCCAGACATTTTGTCAACCTTCGACATCGTCCTGCCGAGTCCCCGCATCTCCCTGCTGGGACTTCTCACATTCCCTGGCCGGTGCTAAGCATCGTCACTCATTTTATACCCCTGAAGTTACTGTTAGTACAGGTTGGTGGTTGCAAAATTGGAACACGTCCTTATTTACCCCCCTTCTCCAGATCCCTGATAGCACCCTGGTAGCACTTCTGCATTTTACTGCTATCCCGTCAACATGTTGAAAGTTGACAGCTATGCGAAGCCTGAGCCGAAGCGGCGTCTGCAGAGTCACGTCTCCCGTCTGCTTCCTTTCATCTGGTGCACGCAGGGTGCTAAGAGGAAGCGGCACCCGCTCCCCAAAGCGGGGGAACGAAGCCTCCGTATCTGCAGGAGAGCAGCGTTTCGCCACGGCACGAGGCTGAGCTCCTGGAGGGTTGGGGACAACGTTCGCCGGGCGACATGCTGTAGTCATCTCCGAGCCACCACGCATTTTAAAGCCAGAAGTGACCTTGGTTATTGCTAGATCTGACCTTCAGAGAGAAAGTGACCTTCATCATGAGAGCCAGAGCTCCCTTTAGCCGTTTCCCAAATCCATCGTAGTCCAGCCGTGGACGGGCACGGGCTTGGAGAGCGTGCGGATCCACCGTTCAAGAGAACCTCCAGGAACAGATAATTCCAAGCCTGGGGGAGGTTTTGAGCTGTTCGGGTTTGTTCTCGGAGCCGTTCCAGCTCCTCTGTCCTGGGAGGCCCCGGGCAGCTCCCCAGCCCTCGGGGGATCTGGGTGTCTCAGAGGAGAGCTGAAATTGCAGGAGCCTTTTTCTAAGACAGCGTATCTCCACGTACGTGGAGATGCTCCAGTCTCCACTTCTGATCCAGTGAGCACTGAAGGCTGAGAAATTAAAATAATAGCTAGATATGCTTTCAGGAGAGTGATTCCTCTGTGTAATTATAATACATATTATCCTCCCTATGAAAATACATTATATTGAATAAATTCCCTCTTTGAGCAGGGCTATTCATACTATTCATTTGTTTCAGTTCAAACATTTTTAGCTCATATATCTGGCAGGTTCTTGTGCAGCTTTGTAAGTTCTCTCCTGCTTATTTATCTGCTTTCTGTGTTGCAATATAGGCTAGTGATAAGAATAAAACCATTATATATTTGTGAACAGCACTTAGATTTTTCAAAGATAATTTAATCAAGGCCATTAGTAAGTCAGAAAGAAAGATTGCTTTTTATTCAGTGCAAAAAAGGAACCTTCATTCTTCTCAGAAAATGTTTTAACCACCTGAAGTCACTCACAGGAACTTGAAAGGGTGACAGCGTTTTTACTGGGGAAGAGATCCATCTTGAAATAGCTCACTTCAAAAGGTGGGTGTTTCAACACTGCCTTCAAGAAGATACTATTAAGCAGTTTTGACCTCCCAATTTAGATTTTTTTTTTCTTTTTTAAAAGATTTTACCAGAGGAGAAACACTTTTGTGATTCAGGGAACCCATGAATACTTTGTTGGAGCATAAATTTCACGCAACAGTATCGGGAACACAAGCACAGCCCTAATCTGCTAATGACTGAGAACTGCAAAGTGAGACCAGTTCAGTTTCAACATCCAAAGTGATTGAATTGCAAAAAGGAAGCAGGCAGCCATCACTGCTGAAGGATAGAGATTTTTAAAAGTCCTTCTGCTTTAGCACAAATAAATAATGCATTGGCCAGATCCTCAGTAGCATAAAGGGAAATAATTCCACTGCAGCACCTGGGAATGCAGCCCAAAGTTTTACATTCGGGGAGCTAGATTCTGATCTTCATTACACTTGTAAAGTGGAGATATGCTGGATTTTAACTGAGAACCAGATCTAGCCCCGTGATCTTTAAGATGACAGTGTCCCTTTAATTTAATACCATTATTTTTGACTGGTGCTAGCAATCCAAAGTGCTGAGCATTTTCATCTCTCATTGTGACAAATACATGCTGTAATTCTTTGACCAAAATGTCAGTCTGCTCTGAAAATGACTGGCCCTCAGAATGAGAAAGATTTCCAGGGGATTAAAACCGGGCCATTACTCTCCAGTTTAAATGCATTCAAGGCTCTGAAAGCCTATCTGCTTTGGTTCCCTTTGTACAAAAAGTTATTGACTTATCAAGGTTAAAATACATTCAGTATGGTCCAATAAAACAGGGATATCTCAGCATTCATGCTGTCATTTGCAGGTCCGTTTTCATGGCAACAGGGCTCTTTTCTGCACATTAAACGGTTCAGTTGTGCAAAGTTCAGACATTACATAAACAGAGAGGTAACAACAACAAAAAAAAAAATCAATGAGCTCATAGGCATGGAAAAAGGAGATAGCATTGATTGGTCCCGGCATCGATATTTGGGATCACTGGTTCCTGCCCTGCTCAGAGCCCTCCCGTATTGGCAATACAGACACAAAAGAAAGGCTGAAGGACACGCTGGGGTAGACGGTGCCTTCGCACTGGGCCTGCTGCCTCCTTCCCATTAATTAATATCACCTAGTTACAGACGAGAAGTTCATGGCTGGGCTGCTGCGCAGCCCGGGCACAGCGAGAAAGTGAACCAGTGGAAAAAACAGAAACCTTCTGGGGTCATGGTTTATCACTGCTGCTTATTGCTGCTAGCAAAGCCTCCTTCTCGTGGGTCCGCACGCTGCAGGGCACGTTGCAGACGCTAAGCCAACCTCGAGGCCCCTTTGGAGCAGAGGCTGAAGCGGCCGGTCCCCATTTCACAGCTCCGGGGTTGGCAGAAGGGGCCAGCTCCGGACTGCTGCCCGCTAGGGCTGTCCGACGCCTCTGAGGCCGGTGGGACCGGAGGGGCTCAGCACGTTACTGCTCTGTCTGAGAAGTGCCCGCCCATGCAGCAGTCGTCTTTGGGGAGGAGAAGAGGCTCTGGGGCCTCAGCTCTGCCCCAGCGCCCTGCCTGGCTGCAGGGAAGTCATCTCATGTCTCTGAGCGCCAGAGACAGCAGCCCGTGTCTGTCCCCCGACCCAGCTCAGCCTCTTCAGCTTGCAGCTCCTTGAGGTTCTTCCTCTGATGTGCCAAATCCTGGGAGGCTTTTCCCCAGCTCTCCCTATGGCTAAGCTCCAGGTCCCCCATGGAGAAAGCTTTCCAATCATTTTGAAAAGCTGCTTCCTAAGGGACTACCTTCTAGGCGCTGCCAGGACGGGTGGTCAGTAAAGGTGGCTCTAGGTGGGATGTCGTAGAGTCCTCAGCCGTTGTGGATGAAGCCATCTCCCAGCTGCAGAAGGAGAGCGAGGGTCCAGGCGGCTCCCCGAGCGCTGGGCAGCGAAGGGGCACAGGGCAATCGGTGTGCGATGGGGGCACTAGCACAGCTGGCAGCAGAAGTGCCTTCACATCCATCCCATCAGGATGACGTGGTGACTGCGGGAACACCAGGCTCCCAGCAAGCACCGAGGCTGCCAGATGTGCGGAGGAGCGAACCTCCAGCAGCCGCGGCAGCCGGCTGACAGAAGGTGATGGGGTGTGGGGTGCTTTGGCGAGTGACTTTGATGCTGATCGTAGATGTCAAGCTTTTTGCTTCCCATTCAAGGGGGTGAGAGAGATTCCAGCATTAAAATGCTCATTACAGGAGAGACACCAACATCTGTTGAGAAAGCAAATGGAGAGCTAGGAGAGGAAGTGAGATGACCGCAGGCAGCCAAGCGTGAAGGGAAGAGGAGGAGGAAGGCAGGCAGGAGCAGGGGTCTCTCCAAGCTGATGCTGTTGTGGAAGAGAGGATCTGCTGTCCCTTGCTGTGTACCAGGGCGTGGGCTGGCTCCCAAGGATGTTCTGGATCCCAAATCTCACCAAATCAACCCCGAGCAGCGCTGGGCCCACTGGGAGGTCCAAGGAGAGAAAGTGCTGCCATCCTGCCCACAAATGCCCCAAAAAGCCAGGGAGAGCAGGACCCGGGAACACCAAGGGGACAGGGCTGGCCGGCTCAGACCAGGGTGCAGAAAACTCCCCTTTGGGCAAGGAGGCCGCAGACATTGCAGAATTCAGAAATTTCCGGCCAGGCTCACGAGAATTCCCGGGCTGGGGCTCGTGCTCCTCCGGTGCCCGTTGGCTCTGCCCTCCCTGCTTTGCCTGGCGGTGTCCCGAGGCGCTTTTCCTCGCTGCTCCTCTGTGTGACGCTGCCGTGGATGGGTGATGGAGGGGCTTGGGGCTCTGCAGACCAACACCCACTCGGGGCAACGTTGGGGGCAGCTGCCTTGAGTAATCCAGGGGTCAAGAAGGCAGAAGCTCATGTGCTCTGTGTTTGCTTTTTCCCCGTTTATTTATAGATTCAGCAAGTTATTCAGCTGAAACAAATCCCCATTTCAGTCAGGTCCTGGGGCAAGCGGCAGCCTGCATTATCTCACGGTCAGACGTGCATTAGACAGCGCGTTTTCTGTGGGTCCGTCGGAGGCCCAGGACAAATAACGCCGATGTTCGCAGGGCGGCATGAGAAGGGCTTTTGTCCAGGGCAGGGAGGCCAGCTCCCCCGGCTGCCAACGGTGACGTGGGTGAGGAGCGAGCCGGCCAGGCCCGGCGGCCGGCGGCACAGGGGGGCCGTGCGCAGGCAGGCGCCGGGCTGGACGGGTGCGAGGGGTGCAAGGGGTGTGAGGGGTGCTCGCTCCCTCGGCAGCGCCGTCCGCCCCGGTGTCCGCTCCGGCCCTCGCAGGCAGCTGTGCCCACTCCCAGCCCCGTCGCCTGCTCCCCGCTGCCCCCGTCCTAGCAGGGCGGCCATGCGCCCCAACCCGGGCAGCTCCATGGAGAACAAGTGCGTGCCATCAGCCCGAGTCTATTTTTATTCCCTGCTTAAAAATATCACAGTCCAGGTCACTGGCACATGATGGATCATCATTCCTCCGAGCATCCTGCTCGAGACGGAGAAACGGCTCCATATCGTCTCTCCCTTCCTTTTATTTGTGCCATAGAGGTGGATCAGTCGGCATGAAAACACAGCATAGGGCATCTCCCTGCCGGGATTCTTCCCATCCCAAAACGAGGAGCCGAGCCAGGCTCTCCTCAAGAGCTTGTCGCACCCCTTGCATCCCACGAAAGCACCTGGCGCGAGCAGGCGAGGGGACGTCGCGGTGCCCCGTGGGTGGGCACGCGTGGTGAGGATGCGAGAAGCACCGGGGGGGCTGGAGGTCCTGTCCGCTTCGGGGGGGGGGGGGGGCTGGAGAAGCGGCGCCGTGCTCCCGCACGCTGTTCCCATGCGCCGTTCCCGCACGCTGCGCTCCGGGGGCTCGGGGCGAGGAAGCACCGGCCGTGCGGGCTCTCGGCAGCCCCTCGCGGGTGCCTGCGGGCTGCCTCTGCGGCTGGGTGCTCTGCGCTGCCCTCCTGCTCTTGTCCTCTGCCTGCAACAGCGCTGACCCCACGATTTCTTTTTTTCCTCTCATTTGCATATTGTGAAAAATTAAACCTTGCTCAAAAGCTTGGGCAAAACCCCTTGTGAGAGGGGATAAAAGAGCACAGGGAAAAGGTAATTCCAGCCTGCGGAGCATTTTCTGGCCCTATTAGTCATGAGCCTCTGATGCCACGAGAGATACGAGGATGAGTGACAGATGATTTGGTTTTATCTCACCTGGGTACATTTCATATCCGGCACAGGGCCATTTCGCAGTCTCTTTGTGCGGGAGCACTCAGAGCAGTAGCGCGTGCCACCAGCAGGAACCACAGCAGAGGGACGGACCCGAGGAAGCTTCCCGCGCCTCGGGGCTGGGGCGGAAGGGAGCGATGTCCCCGGGGCGGGACGAGCCCCTCTTAGCACCGCGGAGCAGGGCCAGCTCCAGCCCGGCGCGTGGGCAAAGGCCACCTCTGCCCAGGTAGAGTCCCCCTCTGCGGCGGGTGTCACCTCCTCGCTGACAGTCCCCAGGGCACCGCGGAGAGCTGGCCCACGGAGCTGGGGAGCTCCCTCGTCCGGAAAGAGGTCGGATAATCCCCCGTACAGGGCTCCCGTCTCGCTGCGGTGCTTGCCATCGCAGGGGACTTACTGCTCTCCCTTGCCGAAACATTTTGGCTTTGCAAGCAGTCGATTCCTGGCAATATCCCTGACCGAGGCTGGGCGCGACTCCTGCCTCGCCGTTTGCTCCTGCCCCCATCACGTGAATATGGTAGCATACACCTCTCTCCTGCATGGATCTTTTGTTTCCCTTCAGTTGATCTGAAACTAGTTTCTTTCTTCCCAAAATGACTTGATTACCCAGCTTAACTGCATTTACTGAGCGGTGCTGGCGTGCGCTGTCAGCCTAGATTAAAGGGTGGTCTCTGCTCAGGGAGGCAGCCCGTGGGGAGCGCGGGTTTATGAGGAGCCCGGTGGAAGTCAGGGATCCAGAAGCGAAATCTGAGCGAGTTAGAGATTCCCTGGAGATTTTCACCTTTAACTTATTTGCTTCCTTCCCCTCCAAATATGCTGACATTTGGAAAGGGGAATAGTTGTAATTTGCTTGTTTCAGCAAGTTCCCCGTTTTCTACATGCCTCTTTAAAGGCTGCGTGCGGCCCCCGGAATTAATGGCTCGCTCCCGGGATGCGGGCAGCCTCGGAGATGGTGGAGGGCCCGGCGTTTAGGGAAGAGGAAGGCCAAGGACCTGCATGTGCAAGGCAGCCCGCAACGGCACAGCCCGGCTCCCGCCGGCACCCTCCACCGCGGCGCGGGACCCACAGCGCATGCCGAACGGCCGTGGACCCTGCGGGAGGGCGGGAGCCGCCGGGCCAGGCAGCGTCCCGCGGGTGCCACGAGTGCGGGCGCTCTTGCCTTTCAGCAAGGGAAAGCTGATTTAATTCTCTTGACAGTCGAGAATTTAAAATGATTTATTAAAAATGTATAAAGCCCGGTTGTTGGTGTCTCTGCTCTGATAAGAGCATTGTCTCCTGTGCCGCTCCCGTGTCAGATATGCTCAGCTTTGGTTTATGTTCCCCTCACTCAAACCGCTCCTGAAATGACATCCGTGCTGGATAAGAAGGATCCCGCCACTGTGCATATTAATTTTCAGCAGACTGCCTCGGGCAAACAAATTCAGACTTCAAGAGTCATTACATCTGATCCGCGACCTCAGGGAGGGCGGCGCGGGGAGGCTGCTCACGCGCCGCCGCGCTTCTGCAAACACACGGCCCGGGCAGCGGGCACCCGCCAGGCGCCTCCCCGCCTGCGCCCGGCCCCGCCACGGCCCCGCCATCCCCTCCTCGCCGTCCAGGCTGCCCGACGGGGCACGGCGCCGCGGGCTTTGGGGCCGGAGGGGGCGTCCCGGCTGCGTTGCCGAGTGGCACCGTTTGTCCTGCTCCGGCCGCCGGCAGCCGCGGAGGAGCCAGCTGGAGCCGGCCCGCTCCCCGCCTGCTTTCGCAGGAGCCGTGCCAGGCGTTCACGGAGGAGGAGAGCCCCGTCCGAGCACTTCCGAGGGCAGGAGCCGCCTGGGATGCTCCGAGGGGCGGYGGGATGGAGGACGTCGCCTCCCCGGCACCGTCGCCTCCCCGGCACGGCACCACGTGGGCTCCCTCCCAAGCAGCTGCAAGGGACACACGCTTTCGGCTTTCTTCCTTAAATTCCGCCCTCGCGACGCAGCACGGGTGGGAAGACGGGTCCAAGCCGCGAGGCTGGGGAGCCCCAGCCCCAGCCCCCACCTCTCCCGAGCAGGAACGAGCGGATCCAGCCCCATCTGATCCCAGGAGCGGCGGGTCCGTTCCCAGGGAATCGGGCCCGATGACCCAGAACGCACCGGGAAGATTAATGAAGATGTATACAGTGTATGAACGGCTCTGTCCCCGTGTGATGTATTCCAGCCTTCAGCCATAAATCCGGTTACGGAGGCTCAGATGTATAGCCGAGGACAGACGGAGGCAGAGGCACCGGCTTCCCCGCCGCAGCAGAGGTCGGTGGGCTAAGGAGGCTGCAGCAGCCGCGAGGACGGATTTGGCTTGATTCATGGCCTCTCGCTCTCCGTGAATTTTTCAAATCATGTTTATTAGGGGGCTCCGGGTCCGGGGAGGATTTATTAGGGCGAATTTGGAAACAAAGTGAAAGGAGTGGGAAACCTCCTTGGTTTGCAGGATTTGCCAGGCAGCCCTCAGCCGAGGGGTGCCGGGGGTCCGGGCCGTGCTGCGGGTTCATCCCCGCTTTCACGCTGCTTCGCCGGGTGCCAGGGCTGGGGACGAAGCGGCAGGGGTGCTGGGCGCACCGTTCCCGCGCAGAACTGCGGCACCAGAAACCGCTCACCCCCTCCCCGGGGACGCCGCGCTGCCTCCCCCGGCCCGCGGACGTGCTCCGGGGTCTCCGCTGGCCCCTGCACGCCGGCGAGGCGCTGCCGGTCCAGCGGGAGGACTCGCACACGAGGCCGCGAGAGCCCCGCGTCCTCCGGGGGCGGCGCGCGGATACTGATTGAAATCGATAGTTTTGCAGGAGAGAAATAAAAAGCTTCATCACGGTCATCGGCTGCAACGTTTTACAGGAAAAGAGAGAAACGACTCGTCTCAGCCGGCGGTGCCGCTGAGGACGGCTGCCCTCGCCGGGCCGGGCCGGGCTGCCCGGCTTCGCTGTGAGCTGGCACCGCTCCTCACCAGCGCTCTCGGCACTGCCGCTCCGGGTCTGCCGTCTGCAAGGGAGAGAATTGATTTAAACGAGGATTTTTCTCCCGTTTTCCCCGCAGCAGCTTGTTTCTCCCTCGCAGCCCCGGCGCTCCCAGGCAAGGTCCCGGGCTCGGGGCGCTGCGCCAGCGCTCCCYGCACCTGCCGAAATGCGGCGGCAGGGAGCGGGGCATCACTGTGTCGCGCCACGCTGAGCCTCGGCGGCCAGGCCGGCGCCACCGAAGCTGGATCCAGAGCCGGAACCTCTCCGCTCGCATGCACCGCTCTGGCACCGGTTCGGACGCTGCAGGGGACGCGTCGCTGTGCCAGGCGCGCCGTTTCCCCCGGTTTTACGAGGCCAATCAATTATCGCAGAGAAACTAGCACGATGCCCTAGTGTACGATCCCAATTAGGCCTCGCCTTAAAAAACAATTTAAACCCCATTATAAGTTTTCCGTTCAGGAGCAGGTTACCATCAGCCTCCATCGCCCAGGGACTTCCCCGATCGGGAACGCTGCCACGGTGCCGCGAGCACCCTCGTCACCGCCGGCCCCAGCTCGGCCGCCGACACAGACCACCCGGTGGCTTCGTCCCGGGATTTTGGGGATGCAGGGTCCGAATTCACCCTCCCGCCCCGCAGACTGCAAACCTGCCGCCTTGGAAATGGCTGAAAACGGTGCTCATAGGGAGGCCTTGGCCGTGCCCCCGCGCCGGGGTGCCGAGCGCCGGGCTCCCGCGGCGCTGGGCCGGCGTCCCCCCGCGGCGCGCCCGGCCGAGCTGCGCCAGCCGCCGCGGGTGTCCTTCCCGGCGCGAGGCTTTGATCCAACTCGTAAAAGAGCAAATGCAGCAGGCTTTTGTACGCCGGGCGCGGGGCCGCTTTGAAGCCGCCCAAAATCAAGCGGGCTGCACAAAGGGAGCGCCTGTTTATTCCTCTGCCATTCAGGCGCTGACGGATGTTGGCTTTCGCTCCCTTTTTATTTGCTTGTTCCCAATTAGGAATCGCCTCCGGCTGGCACAATAAAACAGGCAAACTTTCCCTGCGCAGCCCCAGCCGCGGAGCTGCTCCGGGCCGGGGACGGGGCTGGGCCGGGGGCCGGGGAGGCCGCGAGCCGGCCGGGGGCTGGCGAGGACGGAAACCCCTTTCTCTGCACCCCAGAGCGGCACGAAGGGCAGCCGGGTCCTCGTGCTGGCTCCAGGTGACGGCCGGCAGGTCCATGCCGGGCGATTAAGCAGATTATAGTCATTAGCTCTGTCGCTAATTCTCACCCCCTTTTTATCCTTAACCTTTCAAAGGCGGGAGAAAAAGGGAAGCTTTTTTGCCTTCCCTTTCTTTCTGGTGGCCCCTTTTAAATCTCCGAGGGGAAGAAGAGCCCCAGTGTGTGCGCGCGAGTGTGTGTTTTTGTGAGAAAAATATGCATTGATCATTTCTGGGAATCAGACTGTGTTTTTTACTCTGAAGCATCCATTATACACAGCTGCTTAATTGACGAGTGCTGCCTAGTCACCTCGGATGCTGGAGTAAAACAGCCTAAAAGCTCCAGCACAGAGGAAGTCCGTGCTTTATAAATTGATTCAGTAGGAGAGAGAGCGAGCGAGCGAAAAAAAGCATTAATTACAGATGCTTCTGTGGGCACTGTTTTATGGCAGAGAGACCAGGATGTGGGCAATTCTCCTAAATGTGCTGATTAGACAGCACTTCATGTCTCGGAGCACATTAAATGGGCTCTGTAAAGCTATTAAAGATGCAGTGCCATAAAGAATTGAAGAGAGCGAGCGAGGGAGAAACCCGGGCTCCAGCCAAGCTCCGGCGTGCGGAGCTCAGCATCAACAAGTCCTCGGCAGGGCCGGCGGCTCGGGCTGCTCGGGGCCGCGCTCCTGGGGTCCCGCGAGGACGGGGCGCTGCCGCCCCAGAGGGACAGGTCCTGCCAGCGCTCGGCTTCTGGCGCTGGAGGGAGAAGGGTAGCCTGACCCCCAGCCCCGGCCGCAGCGGTCGGGGACGGTGTGCCGCGCTGCGCCCCGCCGCTCGCAGGCGCTGGTCCGCTGCTTCGCCTCCCTCCGCGTGGCCGTTTCGCAGCAGCCGGAAACAGTTGCTGCGCGAGGACGACGGCTGCGAGCTCGACTGGACAAACTCCCGCAGCATCCGCCATCAGGCAGACGGTTCCCCCGCGCGGGCCCTGCTCACCGGGGCGCAGCGAGCAAAGGGGCCGGGGCACGCGGCAAGCGCGGACCCCAAGCCCGGCTGCACCGGCTTGGCCCCTTCGGGTCCCCCCTGCAGTGCCTGGCTGGCAAGGGAGCACCGTGTCCAAGCATCCCAGCTCCGTCCCTGGAGCATCCTTGGAGCAGCCTCGGAGGCTCCCCGGAGCCAGTGCGGGGCGCCCGCACGTGCCAGGCCCCTCCGCCGGCGGGGCCGGCCGGGCGCCTGATGTTAACACAGCCCGGCCACGCAACCGCACCGGCAAATCAATTTGTCAGGACGCAGCTCACCAATTAGCATTTGCTGGTATTATTATTCATTTGCGCACTGCAGATTTCTGGGAATTAATCAGGGGCTCTCTGGGTAGCAGCAGGAGCGAGGACGGGAAGGGAGAGACGGGCGCCAGCGCAGCCCGGCTCGCCGAGGGCTGCCGGGAGCCGTGCCGGAGCTCCCGGTGCTCCCCCTGCGCCCGGGGCACTTCCCCACGGATCGCACCGTGCCCACAGGACGGGCCCTCGCGGGAGGACGCTTGGTGTAAAGGCAATCCCGCTGCCCCAAGAGCCGCACGTCCCCACGCGCACTGCACGGCACGGCACGGCGTGGGCTGGGTGCAGGGCCACAGCCGGATCCTGGTGCAGAGGTAGGTAGGACGTGAACTGGAAAGGAAACATGATCTGAAGGCAAAGTGACGCTTTCCATGGAGTCCGGGTGACACCGGAGAGTGCCCGTTACCTGCTCGCCTTGCAGGGGGACGTGGGGTGGCCCCGGCCCAATGCTGAACTGGGGACATCAGGGCTTGCTGGGCCATGCCGGTGCCGTGCCGGTGCTGCTGCTGCTGCCAGCGCCGGGGGCGTCAAGCAGCAGATGGAGATTCCTGCGCTGGGGATGCGTGTGAGCTGAGCCGCGCACGCGTGAGCAAACAGCACAGGAATTCACAATCCAGGCGATTAAATAAAAAAGCGCTGAGCCGTGCTGGCTCATCGCGGCCGGCAGCAGCCCCGTGGGCACCGCTGCAGCCCCTGCGCCACCGGCCCGCGGCCAGCGTGCACCCGCCCCACGCGGCACTGCTGGCCGGCCGCGGCGGCGTGCGCTGGCGAGTGGTGCGTGCCCCATCCCGCGCGGCTGCCTGACGGATAATCAATTTGCCTGAGTCAGAAAGAGACATACTGTCCAAATGCATCAAGCTTTAAATGCCAACTTTCCTAATGCGATTTTACAATTTCCTATAATTGAGTCGCAGGGAAACTTCCCCCCCTTCCCTGGTAATTAGGTGGAACAAATTCAGCTCTCCTCAGCCTCCCGCAACCTCTGCTGTGATCGCAGGGTCGTACAGATCGTGCGCGCTCTCCCCCCAAACGCCCGCGTGATGCTCACCGCAGAGGCAAAAATCCGGCTCAGCGAAGCCACGGCCGCGGGGGAGCGGTGCTGGGAACCGCAGGTGCCGGGAGCCATCCCTTGCCCGGGGCGAAGGCACGGCCCGGCACGGCCGCGGCAGGCAGCAGGACAATGTTGGGAGCCCGGTGGGCATTGCCTGGGGCTTGCGATGCCTTGGTGCCCCGCGGCCGCTCCAATGGCTCCTGCTGCTGCCCAGCGCGAGCCCGAGCGGGAGCAACATGTGGCCGGTGGAGAGGAGCAGCGCCCGCGAGGCTCGGCCCTGGGGCAGGAGCAGGCACAGCGGGATGGGGTGGGAGCAGGAAGCAGAGCCCAGGGAAAGGGAGCAGCGCCGGGTCCTGCACACAGGCAACCCCAAAGGGCAAACTCAGCACCCCAGCCCTTCCAACTTTTGGGGGAAAAAAAGCCCTAGAAAATGAGGAAGGGGTTGGAAAGGGTTCCCCGGCACGAGCCCGGCCTCAGCGCAGGGCTGGGTGGGCTCAGCTCCGGTCTCCGCGGGAGCACCCAGGACAAGCGGGGTGGCACGGGGGCTGGCAGGTGCCTCTGGTTTCAGCACGTCGGATAAAATATTACCTGATCTGCAAGGAATTTGCTTATTCATTTAGAAGGATCCCATCATTCTGCCTTGTACTCACTCCAGCTGGGGAATTATAAATCAACCCCGAATGAAGAGGACGGGGTGGGGGAGGATGGGGTGGAGGGGCCTGCGGCTGCCATGTTGGGGTAGGAGACTTTGGGGTCTCGTGCCCTGCTGCAGCAGCATGTGGCTCCGCAGATCCCTCCATGGGGCGGGCAGGATGGTGCAGAGCCCATCCAGCCTTGCATGCCTGACGGTGCTGAGGCCTGGCCCCTCTTTGGAAGGACCAAAAGCTCCTGCAGCCCCCCGGTGTCTCCCTTGCTCATGTGCCAGGTCCCAGGCCCGGGAGGCAGCGGGACGGGGTCCCAGCAGGTGCAGAGGGGTCCAGGCATGGCCATGCGGCCGGGTCTGTGGGTGCAGGGGGGTCCGGGCAAGGCCACGCACCCGGGACTGCGGCCACCCTGCCCGGCGCTGCGGAGCCCCAGCGCTGCTCAAGGTTAGTGCTGGCAATTAAGGACTGGAATTTACATGCAGCAAATGACTCTGACTAATTACAGGTTTAAAAGGAAAATGATTTGAGATAGGATTGTTTGCAAAATTGGGGCATGGTGGAGGAGTGCTGCCGTTCTCTTCCTGAGGTTTCGAGCCTTAACCCAGCACTTCCCACACTGCCGCTCGCCTGCTGCAGCGGCACAGCTGGGAGCGGCACAGCTGGACGGCCACCCGCAGCCGCATCAGGAGCCGGCCGCCGGGGCTGGCATTGGGCGCCGACATCCCTGCTCCCTGGGAGCGGGATTGCCCCGGCCTGGCCCAGCGCTGTCCCTGCGGCACGGCCCCGTGCGCCGGCCCTGCATGCCCCCTCGCCAGCCGGCCCGCGCGACCGCAGCGCTTCAGTGCAGCTTGGCTGCAGGGCAGCTCCTAAGTTATTAACCAAAAAAAGAAAAAAAAGGGGGGGAAAATGCCAGGGTGCTGAATTGATTCATTTAATTTTCCCTTCTCATCTGATCAAGAGCAGGGTGACATTTGGCAAAAGTTGCTGATGAGGGATTGAATGATTAATTGTCATGACAACCATTCCTGGTTAATGACAGGGATGAGATTGTGCCGGCATAAAAGACGGAGAGTGGCCTTGAGTGCATCGGTGGTAAATTACTAGGCATGTCACTGTTTGTGCTTTTGGTAAAACGTGGCCATGCGTTTCTAATGAGAGGTTAACTGTGTCCCCAAAGTAATTACAACTGATTGAAGAGGTAGTTAGTAATTAGAGGATTATCTGTAATGAGTCTCACCTGCAGCGGTTGCCATAGTTACAGTATTTTAGATGATCGGAGTTAAAATAGGACGGACGACTTGGTGTTTGGGAGAGGAGGCTCTCTCCTGTGGGGTGCTCGTGGTGGCGGTGCGTGGGGATGCTGGGCTGGCGCCAGCAAGGGAACCCTGAAATCCCTGGAGTGCAGCGGAGCATCGCCCGTGGCCAGGCTGGGCCGGGCCATCCGACGGGGCAAAACCTCGACCCCGAGTCTGTAATGAAAAGAGCATCCAAGCACCAAAAAGCCCTGCGGTTAGATGAGCCGAGCTCCGCTACCCGAAAATTCATGACCGCTGGAGAGCCAGCGCGCTGAGCCCCCGCTGCGGGCCGGGCCGGGGCGGCAACGGGCTTCACGGGAAATCAGACCCGTCTGGGAGCGACAAAGGGGACAGTTTCCAAAGTCTTTTATAAAGTATACGTTTCCAGTCCTGGCAGGAGTCTTGATGCGGGCTGGCTCTTTCCTGGGCCCCCCGTGTCCCCCCATATCCTTTCGCGTTCCCCCGCTTCCCGTTCCTGCGCTGCCGGACCGCGGCCCCAAACGTGCGGAGAGGGGTCATTTGAGTCGGCCAAACTGCAGCGGGTTGAATTCTGCTTATTCCCACAGATCACAATTTACAGTACCATGTAAAACCTCCAAGTACAGTATCTTTAATTATTCCATCCATAAATGATAAGTACCATTCATTTCAAGGCTCTCATTACAAATTTATACCCCTGTTTAATGTGCTCACTAACATCAGCCATCCCACAGCTATCAGAGAAATATTGAACGATCCTTTCTGGAAAAGCTCAGCGGATGCAGTGCCTGCTATTTTGGACGTGGGAGAAGAAATGGGCAAGGGGGTTCCTTATTGTTTTTTAAAATGAATAGTAAATTCACCCAAAATGAAGCCTGGGGAGGCCTGGGAGAAGCAGTGGGCTCGCGAGGAGTTTGGCAAGTGCCGCTGGCTCGAAACCACGGGAGAATGACTCCGTCGGGGCTCGAGACAGCTCACGCTGATGCTTCCTAGATGAAATTCTGCCACTTTTTTTCTTTCGAAAATGGTGCTGATGTTTAAAAATGAACTTCTCATATATATATATATATATATATACACACATATATATGCGTGTGTGTGCATATCTTTATATATATGAAAGCTTTTGCAGAGGGTTAACCTGAAAAAAGTGTAATTCCCAAGCACATTTTGTTTCAGAGCAAAACTAACAACGTGGCTTGAAATGTAATGATATTTTTCTGGATTTTTTCCACCAAAAATGTCAACCCCCCTCCCCACCGATGTGCTTTTGCGTTGGTCCCAGCCCTGCAAACCTCTGCTCCCTTTGCCGGCCGGACGTGGCTCTGCTCCGGCCCCGGCGTCCCCCGCCGGCCTTACCTCAGTTTGGGGTAATCTGAGCTTAATTTGGGTTAATCGGGTCAGCGGGCTGTGCCGCCAGGGAAAAGGGCCTTAAACCTACACGGGGAGCGGGGGGATTCGGGACGGTGCGGGGGGAAGCGCCGCGGCCGGCAGGCCCGGGCCCGGCACACAAAATGGCTGCCGGACAGCGGCACCCGCGTGCCGCCGCGCCGCCGCCAGCGCCTCAGCACTACAGGGGGCTTTTAGGGACCGTGAAACCCGCGGTTACCCCTCGCCGTCGTCCCTGAGGTGGCAGCAGGGGCTGGGGCTGGGGCCGGGGCGGCGGGTGCTGTGGGGGCCCCGCTGGGCTGCGCCTCGCGACATGGCGGCGGCGGCCATGGCAGCTGCGGCATCTTTCTGCCTCCTGCGCCATCAAACGCCCCTTCGGAAACCTTCCCTTTTGCCCTGAGTGATCCACTCTCGCCACGAAGCGTTTCGCCAGACAGGGCTGCTACACAGAAAAAAGAAAATAACCACTTCCACATAAAATAATTAATGGAAACATCTGTGCTAAGGTCTTGGGTTTTTTTCTTTTTCTTTTTCAAATCTCAAATTTAGGGGCAGGTATTACCTGCCAGGGCTCCTTTAAAGAGGAATTAATAGCAGCTACTGTAGTTGCGGAGGAGGAGTAGCCTTCTGCCGGGGATAAGCTCCTAACGAGCTGTCGTCGCCGTGTGGCTTTAGCGCCTTAACGCATACGTTAATAAGCACGCGTAATTGGGTGTCCCCTCTCCAGGGAGGCCTCTTTTCTGGGAAGGATCCTGCTGGAAGGGCCTTGGAGAGCGCTTGAAAGGAAGCGGCTCCATGGCCGTGGCCTCCCGGATCGTGGACGCGGGAGCCAGGCTGCCATCCTGCTCCGTGCCGGGCCGTGCCGTGCCGGGCCACATTCCTGCATTGAGAAGCAGCAACGGGAAATAAAACATTCAGGTCTGTGCACGCCTGGAGCTGGCCGAGGCCCCGCGAGCCCCGGACGGGGGAGACGCGAGGACGGCGGCGGCGGCGCAGGGCAGCGGTTACCGAAAGCCTTTCCCTTTCCCGGAAGCTCAAGGCAGAGACACTCCGTTTTTCTGCAGCATGTCCAACTCGCTGGGAGCAGCTCTTGGGCGTGCGATATCAGGGCTGGCACCAAACAACCGTCTGACGTCCGCGCAATTCCCTGCGGGAGAGACAGGGCCCGAGGGTGCTCCCGGAGCCGGCAGGGTCCGCGCCTGGCGGGAGGCAACGCGCGGGTCCGCGGGCCGGGGCCGTGCCACGACGCGGCTGGCGCTTTGCACAAGCGGAGCCGCTGAACGGGGAAGGGGCTCACGGGAGCGCGGGAGGCAGCAGCCCGGATGCAGCGCTCCCTCTCGTCCTGAGCGCGATAATTAAATGAGTTACGGGGAAGCGCTGCAGCCTCCAATTCAGCGCGCTGGCTAAGAAGACGCTGAAAGGCAGACGTGCAAGATTTCACTGCTCTGCCACCGAATTTAGCACAAACCCAGCTCCCGCTTCTCGCTGTGCTGCCACGAAGGTTAAAAATTGGAGTGAATTATTGATAACGTTTGAAAGGCGCGCGTGCTGGCCGGCCGAGCGCAGCAGCTCTGCAGTGCTTAGCAGCTGGCCCGTTTTGCCTGGGATTTGCATGGACACCACCTTGCTGCGGCTTATTAATCCCCACACCGGATCAGATAGGGATGCTCGTTGGGTGGGATGCTCCCAGGATGCTCACCTGATGGGATGCTCATGGAAGGGGTGCTCACCAGATGGGATGCTCCCGGGATGCTCGCCAGACAGGATGCTCACCAGAGGAGATGCCTGCTGGATGGGATGCTCCCAGGATGGGTTGCACATGGGACACTCACCGGAGGGGATGCTCGCAGGATGCTCACCGGACAGCGTGCCGCATCCCACCAGCAGCTCGCCTCCCACCTCTGCCCCGGGCTCCTCGATGTGGGCATTCAGCACAGCTGAGAGGGTTTCAATTAGTATAAGCAACAGTTTTCATTGAAATTAAAAATATAATTCATGAAAGCCCTTCTGCTCATGTTGGGTTTGGTAAACGCTGTGTGCTTCCTCCCCCTCCTTTTTAATAAAGTCTAAACTGTGAAGCTAAACTACTTGACAGAGTCCTTTAAATATGTGCAAATATATATTTGCACTCTTTTTTTTTTTTTTTTCCTGGAGGCTCTTCCATTAGGTAATATTTGTTGCCAACATTAATTTCATTAGATTTGCATGGCATTTTAATAGGAGCCCCAGTGTTTTTTTGCATATATTAGCATGCACAAGGAAGCTCAGATCGACAAATTATAGTAAAATAAAAATCAGGTTTAAAGGCACTAAAGGGAACTTCTCAAAAGCCATGTGTGAAAGATTTTATCTTTCTACCCTGCTGTTAGAAAGGGGGAGAATCCCGCTCCGCTGAGCGCGCTCCCCGTCACGCAGGCGGGGTCAGGAGTTACAGCCGTGTTATCCACAGCATATTTCACTATCGGAAATTTAAAATCAGACCCGAAATCTGACAGCCACTTAATGAAGATATTTTAAAACTGATTGTCACACACACACACAGTCTGATTACAGCCAAAGACCCAAGTGGAAGAACTCACAAATTAAATATGTGTTGATTATGCAAACTTGATCTTGTGTTTATTTCTCATAAATAAAGCATGAGCCATGTTTCAGCTCTCCCATGCATGCTTCCTACGGTGATATTTATTGTATGCAAATTGGGCAGAGGGCTGGGAGGAGAAGTAATCAACTGTTTATCAGATGGCATATACGATCGGGCTGGAAATAATAACTGGAGGTAACAGTTTTACATACATTTCGAGTGGGATTATATGGTCATCATCGCGAATTTACGGTCACAAGTAGACGGCTGCGTGACGGCCGGTGCCGCCGGCGGCCGAGGGCTCCCGCGATGCCCTGGTGGCTGCAGTCGCCGGTGCCTCCCCCGTGCCCGCAGCGGGTCCAGGCGCCCGATGCCCAGTCCCTTAAAAACGGGTGCTAAAACGCCGGCGAGCTGCCAGGCTTTTCGTGTGCGAAAGCGCAGCTCCGCGGGCCGGCTGCGAGGGCTGCGAGTCTCAGCGTCGATCCCGCGCTGAGATTTAGGAGCTGGCGGCCCTCGGAAATGGGTTTAGGTGGATTTTACTGCGTGGAGCCCCCACAGGCCCTGGGGGGGCCGGGGAGAAGGGCAGGGACCCCCGCGAAGTCGCAGCAGGATGACAAATAGCGCTTAAACTTTTTTAGAAAAAACAGAATCTCCCAGCCTGTGTGGTCCTGCCTGGCGGTGCCACTTTGGGGAAGGTTTGGGAAGGAACCGGTGATGATGATAAATGCATCGAGGGCGATTCTTTTTTTTTTTTTTTTTCCCCACATCATTTTATAGGAAATACATGTTGGAAATGAAATTGAAATGAAAATGAATAAATATTTCATAGAATACAATTACCATGGCTCAGGACCAAGACAACTGCAGCAGATCCCGCTGCACCGAGCGCGTTAGCAATTCAGCAGCAACGAATTGCTCTCGCGGCTTTTAATCTGCTTTTTTGCTAACACAAATAATCTCCCCAGCCCCCACCCGGGAGGCGCCTGCCGCAGGGAGCCGCGGTCGGGAGCGGCCGGGTGCCGGGGATGTTGCCTGCGGGGGCTGCAGCACCCGCCCCGGGGGCGCAGGGGCTGGGGGCAGCTTCGGGGCAATAAAAATAAAAAAATCAAGCGAAATGCAATGCTTAGCCGTCAAAGCATGGGGGGGGGGGGGGCGGCGAGCCGAGGAGCGGCGCGGACGGTCTTGGGTGCAATAACAACTCTGGGAACAGCGGCCCCCCTGAGCCCGGCGACTCGCGCTCCCTTTATTGATTTCGCCTCCGCGCTTTCAATATTCCCGAGGCCTCAGCGCCGCCGATGATGACAAACTGAGCCGCCAGGGATGCGGCACGGCCGGAGCAGCCGCCCCACGCGCCGATTCCTATGACACGGCAGTTTTCAACCACCGCTCGCCGATGGGGAAGAAAAAAACGCTTTAGTCGGAGCACAGCAGGGAGCGGAGGATTTATGGGAAGCAATTCGGTGGAAAGAGTTTATGTTGTTTGTTTTCTTTTTTTTCAAGGCTGGGGCAGCATAAAACCCTCAGCCGGTGACGGCAGCCGGGGCCTCGAAGGAGTCAGATGCGATGATCGTGATCCCTGCACAGGCCCCTGTGGTCCACTTGAGCCCGATTCGAGCTTCAGCCCCCCACCACCCGGCGGCTGCCGTGCTGTCTCCCGGCACGGGCGCCTCGCTCGCACGTGCCGGCACCGTGAGCTGTGCAGGGCGGCGTGCACCTCCCGCGCTCCCCATCGGAAGCCCCCACCGCTCTGCGAGCCCTCCAAAGCGCAGTGCAACAGCGTGGAAGCAGCAAAGCCCGTTCCCAGCACGCCAGCGGCACGAGGCCCGGCTCCTGCTCGCCGTCGGGCGTTTGTCACGGCAGGCGGCGGATCCGCCGGGCGCTCTGATGCTCGCGGCAGGCTGCGCGCGGGAAGGGGCGTTACGGGGAAAAACGCGACAAAACGGCACGTGCGCCGCGGCTCGCACCCGCCGCCGCCGCGCTCTCCCCGAGCGGCAGCAAAGCAGGGCTCGGCAAACAGCCCAATTCGCCTAACGCTCCGACGCGAACGGGGATGCGGCCAGGCAGGCTCGGGGGGCGGGGGGGAAGCAAGGAAGGACGCAGGCGGCACGCACGGGGCCCGGCCGCGGGAAGCGTCCTCGCCCGGCGCCGGCGGCGCGGGAGACGCGGCAGGGAGCGCCCGAGGAGCGCGGCTGTCGGATGTGGGGCGCGCTGAAATATTAATGGCACTAACATTTCAATTACCTTTTATCTGCGGCGGCGCAGGCGGCGGCGCGGCGCCCGGGGCGGCCCCTCCTCGCGCGCTGTCACCCAGGCATTCATGCTGCGCTGGTTCTTTTTATTGGTTTTCATCACTTTTGACATTGCCAACAATGAACCTTGAAGTAAATTTTCAGTAGCGACTGTGGCAGTGGAAAACCGTCTCTCCGTCATTTTTCTAAATTAGGTGATGATTCGAGTCCTCGGGGCTGGAGCAGGAGGAGAAGCGACGGGGCCGCGCGGAGGCGCTTCCCCCCCCCTCCCCGGACCGTGCATCCCAGGCCTCGAGCTGGTGGGAAGCGGGGCCGAGGCTGTGCCGGAGGGTGCCCAGCGCTGGGTCCCCGGCACGCTCCCAGCGCGGCCGCCCCCTCCTCCCGCACGGAGACGTCGGCCCGGCAGAGATCCATCATCCTAATTAAATTGCTACCGACTTCCACTTGCGGCGTCAGTCAATAGGTGCTTTAACGCTGCCGGAGCCGGCTCTCGGCTACGGCTGTTTGCTCACGCGCCAGCATCCCGCTGCAGTGCCAGGCTGGGATCGCGGAGGCAGCTGGCGGGACGCGCCGAGGGTTTCCAAGAGCGGCTCGGCAGGGAGCCCTGGCCACCGCATCCCGTCTCACTTCCCAGCGCGTTCCCGGCCCGCAAGCGCCTCCGCTGACCCGCCGCCCCTCCTCACCCCGGGGGAGACTAAGCAGAACTTTAATTTTAATGTTCATGGTGTGTGTAAAGGGGAAAAAGAAAAAAACGGGGGGAAAAAAATCAATTTAATAACCTCTCTCCACAAACGGTGCCTGGAGGCTGCCGGGCAAACGCGGCTCCGAGAGCTCCAGCAGTGCCTCGGTGCTGTTATTTATCGCCGGGGCATTAAGTAAAGTCGCGGCTGGCGGTGGGAGCCGGTGCTTGCATTTCCGTGCTGCTTCCCGCGGCTCCGCGCACGCAGCATCCCCGGGACGCCTCGCGCACGGGCACCGGGCAGGCGCGGGAACGCTGCCCCGCTGCCGTCGCCTTTCTCCGGCTCATCGCGCTTCAAAAAGGCCAAAAACCCTTTGAAGACGCCAAGGCGAACAAGGCGCAAGCCGGGGGCAAATGAACAACCCGGAGTTTCCCCGGGCACGGGGAGCGTCGTGCCGGGGACGCGGGCTGAGCCGCGCGGGGTCCCGGCACCACGAAACCCCAAACCACCCGGGCCGTCGGAGCCCCCGCTTCTCCGGCAGCCTCGGCTCCGGCGCTGCCGAGATGCTGGGCTCGCAGTTACCAATTCCTGCCTGCTCCACAGGGAGCCCCGAGGAGCCAAGCGCAACTTTAATTTTAATGTTCACTGAGCATGGAAAAGGAGGGGGAAAAAAAAAACAAAAACAAACAAAAAAAAATCAATTTAATAACCTGCATTTGCAAACGGCGCCTGCAGGCTGCGGGCAAACGGCGTCCGGGGAGACCCCGCGATAACAACCGCGGAGGTTTGCGGCCTGGGAGCGCGGGGCCGCGGCACCGGGGCCGCTTCCCTCTGCGCGGAGAGGGGGGACGCGGCGGGCCGGGATCGGGACACGCGGCCCCGCTGCCGGCACCCGGCACCCGCCGCCTGCCTGCAAGCAGCCGGAGCGCCGGGAGGCGGCGGGTGATTGACGGCTTGGCAGCCGCCCTCCTCCTCCACCGCGGGAGCGAGGTGCGCTGCTGATTTTTATCAAAAAAAAAAAAACAAAAAAAAAAATGTGCAAAACGAGACAAAAGCCTCTTGGCTGCGCAGCCGGGCCGGGCCGGGGCCGAGCGGCAGCCCAGCGCCACGCCGGATGCTCCGGCGCTCCGTGCGGCTGGAAGCCCAGGTGTGCATCCCGGGGAAGCTCGGGCGCCGCGGAGCCCGGCCCTGCCGCCTCGCACCCGGCCCCAGGCCGCTCGCCGCTCGAAGCCCCCGGGAAACGAGGCAGCGGGAACTTTAACCCGTTACAGCTTTTTTTTTATTATTATTTTTTTGCAACGCTCTGCATCCCTTTACGGTTTGCTGCCGGTGCTGAGGAGCATTTTGGGGCGTTGCAAGGGGAATTACGGCGGATGAGCCGCAGCCTGTTGGCACCGAACGCCGGGTTTGGCACCTCTGCTGGGGCACCGGGATCCCGGTGGCGGATCTTCCCCGCCTGCCCGGTTATCCGGCTCGGGAGGGACGAGATCCCGGGGGACACCGGGATGCCTCCTCCTCGGCGTGGAGCCAGCACCGGTGTGGCAGCACGCGGCGGGGGATGAGTCCCGGCGTCCGGCCTGGGCAGCCAGAGTGGTCCGGCGCTATTTCCCTGGAAAAACCTCCGGAAGCCGGGCAGGAGCGACCCCAGCACCAGCCCGCTTCCTCCTGCTTCGCATTCACGTCAAACGCGAAAGCAAAGCAATCAATTTCTTTAGATATGATTTGGGATTATAATGATTTTGCATTTAAATAATTATCCACTCTCTAAGCGTTAGCTCTGCTGAGTCGGGTGAAAATTTTGCATCTTATTTATGAATATGGTTTCCTTTAGTCATTCACTGTATTTCTTTTCCCCGCTCATTAAATGCATTTTCAGCACACACTTCAAATGGCACATTGCTTGCAACATGCCTGCCCCAAAGTGCATATTAACAACTGTTTGCTATCAGCTTTTGATTACATTCCTTTTTATCTTTACATTTCAATATCATTACAAATCCTAGTGTTATTCAAATTACATCAATTATTCAATTTCTACCGCTCAAAAAGTGAAGTCAGGCTTCACAATGGCTGAGCCGTAATGATCCAGCCCTTTTGAAAGGATTTAAAATTCAGATGGGATCCATTTGAGTTCCATTAACCTGTGCTTTTGGCTTCTGATAAAACCAATGAATTGATTCAAAAACACTTTCAAATTCATTTCAGGAGACAATTTGCAGCGGAAATTATTTGAATAAACTTGCTGTTTACTTTGAGAGCGATTTTTTCCAGCGCTTTCCTGCGGGTTGCAGGTTTTTGGTTCTGCTGCCCCTAAACCGGGTCCGGCCAATCCCCGGGGCCGGTTCCTCCCTGCCGCCGGGGCCAGCTCCGGCTCCGGCCCCGATTTCCCGAGTGAAGCGCTGATAAATCGCCGCTGCCGTCGCCTCGTCCCGCACGCGGAGGTGTCGCCGTGACTCATGGCGCTCTCTGCGGTGCGCCGCACCAGCGCCCGCTGCCACGCCGCGGGGCACCGGGGGCCGCCGGGCACGGCGCAGGCGTCCCCCCGGCAGGGGAAATAAAGCAGCTCTTTGGGGGACCGAAATAAAGCCTCCCGGCCGCCGGCGTGCCGCATCCATGGCGAGCCCCCTGGGGATTCTCTGGTGGCTACTATAGGGTTGAGCACCGACCTGCCCTCCCCATGGCGAGCAGGACGGTCCCTCTCCTCCGCGTGGCCCCTCCAGCCCCAGCCTCCTCCTCCTCCTCGCCGGGCAGGAGCGAAGCACAGCAGCCTTCTGAAACGCCCCCGCTGAGCCCCCTCGTGACGCGGTGGCTTAGTGACGGGGCGCTCGAAATGCAGCTCCGGCCGGGCCGGATCCCGGCGCCGGGGCCTCGCGGGGCTGTTTGGTTTGGGCGGTGGGAGCCAGGGGCAGATCTTGCCCACGATCTACAATATCGGTTCTTTCCCGCTGGGAGAACGTTTTGTATAAAATTAAAGCGAAACGGCTGTCGTCAGCGCTGTCAGCCGCAGACCCAGGGCTACTTAGAAATTGCCTTGGTTAAATGAAATTGAAATAAAATCGGAGACGTGTTTGACATGCAAAGGCGGGAGACGGGGGGGGGGGAAGCGCGGGAGGTGCGGAGGTGGCGCTCCCGGCAGTTCCCGCGCTCCCTGCGGCTCCCGCGGCGCCCGCGGCCGGCGCAACACCGTCCATCCCGCGCGGCACCGGCGAGGGCAGCGCGCGGCCCCGGGTCCCGCGCGCACGGTGCCGGGCTCCCCGCGCCCCCGAGCACGGCACCAGGGCGGCCGGGGTCCCCCAGCCAGCGGCCGCCCGGACCGATTCGCTTCCCCTTCTCCTTCCCGGCACCGGTGTGATTAACACATCAGAAGGCTGCTTTGCTTTGCTTAACACCATTATATGCTTAACCGCTTCATTAATTGAATCGTGGCAGCGTTTGTTTGTTCAGGTTGGTTTCATTGTAACAAGTCTATTTTATTTTGACTAGTTTTGTGTATTATTAGTATTTTTTAATTCTGGCTCTGCGTGCTGCAGCGCGGCAGCAGCGCTGGGCGGCGAAAGCAGCCGGGCAGGCGGACACGGTGCGCTCCTGGCTTTTTAGCCGTGAAATCCCAGATCCGGGGGTTTGCTGACCCGGCAGGGACCCGTGGCTCACACCGACCTGCCGGCACGTGGCAGCATCCCGCTGCCTCGGGTGTCCCCGAGCGTCCCGCTGCCTCGAGCAGCCCCAGATGTCTCACTGCCTCAAGTGTCTCCAAATGCCTCGCTGCCTCGGACATCCCCAAACGTCCCACTGCCTCAGGTGTCCCCAAGCATCCTGCTATCTCAGGCATCCCTGAGCATCCCACTGCCTCAGATGTCCCCAAGTATCCTGCTGCCTTGGACATCCCTGAGCATCCCGCCGCCTCAAGCATTCCCAAACGTCTCGCTGTCTCGGACCTTCCCAAATGTCCCCTTGCCTCAGATGTCCTCGAGCATCCCGCTGCCCCAGGGAGCTGGGGCAATCCCGGGGCAGGGGGACCAAGCGGCTCCCATCGCCCCGTGCCGGATGCGGGCTCCGGGGCTCGGCACGGCCCCGTCCCCAGGAGCAGCCGCGTGCCCAGGAGGACGGTGTCAGTTTTCCCCGCCGGCTCCCGCCTGGCACCGCGGAGCGCCTTCGTCCTCCCGGCAGGCCCCGGCCCCGCACAGTGCCCAGGGTTAATCGGGAGCGGGTGTCCGGCCGCGCGGAGCCCCGACGCGGCTGCCGTGTTGTGCGTCGCGCGTCAGCTCTGCCATCCTACGCCGTCGAGCCGAGAAGCGGCTCTGAAACGACTGCTTTTCTGTTTATTGTACAAAAGCATTTTACAATTGTTTGAACAAGTTCCCCTCTCTGAGCCCGCGCTCCCCGGAGACTTAATTTTCAAAAACAAATGCATTTGCTGAATGCATATGGAAAAGCGCCTCTCAGTTGGGCAATCCGTCTGCCGGGGTTTGATGTCTCGTTTCCACATCGCGTCATTTTAAAAGGTAACATTTTGTTAATGGAAAACATTCGGTGGCGGCTCCCTCTCCTCCCCTCGCTCCCGCCTGGGTGCCGGGGTTGGGGCCGGCGTTCCCGGGCTGCCGGCTGCGTGCCACCGCTGCCGGCCACATGCCACCGCCGCCAGTCGCGTGCCACCGCCGCGGGGCCGGGGGCAGCCGGAGGGGCAGCGCGGGGCTCCCGGCAGCACCCTGCGCCCTCGGCACGGGCACGCGGGGCCGGCGGAGACCCGTCGCCGCGCTCCCGGGAGCCGGCGGGATGCTGCTGTGCCGCGGGTGCCGGGAGCGGTTTTCCTCTCCTCTCCTCTCCTCTCCTCTCCTCCCTGGCAGGAAATCAATGGGCGCCGTTAAGTGGAGTTTTTTTTAAATGCGTAACGCGGCGAACGGGAGCATAAATTTCCGAAGAAGAGCCGGGGCGAGGAGCGGGGAGGAGGGAAGGGGGGGGGCGCGCAGAGCCGACCGCGCCGCGGCCTCCCGGGCCCGGCCGGGGCGTCCCACGCCGGGGACTGCCGACCTCAGCTATGCCTGGTCCCTGCTCTGGGGGTCCTGGGAGCCGGGGGGTCCCGCGGCATTGGGGGTCCTGGGAGCTGGGGGGTCCCGTGGCATTGGGGGTCCTGCAGGGCCGGGGTGTCCCATGGCATTGGGGGATCCCTGCAGATCCAGGGTGTCCCATGGCACTGGGGATCCCTGCAGATCCGGGGTGTCCCATGGCGCTGGGGGTCCCGGCCAGACGCTGCGCTCGCCTGAACGCCGGGTGCTGCATCCGGCCGAGGGCTGGGGCCGGGCGCCAGGCTGCCGCCCCCGGGGCGAAACGCAGCCCCATGCCGAAGGCGGCGGGAGAAGCTGGGGAGCCGCGGCCCCTCGTGACGGTCGTGACAAGGGAGGCCGCCTTAAATATCCTGAAATCCGCAGGAGAAAGGCGGCGTGCGCGGGGTTTTATTTTTAGTGGCGCGGTGCGCCGGTGCCGTCCGCGAGCCCACTGGCAGCCGCTGCCGGGGCGAGCCGGGATGCTGCGGCACCAGCCCGCCGCGCCGGCAGCGGGACCGGGAGCAGGACCGGGAGCGGGACCAGGATCGGCCCTTCCCATGCAGGGGCCCGTTCCGCGCTGCGCCGCTTTCTCCTTACCTCTTCTCGCAGCCTGGACCATGCTCATTTTAAAAACGCTGCGCGCGATCCGAGGTGCCGCCCTCCCGGCCCCCGTGCTGCCCCCAGCCCCGCTAATCAGCGGTGATTGCTTAATTGGCACGTTTCTGCCTCGCCCGGGGGCTCTGCCAAAGAGGTTCCTCCCGCGCGCGCGCCTGCGCCCACCCGCCCGGCCTCGTTGCCAGACCTCCCGGCCCTCGTTAGGCTGCCGCGAGCCCGGGGCAGGTGATGGAGGGGGGACGAGATGGGGACTGACGGTAAAACTTGCCCATCCCGGGGGTGCTGCGGAGTTTGCCGTCCCGGAGGGGCTCCCGAAGGGGGAACGGGGCCCGGTGGGTGTCGCGGGGCCGGAGCACCCTGAGCATCAGCCCTGCCCCGGGCTGCCGGCACTGAGCCCCAGCCTGGGCCGGCTTCGCCTGCATGTCCAGCTCGGAGGCGGCGGGGCGGGCAGGAGAGACGGAGCCGGAGCCGGCTCGCTCGGCAGACGCGGCTCTCCCGGAGCCCACCTCTGCCACCGACCGCGCGCGGCCTCGGTCATGTCCCTTAGCCGCCTGACGGCACCGCTGCCCCTGCGGGTGCCGCGCCACGAGCCCGCGTTCCCCAGCGGAGGCCGCCTGATCCCCGGAGCCGCTTCCCCCAGCACCGGCACTCGGGAAGCGTGGCC
>NW_020447952.1:721346-726371 GCF_003343035.1 Apteryx rowi
GGGGGGGGGGGCGAGTGCCACCAGGGTGCTGGGCCTGGCGGAGCGGCGCGGGAACGGGGACGTCACGGCGCGGGAACCGGGCATCGCGGCGCGGGAACGGGGCGGCACGGCGCGGGAACCGGGACACCCACACCCGGGCACCCCGTGGCTCTGGGCCCGGGAAACGGCACCCGTCAACCCCACCGCTCGCTGCCYGCGGGTCCGGCAGCAGCCGGCGTCGCCCGCCCCGCGGAGCGCCCGTATCGCCAGCCCTACCTGTGCGGACGGCCGGTCCTTCCGGCTGCATTAGGAAATATAGATCACACCGTTAATAATACATACATTTATTAAAATTAAACCACCAGCAGATATTACATCCAGCAGCACTAAATTATGGATAGACCTCATCCCCAACCTTTGTTTTTAATTAAAAAGCCCCTTTCAGTAATTCCATTAAAGCAGTAGCTTATGTTTTCTTTTTCCTTCTCTCCTTCCATAATGCAATCCAACCGCGTTTAGGTTGTGCTGATGAAACGTCTTTGAAGTTCCATGAATTGCTGATGTAATTGAATAAAGATAATATTAAAAAGAGAGAGAGAGAGAGAGGCTGCTCTCTAAGCCTAAATCCTAATGAAATCACCTTACCACACCGAGCAGAGTGACAGCTCGATTCTGGATTTGTGCATATTCCCATAATCCTAAACCTATTAGCGACGAGACACCATATGAGCCACATGTTGYGGATTGTAACCAAAAAAAGGCTCAGACAAAAACCTGAACCTCCCTTTAATTCCTGCTGGGAGGCGCACAAGCCAGCCGGGAGGTGCACCGAGCGCGTCGGTGCTCGGAGCACGGCCAGCCCTCCGCCTAGCACGCTTCGCTCGTGGGCTGCTCCTGCCCTGCGCTAACGAGCCGCGCGCTAACGAGCCCGGCGCGGCCCTGGCCCCGGAGCAGCGTCCCCTGCCAGGCTGGGCCCCRGCAGCCCCTTGCTCGCCCGTTAGCGCCGCCTGAGCCGCTTCGTTAGCGCTTTCCTGGGGAACCATGTGGCCTGCAATTAAGGTGGAGGGCTTTCCAATTATTTTGCTGTGTGCGGTTATTAATGGAAATATTAATTTTACATAAGTGCCTCTTTCCACCCTCAAAAAAAGGAGATTATCTTAATACCAGCTTTAACGCAGCAGCGGGGCGAGCTCGAGCGCGGAGCGGCAGCCAGATTTGGGCCGTGATCGCCCATCCAGCGGCCTGGCCCGTGGACGGGCCCCAGCAGTGGCCGTTCACCCTTCGAGAGTCTTCCTCTCCCGCCTGGATTGCCTTCCGCACGGAAAGCTCCCGCGGCCCTCGCTGGCTCCGGGCTGCTCCCCCTCACCTGGTTATTAAAAGCTAATTGCGCTCCGAGCCAGCGATGGCTCCGAGGACGCTCCGCAGCAACGGGGATGTGTCAGGAGGGTTTTTGGCTCCGTTCCTCCATTAGGTCTAATTGCAGCTTCCACCTTCGGAGCTGATGGCACAGCGGCTTCCCGGCCTCCTGTTCTTTAATTGTAATCGCCTCTAATGTATTGTACCAGCCGCCGTTAACAAAATGATAATTGCAACATCGATCTTGCAAAAATCACTGCAGAAAACACCGGCTCCGGTCTTGCAGCATGAAGGTGAAGGGCAGTTCAGCCCCTGCGCGGCAGGCGGCCGGGCCGAGCCGAGCCGAGCCGAGCTGAGCCGAGCCAGGGCTGGGGCCGGGCCAGGCCGGTGCACGCTGACACCGTTTAGGGCATCTTTTATCACCCGCGTCTCCGCTCTCCCACCTCATCCCCTCCAGGGCAGCAGCACCCTGATCCCAGCCGTGCCCGAAACGCTGGGTTAAGCTCCCGGATCTGCCCCTGTGCAGCAGCCTCCGGAGGGCGACGCAGTGGGAGAGGGGCTGGACCGAGCCGCGGGATGTGTCCTGGGCAGCTGGAMCCTGCCCGTGGGGGATGCCACGCTCTTGGGGAGGTGATGCTCAGCCGGGAGGTGACGGTGAGCCGGGAGGTGAAGCTCAGCCAAGAGGTGATGCCCAGCCAGGAGGTGACATTCAGCCAGGAGGTGACAGTCAGCTGGGAGGCAAAGCTCAGCCAGGAGGTGATGCTTGGCCAGGAGGTGACATTCAGCCGGGAGGTGACGTTCAGTCGGGAGGTGACGTTCAGCCACAATTGGGAACTGATGCTCAGCCAGGAGGTGATGCTCGGCCAGGAGGTGACATTCAGCCGGGAGGTGATGCTCGGCCAGGAGGCAGTGCCCAGCTGGGAGGCGATGCTTGGCCGGGAGGTATTTTCAGCTGGGAAGCAATGCCCAGCCAGGAGGTGACGCTCACCCGGGAGGCGACGCTTGGCCAGGAGGTGATGCTTGGCTGGGAGGTGATTTTCAGCTGGGAGGTGATGCTCGCCCAGGAGGCGATGCCCAGCTGGGAGGTGATGCTCCGCTGCGAGGTGATGCCCAACCTGGAGGTGACGCTTGGCCTGGAGGTGATGCTCACCCGGGAGGTGACGCTCCGGGAGCCTCCAGCAGCTCGTGGCCGGCAGAGCGTGGGGCCCAGGCACCGTTGTGCCTCCTGCGCGTCCCCCACCTGGAAGAGGCCCGTGCTTGCCGGGGACGGGGGAGACGACCTCGCCTTTCCTTTCTTCTCTCTCTTAATTTCTTTCTTTGCARTTTAAACTCCTCTCCAGGATAATGCAATAAAGACATGAAGCACCTAATTTTCATTGGGGGACAACAGACGCAATGGTATATTTACCCAGTCATACCATTATGAAATCCTACAATTAAGGCTTCAATCAGATAAATGCAATTACATAATACGATCTTATACGATATAATTAAAAACATCTGCAATCAAACTGAAGCCGATGGTACAGTAATCCTTAATCAGAAATTACCCACCAGCAGCTCCAGTGGAGAGGCTCCGTGCAGGAATCCAGCAGGACCCCGGTGCTGCGGCCCGGGGCTCGGCGGAGCGGGGAGGCCGCCGGGTGAYGCGGGAAGCGCGCGGAAACCTCCGGCCCAGCCCGGCGCCGCTCCGGGCTGCACTCGCTCTTCGTTTCCGCAGGCTCCGATCCGGAACGACTGCCTGGAAGCGGATGGACGCGCAGAGCCTCGCTGCACTGAGGAGTCGCCCTCACTGGTGGCCCCGGCCGGGGCGAGCGGTCGGCGCTGGAGCCGCAAGCTTTGCGCCACGCACGCGGGAACGGGCCCAGCTGCACGCGGGCTCCTGCCGCAGGTTCCCGGGGAGCCGCYGGGCCGGACACGGCGGGAGGCACCGGCGGGAGGCATCCGCGCCCGGCCTGGCTCCCGGCCCGGCATCCTGCCGCCCGGCACCAAATGAAGACAAATGGCCTCGGTGACACATTAGCATCCATTAACGAAGCTCCCGCGCCGGCGGCCGCTGCAGCAGCGCTCCAGCAGCGTCGGGAGCGGCAACAGCGCGCGGAGCCACAGGGAAGCACCCGGACCCGAACTGGAGCCTGCCTGGGGCCAGTGCCAGAGCGGCCAGGGTGGGAGACGGCTGCAAATGCTCATCCCGCCGCGAGTGCCGGCCCGGGGCTGCGGACACCTCTTCATGAGCAGCGCCGTTAAGCATTGTCGTTGGAGGTTGAAGCCGGCCTCGCTCCCAGGCACGGTTTGGAGGGCAAGGAAAACCTGTTCCCATCTCGGGAGCCAAATAAACCGCGCGCTTTGCCGGCAGATGTGCACGCGGCGAGGGCAGGAGCCGATAAACAGAGCCGTTCTGGGGAGCACGGTGATAATTATTGTTTGGAAAAGCGCATGGCACGAGCAGCGCTCCGTTGGCCTCGGCATGGGGCGTCCGCGGTGTCGCCGAGCCCCGTCCCACACCAGCATCCGCGTCAAACCTGCATATGCCATGGGAGCGCCGGGCGGCACGCACTGCACCAGCCAGCACTGGCACTGGCACCGGCACCGCGCAGCCCCGTCCCGCGGCTCCCGCAGCTCCCGCGGCTCCCGCCCTCCCCGCAGCCGGGGCGCCGCGCTGCTCGGCAGGGCTGCGGATGCGAAGCCCCCCAGCATGTACCAGCGTTTTTCTCTTCTTTCCCTGCACTGAGCTGATTTCYGAAGTCACCTGGCAGCGGTGATCCGGGCACCAGCGGCGCTGGGGACCTTCCCCACCCGCTCCCGGGAAATGCGCAGCGCGGCTTCCCCTCCGCACGGGAAAGAACAACAAACCCGAGCGTTTGCCTTCCCGGACCGCGGCGCCTGGGGCCGGCAGGGCAGCAGGCAGTGGCCCCGGGGCTCCGGCTGCGCTTGGCGGAGGTGAGGAAGAGGGTCCGAACGCCAGTGCCGGCTTTGGAGCTGCTCTGCCCCGGGGCGACACGCCGCCCCCGCCGCGGGAACGCAGCAGCCTGTTATTTCGGCGCAGGGAAACCTTTCGGAGCCGAAATACCAGGTGGTCGTTAACATGCGGCGCGGGGGCTCTCGGGGCCCCGCGGGGCTGCCGATGCGCTCCGCGTGCCGGAGCTGCCGGCCGGGCCGGGCAGGAGCCGCGGGGAGACGTGAGCGAGCGCAGCTGCGGGCCGCCCCCGCCGGCCTTTCGCGCCCTCTGACCTTTCCCGAGCCCCTCGCCGAAATGCCACCGAGCTCCTCGCCCGGCCGGAGGAAATGTCAGGGAAGGTGGGCTGCGYGTCTCCCGCGCTGCACCGGGCGCTCACGGGGGCGGCTTCCCGGCTCCGCGGTGCACGGCTCGGCTCGGCTCGGCGCCCCGAGCATCGCCGGGAGCGGGGCGGCCCGCGGTTCCCGCGCACGGAGCGGCGCCGGGCGTTATCCGTGCTCAGCCGGCTGCGAGCGTTTAAGCAGAATTGACTGTGTATTCAGGCACTTTCAAACACAAGTAATCTTCATCGGGGAGACGGGAAGTGAAATATGTTATTGCCGGCCGCAGTAAATTACCCGTGCCAGCCCTCGCGTATAAAACATTACAGTCGCTGGCCAGCGCACTCGCTCACCCGTGCTGCCTGCCGCCCGCCATCAATTACAAAATAAATGGCTGCTGGTCAGCCCCGACGC
>NW_020447952.1:727008-783164 GCF_003343035.1 Apteryx rowi
GAGAGGACCGGGCGCGGGCGGCTCTTCGGAGACCGAATTTGGGGATCGGGCTGCAATCTCCCTGAGCCGCCGTATCAGCGCCAGGCTTCCTCCCGGCATCTAGGCTGGATTAAAATGACAGCGCCTGTAATATAATGAAATAATGAACAAGCCGTCTTCCTCCTGCTCCAGAAGATGTTTATCTGTCAATCCAGGCCACGGAGGAATAAAGAAAAGCAATTTAAACTTCAGAAGCTGAAACCTAAGAAGCTGCTGAGGGGATAGATGTCCAGGCGATACCGTCCCACGAGGATTCGGCGCGGCCCCAGCGCCGCGTGACGAATTGATGCTGCAGCTGGGGGGAAAAAAAATAAAATAAAGCAACAAGCCCGGCTCGACGGCTCGGCTAACGGCTGGCGTCGGCACGAGGGACCCCGGCGGCAAGGCGGCGAGGATGCCGGCGCGGGCATCCCGGCGCCCCGGCAAAGCCGCTCGGCTCCCGGCAGCCTCGAGCCGGGGCCGCGCCACGGGAACGCCGGGGAGCCGCGCGGCGGCGGCAGTGGGTTGACGACAGCCCAGGGGCTCCGTTATTTTTGCAAATGTTAATTCCCAACCGCCGGCTCGTCCTGGCGGAATATTTTAGCACCTTTAATGCAATTTTCCTACTCTCTCTGAAATATCATTTTAATATAACCCCGCCGCACCTTATACCTGCTCCCTAATAAACCTCTGCGACTTTAATGAACTAAATAGCAAATTACTTTTTTATTCAAGAATGAAATTTCATCATATTCATAATTCATATTTTATTTCAGACATCTGCTGCTGATTACATTACATTTAACTAAAATTAGATGATGCTCAGAATGTAATTAAGCCCCTGCCAAATTCTCTGGCCCACCAATACCAGCCTCGCTCAGCGGGGGCCGCTTGGAACCTAATATGTAATTAGGAGCTATTTTCTAGCTGTTTTTAAAGTCTGAAAATTAGCTGCCTTTATTAATCACACAGACAAATATAAAGCGGAGCCAACGCTTGCTGAAATTTCTAAAAAGGATTTTTTTTTAATTATACACCACATAGTGCTGAGACTCATTTTGAATGTTGATTTGTTGTGCACTGACATTTTGACAACTAGTTCTCAATTTGTCTGTCGTAGTTAGGCAACAACAAAGCAGACAGTAATACTTAACTTTCAAAACCTTCAGCGCGCCGGGAGGGGAAGGGAAGGGAGAGACGGAGGGGAAGACGCGCAYCTCGCGCCCGCTCGGCTCTGCTCGGCTCAGCTCGGCTCGGCCGGGGACGGCACCGCGGGCCCTCGTCCCCTCGGCCGATGGAGCCCGCGGGTCGAATTCCCCAGGAACCGGGGGATCCGGCAGACCCCTTGCGCAGGGTCCGGCGCGGGCGCAGGAGGGACCCCGCGTCCCCCATGGGGGCTGGCAGCTCGGCCGCCCGGAGCCCCCAGGCCAGGGCCACCCGCCGCGGCCGCGCTTCCAGACGCCCGCGTGCGGTTTTTCCTTCCTCTTTGCCGAAGGCTGGCGCCTCGCTTCCCCTCCCGCTCCCGTGCTGGCTATTAGAGGCGAAACTGGGATCGTCAGTCTTTTTGCGAAGCTCATAATGTGAAAAATGAAGCTCAAGAAAAATTAGCCAAATTACCAGGCTAATCCTTCAGCAGCAATCGTTGCTCCGCTACACATCCATAAAACGAGACAGGAGAGAGGAGAAGGGGCAGCGYGAGAGGGGAAAGCAGCGGCTCGCTGGCGGCGCGGCCGGGGGAGCGGAGGGAACGAGCCCGCGGCGACGACGGCGGCGGCGCTTCCCGGCCTCGGTTTGCACGTGGCCTGGGCTCYGCAAACGGCAAACCGCAGCCGAGACGGACGGGCCTCGTCCCGCGGCGGGCGCGGGAAGCACGGCGGAGCCACGGGGGATGGAAGCGGCACCGTGCACCGCGAGGAGCCGCGGGAGGCGGCTGCGAGTCGGCGCGGCTGAAGAGGTGGTTTCTGCGCCCTGCGCAAACACGAGCGCCAGGTAGGTGCCAAATCCCCCCCGGCAATCAGGCTGCTCGGAGCGAGGCTCCTGTGAAGCCTCCCTGATTGAGCCTGCGAGGGAGGCAGGGAAGGAGGGAGGGAGGGAGGAATAAATAAAGCAGAGAGCAGGCACTCCAGCGCTTGCAGATGGATGTTAAATCCGTGCTTACTTCTAACAAATTGGGACTGGCTCCAGCTGCTGACTTATGCAATTCTGCTCCCCGCGGCAAAGGGAACGGCTCCAGCGAGGCCCAGGCATCCTCGTCCTCCTCCTCCTCCTCCTCGCGCAGGAGCCTCCCAGGGGAGCTCCTGCAGCCCCTGTCCCGCCGCGCCGGGAGCGGGGCAGCTCAGGACAAGGCCCCGCTCGCAGCCGGGTCTCCCAGCCCCTCGCCCCAAAGCCGCCCCGGAGCGCGGGGAAGGCAGCGGATGCTCGGCGTGGGCAGAGCCAGTCTCCACTCCCCCCTTGCAGCACGCGGCAGGAATGTGCTCGGCCTCCGTGGTGCCGGGGGCGACCCTCCATCCCCCCCCCCCCCCCCGGCAATCAGGCCGGGAACTTGCACATCTCCGCGCTGGCAGGGACCAGAGAAGGACGAGCAGCGCGAGAGCGACGGGCCCGGCTGAGCCCGCTGAGGTGGCGGAGACCAAAGGGAATCTCCGGCGGCGGCGGCGGCGGCGGCGGCGGCGGCGGCGGGAGCCTCCGAGGGAAGAGGCCGTGGCCCCTCTGCGCAACGGGGCCGCTTGCAACCAGCCAAGCGCGCAGCAAACCTGCAGCCCGCAGCGCCCCGCTACAACCCCGACCGCTCAGCACCGCAGCCCCGGCGCTCAGCCACCTCCTTCGAGTCACTTCTGCATCTTCACCCACAAACAAACCAGGGGCGCCGGCAGGAGAAGGCTGAGGGTTTGCAGACAAAAGCGCCACGGGCCGCGAATTTCTGCAGAGCTTTTTCGCGATAGCACCACGGCCCCCAGCTACTGCCCTGATGCAGTTAGAAGATGAAAAATGAAACAGAGACGGTGCATTCAACACGCTCCGCTGTGTCCTGAAGGACTCGTACGGCTCAGTGGGCCAGGAACAGCAGGCCCCTGCTTAGCTACTGCCTTGATCTCGGGAGCCAGCGAGTGCTGGAGGTTGTTACCGTCAGGTGGCTCCTTGGCAGCTGATGCAAAGCCAACACTGCTGCTGCTCAGATGGCCGCATCAGAGAATAACACAGCACCGGGTCCCTGCGGACCGGGAGTCTCCTGCCTGGTGGCAGGTCCCCAGGAAAAGGAAACACAAGGCAGTTGGCCCACGCTTGCGTTTGATTTGGATCTAGGTGACATGTGGCATGAAGTGGCTGGAGACAAAATGACCCTCAGGGCAGCCTACAGAAGCGGCTGCTGTTGGCTCCAGGCGCTGAGGGTCAGCTCAGAGCAGGGCTGAAGAGAGCAGCTACAAGCCGAGCGCGTCGCAGCTTCCACGGAGCTGTCGCACCTGCAGCGTAAGCAGCTCCGCTCCCCTGAGCACCAGCGGCATTAGCGGAGGAGCAGGGCTGGGCACGAGCCACAAATCCAGACGTGGCCGTAGAGGGGCTTTGGGGCCATGACCGCACCGCAACGCTGCTTCATTTCAGCAGCCACTTCCCTGAAGTGCCCACGTGGCCCCTTTCCTAACTGCTGGTAGAAAGGAAGGTTAAACCAAGCTCACCGGGAGCAGAGGGCACCTACAACCCGGGCAGGACRCAGCAAGAACCGGCCGGGAACGCTWGGGCAGCCTCGCTTTCCCCCGAAGGCGAGCACCGTAGCTACCGACTGCAGACCAGGGCACGCACAGGGGAAGCAGAGGGCATCACACGCACCTAAAAGACGCTTACACAGGGAAATCCACTGGCACAACCGTGACCGTGCCTTTGGTTCCCTCTCTCCCCCAGCCAAGCTACAGCGACCTACAGCTGACACCTCACTCGGGCCAGGCTCCGAGGTGACGCTGCGGAGAGGCCCCGGTTAAGGGGAGAGACGCTTTTCCAGCACGGTGCCGGCTCGGCAGCTCCGGCTGCCGCAGGGCATCCTGCATCCCTCGCCCGAGGGCAGGCGACGCACAACGCGGGCAATCGCTCCTCYGGCGCTGCGCCCTACGTGTCCAGATGGCACGGGGTGGATGAGGACACCGCCACAGCCGCATCGGTGCGCCAGCGGAGTCGAGGACAGCAGCGCGGGAGGTTGCCTCCGGCGGGAAGGAGCAGTCAGCCAGCACGGGGACGGGAGCGTATTTCACAACCAGACAAATGGGGTCACGTTCCTCTGGCACCAGCAATATGTTCATTTCGGTGGCTTTTTAATAATTAATTTCACTGCACTGGCTTAAAGGTTGATCTATTTAAATGGCCGATTTTAATTATAATTTAAACCAGCAAACCAAAATTTCTATTTAGTTCTTTTACTCTGTACTCCTTCAGCRCTTGTACTGTGACTGCTGGGTCTTCTTCTAAAGAAAAGAGCTAATGAGGATCAACCCAAGACATGTTTTTTTGAAGCTAAGTTTCTTCGCACTGAATTTGGCATTTCTTTGTGCTAACCAGGAGAAACTACAGACACATTTAAGCAGTTTTAGAGTCAACATGCATTCAGATAGTCACATTGATTACACTGTATTAGAAAATGGTAAATTATTTATTAGGCTTTTTGACTTGTGATTAGTGTAAAGCTGTTCTTGGATGYAAATTGGAATTGTAATTAGACATGTAGAAAACCAGCATTTGAAACCTGTTTTTATTGAAGCAGTGTAAGGTACTTTTCTCCTTTTGTATCCAGCATAATTATCAAAGAACACTTTACACTTAAAAAACATCAATTTATTAAAACCAGAGACAGTTTTCTCTCTGATCAGTGAACTAAACCTGGTCATCATGATGCCAAGATTTTAGAGCTAGCAGATCTCAGCTTCTCGCACTTGGCTGTTTATTCCTGTACTGGAAGAGGAAGGCGAGCTTCCCCGCTTCTGCCAGTGTATCACGCAGCTTTGAATGAAGTCCTTTTTGAACAGAGCTACTCTTAAATAAAGCAGGCAAACAAAACAAAGACAAAAATCTCTTTGGCAGGTACAGAAGAGACCACAGCCACTAAGAGTCAGCCTATTACTTCAAAATCCTCTGGCTTCAGACACTTACCTGCCAATTCCCTCTAGCTCAGTGGTGTGACTCGTTAAAATTTCAAAATTATAAACTACATTAGTGTAATAAGTTTAAACACACTTAGGTTTTATAGTTTGTCAGCTGAAAATTATGGTCAGTTTTTGAAGAGGAAAAAATTTTATTCTACTTGAAAAAATTATTTTAAACTAAAGCAAATTTGTGTTTGCTCTGTTACCAAACCCCAATTTTTACCTATTCTGATAGATAAYGTTTTAATACCCAGCAACAGGTAGGGGGCTAAGAACATGCTCATTTATAACTGAAGCATAAGGGACCCCAAAATGGCTATCGAGAGTAGAAATTTTAAGAATTCTTTTGCCTTTAACCACCCTCCTAGCAGATGACAGTTGTTTGAACCAGACCCTGAGCACGTGAACAGCAACCAGAGTTTCAGACCCTGTTTATCAGCCTAGACAGAAACAGAGATTATGAGAGAGAGTGAAAACAGTGATAATTACATTAGAATTGTACTGTTTCTTCCATTTTAATTATACAAACTCTTAATTAGTAGCAAGCAAGAGCTGTATTTAAAGGTTTTCTCTCCACACTCAATTGCAGTCCAGCAGGAATGATGGAGACCTGAGCATCAAGCCCCGAGCTGCCAAGACGCTTTTCACCCCAAGCATCAAAGCACTCCGCACACCCGCCACGCCAGCCTTGCTGCGCCCTCGCAGGCCACCAAGGGAGAAGCGAAGAGACACCACATGCATTTGAAGCAGGAGAACCAAGCAAAGTGTCATTATCCGAGCTGGAATCCAGCCAAGCCCCTCTTCTCCTGCCCCTTGAGATTAGCTCAGCAGTTCAGTAAGGAAATTCAAAACGGGATTTTGAGAGGCTGGATCAAATTCGCACCTAGTGCAAGTGCAAGCAGTYGCTCCTCGATCCTCACTGCAGTTCCCACTCCCAATTATACCAGGCCTGGACTTGGCTCCGCACCCGAGGCTAGACACCCACAGCCACACAGAAAGAGAAGAGTCAGGGAGAAGTTTCCAGGCATCAGGGCACAAACGTCTATCGCTCCAAGGATGTGGTGCCAAGAGCTCTGTTCTGCCAGAGGCAGAAGCTTAACTCATGGAGAGCGCGTGCAGCACGTCTGCTTTTAGAGATGAGGAGGAGTGCAGGGTCACTCCAGGGGCCCCGATATTGGTCTCCCAGCATTCAAATCCACAGGCACATAAGTCTCGCTTGGCTGCTTCCACGGCCAGTGGGGAGGTGTCTGCCAAGAGGAAGGCAAGAGCAGCCAGTTAAAAGTCAGCTAGGCCACTGCGGGCAGAGAGAAACGGGCTATGGCACGTCTGAACACGTGCCTCCTGGAGCAGGGCCAATGCCCTAAAGGCCTGGCACATGTAAATAAATGCACTGARTCACCTCTGTAAGGAACGCTGCAAACTACGCTGCCTGGCTGCTCTGCCAGACACCGTCCCGTGGCTTCACATCCCACCACGGCCATGTAAGGAACAGTGTTACATCCGTCTGCTCCCAAAACTGACCCCACTGGCAGGGCCGTGTGAAACGGGGGAAGGAYGTGCAGAGTGAGCAAGGGGTTACTGACCTGGTCTCAGCAGGGTGATGCCGCAGCCGCCCCCGCCGGCCCCGGTCAGCTTGCTGTGCAGGCCGTGCGAGGCCGTCACGTGGCACAGCCGGTCCAGGGAGGGATGGCCGACTCCCATCACGTTCAAGTGGYGCTGGTTTATATCAAACAGCTCCTAAAAGCAACCGCATACACAGGAGTTGAGCACACGCGGGGACGGCTTCCTCAGCAAGGAACAGGGGAGCTGCTCCGCCTTCCCAGCCACCCCCAAACAGCCATCCCGCTCCCAGGAACGCACTTCAGAACCCAGCAGCGCTGACCAGCAAGGCCAAAGCTAGTGCCTGAGCACCCTGCACTGCTCGTCTGTCCCTGTCCCCTGCCAGCCTGTGCTACCCACCACAGCGACAGGGGTACGACAGCCCCCGGACCTCCTTGCTCAGCTCAGGGACGACAGGGAAAACCCAGGTCACACACAGCAAGTTGCCCGTAGGCATTTATGTCAGGTGCTAAATCAGAGCCTCCGATGCGTCCTGGCTGTTGCACCTCTCCCCTGTCACGCAAGTGTTGAACAGGACACTGTGCAAAYGCATTCCTGGCCGTGGGAAGGGCACGGAGCCAGCATCTCTCATTCCTGGCTGTCACCCTGCCCTGCTCTGCGATCCTTCCAGCTCAGCTGAAACCAGGGACTTCTGACACAGCCAAGTCAGAAGCGGCATTGCTGGAGCGGCGATGTGGAGTTACCTCCTCTCGTTTGCCTTGCGCAGCATTTCCCCCTCCTCGTGTGGGCAGGGCCTGGGCCGCAAGCCAAGGGGCCTCTCACCAGCACCACGCTAGGAATCTGGCACCCACACAAGCGGGGTCAAGAGGGTCCTCCCTTCTGGGGAGAGCAGCGCAAGCCGCTCTCCAAGCGGAGCTGCCCAGCTCCGGCGAGCAGCGAGCGCATCTCTGCCACGCTGCCGCCCCTGCCAGCCGCAAACGCTGCCGCTTCTGGAGAAAGCAGCCACGGCAGCAAAGTCCAAACGGCCCAGGTGAGGGATAACAACACACGGGGGGGGGGGGAGTTACAGCTTCTCTCCTCCCAGTATTAAAGGTGAGGAGTTAAGGACGAGAGGGAAGTGCTTGGCCCACACTCACAGCGCAAGCCTGGAGCGGGGCCAGGAATCGACAGCAGACCCATGAGACTCGCAACTACAGCAGCGTCCTCCCAGCTCATCTGTATCGTCAGTGGAGGAAGCTCCCTCTCGACAAAGTTGGTTTGGCACCGCAACTAGACCATGTCCCCAGCGCGCAGCTACTGTTCCTCCTGCTGTCCCAGAGGGCGTCACGAGCAGGGAGGCAGCTGAGATGGGACCAGTCCCAAATAGGCTCCTTAATGGGAGCCATGTGCTCCCTCCTCCACCCAGAGCTAGCTCCTCACGACAGTGCCACCGGGCGCCTTTCTGACTGCTGATGAGCCCGGGCGGCGCGCAGCGAGCTGTGAGAGGTGCTGCAGGTGCGGAGCAGCGGGAGCTACGGCGCACTGGGGCGGGTGTCACTCACATCGCTCTTCCCCAGCTTCACACAGGTCTCCTGCCAACACCACACAGGAGGGGACGATGCAGAAATAACCCCTCCACCCCCCTCCAAAGCACTTCTATACTCTGTTTCAAACAAATGCAGGAAGATGAATTAGCCAGTTGCACGCAGAGTGGATATATCAAGTTCTTTGTGCTGTATTGGACAGACGTCCAGCTAGAGGCCCCTTGATATGCCTGAGTGAGGGCACAGAGCTATGATGATCCAAGACACCTGTCATCTCCTGATCCAAAATCTGCTAGGAATCAGATGACAGCTTATGACACAGTAGACTAGTTCGATGGTTCAAATACAATGCTGTCCAGAATCACACATTTCAGAAACAGCCAAATATATATATATATATATATATATATATATATATATATATAAAAGCTGCATATAATCAACTGTGCCAAATCAACAAACACAAGACAGAAACCAATTCCCTGCAGCGCTGCTTCCCCAGGAATGCATACCAGGCTGCTTTGGCATCTTTCACGTGGAGATCTCAAAGCACTCTTCAAGTTAGCCTACACAAGCCCTCTTCTCTTCCATCCCCTAATACTTCTATTCAACAGACCACTGGGGCATTGAGGTAGAGAGGAGTTGCCTGAAGTCACATTAGAAACAGTGAGGATGTGGAAGAGACTCCAAATCTCCCCCAGCCGATACCAGCTCTGCCCTCACTAGGACCAGCCCACCCCACATACAGAAATCCCATCACCCTCTTGGTGCAACCGGAGCAGGAGGACTTTGCTATAAATCCTGTGGGAACTTCCCATTAGCATGTGTCTGAGAGATTTACAGGATCACGACTGAGCTGCTCAGTGGGTATCATGATGTTTCCTGCTCAGTTTTTCCGGCACCCCTCCCTCTACACCATCTCTGTGCGCTCTGGGAGACCTCCTGGGCTTGCTGCRGTGCCAGCACGAGCTCTTTGGCTCTGCCCACCCACACAGAGTGAGGTGCAACACAGCCTAAAGCAAAGAGCAAAAGGCTGCACCAACTGTCCCCTAACAGACTGGCCCTACGCCGCTGCCTTGAGCGGAGCTGGGACTGGGAGCTTCTCGTCACAGCTGAGAACTGCCTCCTGCACCTCCGGAACACACACGTGGCTGCGCAGGAGACATCCTGCTATTTCCAGGAAGCAAGAGCAAGGACAGGCAGAGCACCTCACGAGAGAGCTGAAGGGTGGGATCCAGACACCAACAAGGAACCGTACTGCTGGTTCCAAATGGTTCCTGACTATCCAAATCACTTGGCATCTGGGGCCAGACCAGGTTTGCCTCAGCTGGGACACGGCCACACGTTCTTATCCTACAGTCATATGAACCAGCATTACAGTGCTTTCAGCGCTGCAAAGTAATTCTTCCACTTGAAAGAGCCTTTCCCCCCCCACAGCAGCCTCTCCTACCTCGAACAAAGCCAAAACAAATACAGATCTTTGTATGCACCTCATGCATCAATGTCAGGTCAGCTCTGGGCACAGCTCTGTTTGTTATTCTCTGGAGCCAGGATGAGCACAGAGCAGTGGGGGCTGGCTCGTAACCAGTCCCTCACAAACCAGTGGCTGCTGGGTTCTCTGCTCTTCCCTCCAGCCTTGGCAATGACAAAGCAGGAGCTTCACCGACAGCCACTGCCAGAACGAGCGTGGCTGGCCAGCAGCGCAGGGAGGCAGCACCTCTAACTGAAGTCACTCGGTGTTTCTTAGCGAAGGGGAACAAAACCTCCAGAGCTCTGAATCCCCAGAGCAGCAAGCCCACTCCCTCTCCCCGTGCACAGCTGCGGAAAGACACCAGCAGCATCTTCTGTCCCTGGCTCCAGGAAGCGTATTGAAAGCAACACACACAGGCCATGGTTTCACATTGAACTGAACATTTCCTGCTATCAAATTCTTTCTCAGACCTAATGTTCTTTAAATGACATTTTGATGTTCAGCTATAACAGTGTCTAAAAATACAGGCGAACAAGCCCCTTACCTCCAGTACAGGGTAATACTCTGGTGATGGATTTCCAGGCATCGCTTCCAGAACACTTTGGCACTCCTGAGAAATTGCACTGATGGAGTCCAGCACCGGGTTCATTATAGCAGGGAACTGAGGAGGGGGGAAGAGGTAAGACATGAGATGACTGCTCCCCTAGACCTAGTGCTACCGTGATGAAACTGGGCCCAGTCTTTTGGGGCTGGATTATTCCTCATCTCATTTGGAGCTACTCGTTCACAGAGAAAACCAATGCAGAGCAAGGCAATGGTAAGTTGCCCAAACCTGCAGAAACTGGAGTGAGAGGGGAAAACAGGCCAGAGGAAGGAGCAATTTTTTCATGGTTGCAAACCGGTGATTTTTGTGGCAAGCCCTGTAATGCTGGGGAGAGGGAGGGAAGTTGAACTCCCATTCCCAGGGCAGCTGGGTGTTAGCTTGTAGGAGGCAGGAATACAGCAACCGCAGGAGAGATCTTGCAAGAGATCCCCACGAGCCCTGCAGTCATGCGCAAGGAGATCTGAGCTCACGAGGGTTAATCTCCCTGCACTGCTCCAGCCCACATCTCTGTCATCTGTAACCACGCAGGCACTGTACCTTCAGGATCTTGTCCTTGACACCAGCCACCAGGACCTTGGTGCTTCGAGGGACTTTTGTATTGGTCAGCAAGATCCTCAGCGTTGGCACCCTGGAAGCAACGAGAGACATCTCCTAGCCTCCTTCCTTCACAATACCCCAGCAGCGGCCAAGACCCATGACACAGCTGCTGTTCATTCTGCCGTGAAAGGTCTATTTGAGCAAGACACCTAAGATAAGGAGTCCCATTAGTTTTCAAAAAGTTAAGCAGGTGCTTAAGCAGCCTGGGTTCAGGCTTGTTCCTCTTAGTTACAATGAACAACTGTTCCAGCTCCATAAATAGGACTGTAACATATTTACTGAAATCCATGTTTTTCAACTAAAACCTTTCCTTTAAAATACTATCTGCGAGGCTAGCCAGCAGTAGCCATTAACTGCTAATAGAGCAATTTCATGCACTGTGAAAGATTTTAATGGAGTCAGATTATACTTCATTGGCAGGAGGCAGAGGGAACATTTAGGACCTGGATTTGCTCTTTGCAGCTTGGTTTTCACATAGTTCTACCACCAGGTAAGCAAAAAGCTCCCCCTCCCCACAATGTCATTTGCTGCCAGGAGCAGACCCATTCCTGCTGCCCATAATGCCATGAAATTAATATTGATCCTTTGTGCTCTGTTCATCTAATGTCAGATAATGACTAAACATTTCATTGTGCTCATCCGCCCCAAGCCAAGACGACACTCAAGCTACCTCCGCCCATGGCCAACAGCAAGATYTGGCTACCAAACCCTTCTGCCAGGCTGTCAGCAATCTTTCATCAATCTCATACCATATAAAATYCATCCCATATATCTTTGACGTATTCCACCCACTGTATGTAAGCGTTATTTTTAAACTCGAATATTACCTCTTTAATGATGTGATTTTTCCTGATTGGTATCTCAGGGCTCCACCTAAAGTAAAATACATGCATTGTCTYGGTACACTGTGAGCCCAAGATAACACAATGTCATAAGAAACAGGTCTTTCATCTTTAGAACCTCACCCAGAGCAYATGACAGTAATTGCAAGAAACACCAGCTAAATGAACCATTTTCTCAGACAGCAGGAATTTGCTTAACCCTGCTGACTTAATGAGAGGGTCTGGCCGGACACAGTTAAAACAATGTCTTTCCTTTTGCTCTCCTCTACTGCAGGATCACATAATTTTTTTTTTTTTTTTAATGGTAAAGAGTTTGGCCAGTATTAAATCTTCAGTGAAAACGAAAATCAAGCAATGATTCCCCAGGGCAGAGCTGAGCGTGCAGGCTTCAAACTGGACTCAGATCTGACCGCGCACATTCACGTCAGCAGTCATCCTTCAGAACGGAGTTTTGCTGTCCAGAAGGAATGTCTCGCCTTGCTCCTATTTTTACAGAAGCACTGCGATTAGGTCTCATTAGAAAGATTATTAAAAGAAAGTCTCAAAGGACACTTCCAAAACAATGGGAAGTCTCTGCTAATTGAAACTAAACGACAGCTGTCCGACTGCATTTGCTACTGCATTATCCTTTGGACAGGATTRCGTTTCTCTGTTCACTGCAGAACGTTTAAGTTTCAGTTATTTACAACAGGTTTTCTGCCCCATGGCACTTGCCTGGGAGACAGAGCTCTCCGAGGTCAATGCAGCCCAGTCTCCCAACACCCTGTGTGGCTCCAGCCCAGCTTACAGGTGGGGCRAACCAAGACGGAAAAGGGACTCCCTCCCCTCAGGTCAAAAGGAGGATCTGAATTTGGGAGTTTCTGGTCCCTCTGCTGCACTCAGTGCASTGAGGCAACCTACTCCATCTAGCTTCCCTGCAGCAACCCCAAGCAAATCTTCGTCGTCTGCAGAAATGCAACGCTGGTTGCACCTTCCCAGAGCTGATGCACAGGCTGCATTAGAGACTGGAAAGGTGGCCGCTGCTCTGCCACGCACCCTGTCAGCCTCTCCTCAGCGCCCACGGTCGGTGCTGGGGAGCAGCAAACACACACATACCCCAAGTGCCAACAGCATTATCCACACCCGAGGGATTGCCGTGGATCACTCGCTCGCCCTGGAAGGCCCAGCTGTTAATTAAACTCAGCTCTTCTTCTGTCCACCTGAAAGGCAAGAAAATGACTTAAACACACAACTGAAACCAGCACACGCAGAGTGACAGAGAGAGCCACCAGAAACCACGCCAGATACAAAAGCAGCAGTAGCCATGCAGGGCAAGCGGCTGCTGCRGGAAGCTCCAGTGCCGTGAATCCTTTCATTGCTGGTCGTGCATCGCATTCAATCAGCAGAGAGCGTGCATCGCCGTTCACAGCACCTAAACAGCGCTCGGTTCTTTTCTACATAGCGGCAAGCAGAAACGCTTCCAGCCCGCAAGAGGGAACTGGCGCGGCTCCACGGACAGAGACAGCACAAAGGACACAAGGGCTACCGCGAGCTCCCTCAGCACACCGGCACAGAGGCAGATTCAGGGAGAAATTCCTAACCGAGTGAATGTCAAAGTTAACCGAATGCAAGTCCGGACCTATTCGCACCTCCCTGACACTATGTGTTACCATACAGGCTGGCCTGGGACCTTGCTCACCAACACGCGGGACAGCGTATTTATGGATGTAGAAGGCGTCACGTGAGAAGAGAATATTAAAAGTTGCAATTCACACATGCAACTTCTGCCTCCAACTGCCAACTGCTCAGCTGCAAAAACCTCACAAATTTGGTCAAAAGATGTAGTTAGAACTGATTTAGTATCTCCTCTAAAGACTGTCTTTTAGGGAYTAACTTCAAACACTTCAAACTGCATGGGGTGATGGCACTTAGAACACAGAATGGAACCTAATATCGATCTTCAGGGTATCACACCAGGAGCACAGAAAGAGAAGCCTGGCTTTCTGTTCTCTTAAAAGCAGGTGCCAGGTCAGACTCAGCGAGGATCAAGGTCCCTGACCGAACGTACTAATCAATGGGTTGCAGCAGTACAAAAAGCAAATGCAGAGCTGCCAGTTACAAAGCACTTGCTGGCTGCAACTTCACTGCAATTCCACCATCATGATTTCTTCCCCAGCGACTCTCCAAAACCAGCAGCTCTGGACCCGTTTGTGCCAAGCACGCACTCACACAACCCCACCCCAGGACTCCCCRGCTCAAACCCGCCACTTGCTCCATGTCAAAGGACCAGCTCAAACCCAGCAACCACAAGGGAAAGTTCTACGTCCTGCAGGGAGGAACTCTTTCGCCTGCCACAGCACACTTGGGCACACCAACATTCATCTCTGCCCTTCTCCTGGAACACACTCTTGTCCCTTCTGCACGGTCCACAGACACACAGCGCACATTCCAAGCCAACGTTCAAACAGTCTAATGCCCAGTGGCATCAGGTATCCCAGTATCAGCTGTATTCTGCAGAAATCACAGCTAATATTTGGTGCAGTGAGAACGTGCATTCAACAGGTTTTTAGAATGAGGCCCAGAGTAGGAACCGCATGGTAGAGCAGAGGCACAAACATGAATTTTGGATAAGTATCACAGAGTCTTACATGAAACAAGAACAGTCACTGACTGATGCTGAGGCAGAAATTCTGGGAGCCACCTGTTATCTGGCAGCATCTTTAACTCCCCAGTTCCCTAGGCCTCATCTGAATTTCTTTATCCTTCTCCACACACCTTTAATTTCACTTGCCAGTATTCAATCTGTGAAGCATTCAGGAAAACAGCTCACACTACTGCTCCTCAAAATAGAAGCGCAGTTTGCTGTAAACCACTTGTTTTTAATCCTCTTTGAGAGGCTGTGATTCTTCTCTACACAGGAGTCATTATATCACACTGTTCTTTTCTTGCAATGTTAAGCAAAAACCTTCTGAAGTCTGACACCCCCATCTCTCACTTACCCCTCTGCATGCCAGCTGGAAGAAAAAAAATTATGCTGTATTCAAGCTGAAGCTAAGAAGCGTGAGCAGGGAATGAAGGCATCCTTCCCGCTTGCTGTCTGGTTTGGAACTGGCCTTTGATTTCTCACATAGCGTGACTATTTGGGAGATCTGCCTGAGCACAGCTCGCAAACAGCTCCGCTTGAGGAACGTATTTCTGGGTCAGTCTACAAACTCCGGTTTTGAAGTAGAACACCGCCRCCCTCTCTTGCCGTCTCACTTTCAGGCCGAAAAAAAAACAGAAAAAGCCCAGCATAAAAGGCTGCACCTGGCACCGAGCAAACAATAGCGGGTTCTGCACTCCAGCTGTGATATGCATCTTTAAACACAGCTTCCCTGCACACAGAGCAGGGCAGATCAGGTTTTCAAGCCCCAACATCAAGTGACAGCAACACAGGGCAGAAGTGGGTGGAGGTTAGGAAAGAGATTTCCTCTCACCGGCCACTGGAAAAGGGGAAGCTCAGGCAGGAAATCAGAAGGAAATGAGCCACATGCAGAAAAAAATCAATGTGTAAAGGCAGAAAAAACAGAAAGGATCCTTGACTCCTTGGAGAACACAAAGCAGAACCTAGAAGACGCTCACAGACAGAGAGAAAACAGAGGTAAAAAAAAAAATCCCTATAAGTTAAAGCATATATTTTATTTTCTTTGCAAAATAAATCATCTGTATCTTATACTAGACAAAACAAAAGGTGGGTCAAAAATTTTTTTTGTTTTACTCGGTCTCTGCATTCAGTTGCTTTACCAGAAGTGAATTGTAAACACACCATTCACAGCTCAGTCTGGGGACAGGACACACGTCTGCTGCTGGGAACACAGGTGACAAGAGCACAGGAAGGGAAAGGAGCTGAGCTCGGGGTACCACCGCTGTGACTAGAGTCACAACCACATCCTGAGTCCAGGGGACACCAGAGAGTGCAAGAGAGGTGCCAGTGCAGGCTCAGGTGAAAAGAAAGACAGGGGCACAACAGTCACGTCATGGGATGTGCTGATCTGAACTGCCCATCCTGGAGACCAGCCAGCAAGGACAGCTGTATGCTACTGCGACTGTCACAGCCTCACGCGAACGAGCATAACCTCCCTGCAAATTACACTAACGGCCTGAGCCATGCTAATTATAATCCTAATCTTAGAGCTCATCTCTGTGCACCTGCATAATTGTGCAAAACACTACTTCAGGCACTGAAGCACATGAATTACATTTAGTGGGTAATAACCCTCTGCTCTAGCGAGCTGATGTCAGTGAGCAGGGCATCTCGGAGGGAAGAGCCACCCCAGCGCCGTGCACCCCAGGCGGGCAGGCTTCCCAGATGCTTTACCTGGCCGTGGACTCCCCCTCAGCCAGAGGGCAGGCAATGGCTCCGCACGCCGTCAGCAGGGCTGCCGCCAAGCAAACGGAATAGGCGGCGCTTGAGCCTAACCCAGCTCCCGTGGGCAGCTCAGACCACACGATTATGTCCACACTCGGAACATCTCTGAAACACAAACACACAGGCTACATGCAATGACCTTGAATTCCATCTTGAAACAACATTTCAAAGGCAAGAAATGCCAATTAGGACTGATCACAGGAAAAGCTGGTTGAAAATTGGCAACCTCAGCACATGCATAAGCATCCGACAGACATGGGCCTCACGAGCGTTCAGTTAGCACAGCTGAGTAGCCTTGCTAAGCCATTGTACTAGAACAAAGCCTTGCTGAATTGGATCTGTGATTAGCACAGCTTGTCAAGCTGCTAGCAGGGGCACTTAGTAACCAAATACTTGAGTAGCACCATAAAGAGACCCTTCAAAGATTGTTGTAAATGTTGTAAACGTGACCATAACTGCATAGTTGCATCTTACTAGAGTGACGAACTGATGGAAAAATGAAATACACGCACGTGTTTGCGTCCAGATGCTCCCGGTCGCTACTGAACGCACGCGGGTTGCATTACAGACCCTCACGTCAAACCTAGGAGCTTTCCACTGGCTGGTCAAGGATATGAAGGGGTAAGTTCCAGAGCAGGCTGATCACAGCACCAGTGCTATCACCAAGAAGCTCAGAGACGGCAAAGCAAAACACAATGCAGCTACAAATCATAATTCTTTAACCTTTGATTCCTTTACAGTTCAGGATTTGAATTCAGGCTCTGACCTCATTTGCAATAGCAGGCAGTGCTGTATCACACCTTACCCTCAGTAGCTTTTCAGTAACTTACAGTAATATCGTCAACAGCGTTGGTCAAGTTTAGAAACTGGGAGAGCCCCAACCTGCGGCTACCCCAAGTTCCCATATTTTGAGAGAGATTCAGCCCACCAGAGAGACCAGACATAGCTCAGACATTTAATTCAAGTATGTTTCCATGGTAATTCTTCTAACCTAATTCAGGATGAGAAGAACCGCCTGTCAGGGATGGGGCGGATGTCTGTCTCTGCCTCTGCTGACTGTACAGGAAGGGTGGGACTCAAGCATCTCAAAGGTAGATGTCTGAAGTAGAGTAAACGATCCCTCCCCCACCTGCTTGGGGCACTTGGCATTCCCCTCCCCCCCCCCAAAAAAGTGCAGCTTAGCTCTAACGAGTTGCTCTTGAGGTGCTTAGAACCTAAGTGTGAGTCTCTTTAATTTCTCATTTCACCTCACACATTTGGTTTCTTTCTGTGACCTTGTAAAAGCAATTAATGATGCACAACACGCAAGATAGCATGTTTATTTTGGTACAGGAAGATAATCTTACCCATACTTAGCTGAAATAGCCAGGCACATATAGAGAAAGGCAAGAGTAGCAAGGCTCTCGGGAGCTGAGGATTCAGCAGTGATTCCAGCAAACTCTCTCAATGTGTCCAGCTGTTCTACGCTGGGGGATTTAGATTCATCAAAGTCAGCTACGGAAGCAAGCAGGGCAGAATTTAAACACTTAGAAACCAGTGAGTTTTTAAACTTGAAAGCAGTATTTACAAGAACAACATCTCCTGTTTTAGTAGGCACAACAGACTGTAAGCCAGTCAGCATGGTTCATGTACAAACCTGCTACCCAAGGACTCACGATAAAATAAAAGCAAAATCTCCACCAGTCATTCTGAAAACCAGTGTTTCTGTATCCCCATGCCCACGTATTCTAGCAATTCTCCCCTTGCCTGCACTTCTCAGTGCCCATCCATCATTACACAGAGCCTGGCGAGTCAGAAGTTCTTTATTAAAGAATGAGGAATATTCTGATGTGCTTCACGCAGAAGCCGAGAATCCAAACGGATATGAGCAGATAACAGCATAAGACAAATTTTGGTCTGCGCTGAGAGATTACCAATGTGCTGACACTTTGTTCTGTCCTCTGCTAAGCAAACAGTGCCTGTGAAGATCACAGGAGCTAATGCCAGGTCCTCCAGAGAAAGACGGCACATTTGGCAGGCCAGCAGTTCTTTCCAGTACGGGATTCCGCAGAAATCCCAGCAAGGACTGGCAGGGGGCAGAGACAGAAAAATGGGCCCCGTGTCCCCACCCTCCCCAAGAGCCCTCAACTCAGACCAGTTTTGGAGAGACTCCCTTCAGGCCCAGGTGAGCAGCAACGTGCCCGGATGGTCCTCGGCTGGGTCCCGCCTGCCGGGGCGGCAGCAGCGCTAGAACAAGGCCCTGGGAGCGGGGCCAGGGCGACACAGCCACAGCCACAGCGAGGGCCCCCTGCGCACACCCGCCGTGCCCGGCCGCGGCGGAGGGGGCCCGGGGCAGCCGGCGGGGCCCGGGGCAGGCGGGAGGCGCAGGGCCCCGTCGCCGCGGGCGGCGGCTCCCCTCCCCACCGCTTGCCTGAGAAGCYGCTCCGCAGCGCCCGCAGCCGCGGCGTGTCCCAGCTGGCCGCCACGCCGACGCCGGGCAGGCGGACGGTCACGCTGCCGCCGCCGCCGGGCCGCAGCCGCAGGAAGGTCCGCAGGTCCAGCGCCACGGCCAGGGCCACCTGCGGGCGAGGAGCAACCGTGAGCCGCGCCGCCGCCGCCGCCACCGCCGCCGGGCCCGGGGGGCCGGGGAGCCGCGGCGCCTCCTCACCTTGCCGTGAACCACCGCGTGCTCCCCGTGCAGGATCACCTTCCCCGGGGCGGACACCACGAGGCTCCGCTCCAGCATCTCCGCCTGCAAACGGGGAGCGGCGGCTGAAAGCGCTGCGGCACCGGCACCGGCACCGGGATCCCCCCTCCCGCCCCCATTCCCATTCCCTCCCCCTCCCGCCGCCGCGGGCAGGAGCGGCGCTGCTGAGGCCAAGGCCGGGACGCCGGGACCCCTGTCCCCATTCCCATGTCCCTCCGCCTCCCCCTCCGACCGCCGCGGGCAGGAGCGGCGCTGCTGAGGCCAAGGCCGGGACGCCGGGACCCCTGTCCCCATTCCCATGTCCCTCCGCCTCCCCCTCCGACCGCCGCGGGCAGGAGCGGCGCTGCCGGGGGTGGGGGTGGGGGGTGGGAGCCTAGGCCCAAGGCCACGCCGGCCCGGGGGTCCCGCTTCCCACTCACCGCCGCCTCAGTCGCCGAGCCACACCGCCCCCGCCGATTGACCGGCCCTCTGGCCAATAGGAGCCGCGCCTGCTCCCGCCCTCCTCGCCCTCGCGCCAATGGCCGGGCGGATCGCAGGGGCGGGGTTTAGGGAGGGCCAATGCGAGTGAGTCAGCGTCGAGTGGTGCGGCGCTGGGGTGACAGCGCGGGAGAGAGGCGGGACGGCGGCCGAGGAGGGTCAGGGGGGCGGTGGCCCGGTGGGGCGGGGTCAGAGGCCGGGGCTACGGGAGCCGAGAGGGATGCTGAGGCGGGCGGCGGCGGCCGCCCTAGGCCCGCGCAGGCCGCGGGGCCCGGCGGCGACGGTGGCAGCGGGCCGCCGCCACGGTGGCGGGGCGACCAGGTGAGCGCTAGGGGAGGAACCGGGACCGGGGCCGGGACTGGGGCTGGGACCGGCTCCCCGCGCTCACGGCCCGCCTGTGCCTCCACAGCCCGGACCGCGGCCCCCGCAGCGCCCGCGCCCCGAAGATCTACACGGGAACGGGAGACGCAGGTAGGGCCGGGGCCGCTCCCGGGAGGGGGGCCCCGGCGGCCTCGGGGCTCAGCTCCGCTGGGTCCCGCGCACCGACCTCCTCCCCCCTTGGCTGTTTTCCAAGGTTTTTCCAGCACTTTCACCGGAGAGAGGAGGCCGAAGGACGACCGGATCTTCGAAGCCCTGGGCACGACGGACGAGCTGAACTCGGCCATTGGGTGAGCCTCGCGCCCCAGCCCCGTCCCCCGGTGCTGCCCGCGAGAGGGGCTGGCGCAGGCCCAGCGGGAGTCGCGCGAACCGGCCGCCCTCCACCGAAACCCCCACCGAGCCGGGGTGCTCTCACCCGCAGCACCCGGCCCTGCGGCTCCGTGCACACCCAAGAGATGCAGCCGCGTTGGCCTGAGCCCCTTGCGCTGGGGGTCTTCTGCTTGTCTTATTTCTATTAGGAACTGCTCCCACATCCCATCCTTCTGCAGGAGGAAAGGGGATATGCTGAGGACTATGTTTCTCTGGAGGGCTGGGCTGACAAATAGCTAGTAACATCCAATTTCCACGTCTTTCATACAGAAAAAGGTGTATGCACAGTCGTAGTAATCTTCTCGTCTCTGGCTAACTCGACTTTTCTTAATCTAGGCTTGCTAGTGAATTTAGCAGTGAAAAGGGCCACACGTTTGTTGAACAGCTTCACAAAGTGAGTATTAACGGTCATCTTTACCCTGTGTAGTAGCTTCATTTGTGCTACTGACATGTATTCTTCAACTCTATTTTCAGACACAATGCTCCCATTGACGCAGGAATTTAATAAATATAGCATTAAAGTATTAAAATGAAGTATCTAATAAATACTTGAGAGTCTTATCCTTAATTACTTTGTAAGTAATAAACCGTATCTTAAACTGAAAAGGAAACCAGTAGACCAAGCAGATTAGTTATGGGGAGGCAAACATATTTCTAAGAGATCTATTCAGACCTGTTACTGCACAAGCTCATGGACACAAGTTAAGCCTTGTTGTCACGTTAGCTTCAAACCTGAAAGCAGGACGAAGCAACTACATGGGCATGATGGTGGGAGGCAGCTCCCACCATGGCAGCCTGGGGTTTTTGCTAATTAGCTTTGTTGTACAAAAGAGCTCGGAAGTAGCTAATCAGAGGCTTTGGAAAGCTTTACCAAACTGCCTCTCAAACATCCTAGGCTGTGGAGAGATGCTCCTCTCAGAAACAGATGTGACATCAAGTCAGCACTATCTCCAGCTGTTTGTCACTGCCTTTCTTTCAGAGGTTCCTGGTTGTGGTGTTCTACCGGCAAAGGGATCATATGAGCACTCCTCCAAGTCTGCTTTCTGCAAAGTCAGCCAGGGCAGTTTAATGTGCCAGTGAAAATGAGTACACGTGCTAATCTGGCTTCTCATAAMGCAATTAGGGAGCACTTATCTGATCCCTCCTGCCAGCAGACTGGGGGATGATGAACAACAAGGGTAGGATCTTCTTTAATCAGCACAACCAGCTGTCGCCTCCCAGAGCTTGCTGCAGCCCTACCAGAGCATCAAAGGCTGGATAATGAAAGCACTTCTTACTTTTTTTCCTTATTGCCGCATCTAGGTCCAGTGTATGCTGCAGGATGTGGGCTCCAACATCGCAACACCTCTCTCCTCAGCCAGGGAGGCTCACTTAAGTAAGCCCCAAAGTACCTTTCCTAGGATAACAGTTCTGGAATTAATGCTAGCTGCTAGAAACTGTTACTGGGTGGCTGTTATTGTTGTGTGTGGTGGTCGGAGCTGCACGAGGGCTGCCCCACAGGCAAGGAAATAACACGCAGTCCCAAAAGCTGCTGCTGTGTTTGTGTGACTCGAGTGATGGGGCCAGCTTGGGGCATTGCACCAAAACCGCACCCCAGCCACAGCTGCTGAATGGGGAGCCAGCCCCACTCCACCAGGAGGGATGTGGAGGATGCTTTCTCATGACTTACTGATCCAAGTAATATCAAAGTGGAGCTTTGTCTTCTATAGATTGAATCACTTCTGCGTGTCTTTTAGTTGATTCTTCTTTCCCCTCTGTAGAACGAACATCTTTTAGCGAGAAGCCAGTTCTGGAGCTGGAACAGTGGATTGACAAATACTCGGAACAGCTTCCCCCACTCAAAGCTTTCATACTGCCAGTAGGTACTTCTTGTGCCACTTGCTTGCTTCTTTAGGGTAAATCTACTCTACCACCTGCCACTGGGGAAAAAAACAGTTACTTCTATGGACCAAATACCAAAAGGAAAGCAGAGAGAAGGATCAGATTAAGCTAAATTTCCACGTACTATTGCATTTAGATATCTCTTCACAACTGCCTAGCCAGAACATAAGGTTCAGTTGCATGTGTGTATGAGATGTGATAAGCTTTGCTGCATTTATACAATGAGGTGGGTGGCTATCTAATGTCAGCAGGCATTAATGCTCTGTTTAATTGTTGTTTCAGTCAGGAGGTAAAAGCAGTACTGCTCTCCATTTTTCCCGAGCTGTCTGCCGCAGAGCTGAAAGGTGGTGAGTGTTGGGCTGTTAATGTAACTGAATAAAATGGATGAAAGATGAGCAGATTGCTACGATTGCAAAACATGTAAAGTTGCAGACAGAGCAACTGACCTTAGATGTTCTGCACTTGGCTAGAACTTGAGTCAAGTTTGGTATGTTTGCATTGGTCTTCCCTCCCCCAGACTGGGTCATCTGAGTTAAGAAGTTCAGAAAGAACAGGCCTGTTTATGCCAAGATGCATTGATGCATTCTTCTAGTATCTCATTTGTTCAGTGTATTTTGTAGGCTAGCACCYGTCGAAGCTGGGGCACTGGCAGACGAGATCCAGTGAAGTTTGTAGCAGCTTAAGATGTTACTGCCCACCTTAAAATGTTACTTGTCCTACACCTCTTTTGGAGGTGAAAGCTCCCCTAGTAAAGTACACTTATATAAGTCACTTCCATGCAAAATACCTTGTGTTAGCCCAAACCTGCTAATCAGCAGTTTTAACTGAGATGCTGGGGGGTTCCTTACTGAAGCAGCTGACAAGCAGGAGGACATTTCCATGGACGTGCTCTGCTGCAAGGAGAGCTACTCTGACTGTGGTCAACAACGGCATCTTAAACTGCCGAAACAAGATACACTGGAACAATGTAATCTTGGAAAAAAATAACATCATAGTCAGTGTTTTCTTGTCAAAAGGAAGCTCAAATGAAGGCTGTACACCAGTCAAGAGGCAAAGAACAGCTCCAAGAAGGGTCAGTGTTTACCTGCAGGAAAGGATAATGAGCCTCCAGGGTATTAATCACCTACAAAACTGCTCCATATTTCAGGGATACCTGTTTATCAGTGTTCTTTAGAAGAGCGGAACTGCAGTCCTCCAGAAGAGTTAAAATGATTGGTTTTATTATGTAGCCACCATGATTCCTCTTGGAGAACTAGATGGTGTTCACACGTGCTATGGGGAATTAGAATGGGGGACTCCAGGTGAGGCTGGAGCATGAAGCTTAGTGCTCCAGCAAACTGCATTCATTTGTGCGTTCGGAGCTAGCAAGCTAAATACATTCACGACTTTCTTTTCTCGTTCTAGTGTGGTTCCATTAGTACAAGCAGGGGAAGCAGATCCAAATGTGGCCAAATACTTAAACAGGTAAAAACAAACAAAGAAGATCCCAAACCCTTGTTGTGTCCTATTGAAGTATGCTTGGTGGTGTTTCTCTAGTCTTGGCATAGAACTGCAGGGTTTTACCTCTCAAGAAGCTTCCTTTCCAGATTAAGATCTTTTAAAGTTTTAATAAACAGCTTGTTAAAAAGCATTTTTGTATGGCCTGTATGCGTCTGCGGACACTATTGGGGTGCTGAGGGAGCAGCCACTTAACTTTCTTTTTGAAGGCCACTTGTTCATATGGTCTCTCTTTGCCTGACTTTCCCTGCAGTTCCTAGTGCTGTAATCAAATGTGCTCTGTTGTGTAGTTGTACGTTGCTGGATACAACCGCACCTGATGCGAGAAATGGTTTCACTGCTTTTCCGTTGGTTTCTAGACTAAGCGACTATCTCTTCGTTTTGGCACGTTATGCTGCAATGAAAGAAGGGAAGGAAGAGAAAATATATATAAAGTCTGAACCATAACTGGGAGTTGGGATGTTGCTTTCCAAATCATGAGAAGCTAAATCCAACAGACTGTTTTCCCCAGGCAAGAAAGGGAAGAGAATGAGCCTGGATTGGGAATGTGAGCTGGCCAAAAACTTCCAGCTAACATAACCAGGACCTTGTTCATAAATGCTGTAAGGAACACAGCTGTTCACTAGGCCTTGTCCGAATATCTCTTGTAGTAATGGTGGTGGCTTCAGAATTAATGTTTGCCTCAAACTGGAACTGAGGCAAAAGACTTCAAATAACCACAGCTGACTCCTAGAGATGTTTTAATTTCTCTGGGCAGYGGCAGGTGCTGTGGGAAGACTTTGACAGGACTCTGAGGAATGGAGAAGAAAAAATAATCAGCTTCTCTTTAATTCGTAATGTTCATACAGAACAGCAACTGCGCAGAGATTCAGGAACTCTGTCCACCAGCTCTGAAATAATAAATGTGATTTACTTGTACCAAAGGGCCCTTAACTGTCATACTTTAATGCTGAGCCCAGCTTGCTTTTCTTTTGTTAAGTTGCTTTCAATCCATCAGCCCTGACTGAAGCTAGAAGAGGAGCTTTGTAGATTTACAGGAATGTACTCTCTGGCACTGGCTGCCTCTTTTCATGCATACGTGAAGAATTTCTCAGCATATTCTCTGCCAGGAATGGGGCTTGTGCAGGAAAAAGGGATTAAAGGAAGAAGGGCTAAATCCTACAGTTCATGTGCAAGCAAGATCTGTGCRGCCAGCAGGAGTTAACTCCATGTGGACCTGCCCTCCCAGCGAACAGACCATGCTGAGCACAGCTTGGTCACAGCATCCCCTTTTAGCTGCAGGTATCAGCTGAGGGGACAGAGCTGAGTCCCCTTATCAAATATCTGCATGCGGGGGACCACTCAGGTCACTGCGTCTGCAGATAGAGGGGTCATGATGAGCGGTAGGAGCCTGGGGCCTTTTCAGCTGACACAGGTACACTTAGAAGAGAGAGGCTAGCACCTAAAAGTTCAGATCTCACAAAAATTAGTGGTAACTTCAGGAGTTTCACTGCTTCCCATGGAGTCCTTAGTAGAATAGATCTGAGCATGTGCTGAAGTCTGAAAAATCTGGCTGCAAACATGATAGCAGAACACAGTACTTAACAGAAAAGACATCCTTGAGTCAGCGCTCACCTAGGTCAACTGAACACTTAATCCTTCAGAACAGCTGTATGTTTTGCTGCATTTTTTTTAAAAACATTCCTACGCTTGCTATTTTAATGCTGCAACTTCAAGCGTATCAATCTACATCATACAAGCTCAGCAACCTGAGCCTCTAACAAGAAACCAAAGGCAGCTTTGAGTAATTTGACAGAGCGAGCTAACTAAAATTCAGGAATCTTAGAATAGCTCTGTTAGAAGTTTTTCCAGCTGCCCGATGGATTGAAGACTGCTAGAAAAACATCCTGGATATGTAAATTAGTGCATTACACCAAGCTTAATGAACTAAAACTCCTTGATACCCATGTTGTATTCAGAATAGCCATAGAATTACAGTTTGTACAGTTAAGTCCAAGACACCTAYGGCTTGTAAACATAATTTGGAAGAATATATGTCAGGCATGTTGGTTTAAGCCCTCTTGTCCTTGTAGGAAGGAGCATTAGAGATAAATTCTCCTGGCTGTAAGGTGACTGTGCTTTGAAAAAGCTCCAAATTAGGAGTTCATGTCCTGCACTGAGTGCAGTTCTCAGTGTTGGGAGCTTTTAAGTCATGCAGCCTCCTCTGTTCAATTATTCAAGTAGGAACATCCTTAAACTTGCTCCCAGAAAGTGTCTCTGGCTTTTGTGTTAACTTTTTAATCAGAGCAGGGTCAGAGTGAAGAATGCCCAGCACTAATAGATACTGCTGTCTCATTATTCACCCTTTTTTTTTTTTAAACAGATATTTCATGGCTATTGTTAATGCACATTTTTCACAGAGTAATTTTCCAAGCCTTAGCCTGTAACACATCCCAATGACAAATGCTCTTGATTTGGACTGTGCTGTCAGCTGCAATGTCACATCAGGCATTTTCTCAATGCCTGCTCCAGACAGGCCATCCAGTTTTATGATAGCTCTGTTTCAGTTATCACTATTGAACCTTAAGAATCTAGAGGCTTTTCAAGTTTAATTGAATAAAATTCTTTGCAATATAAATTCTTCATGAATACTATATAAATCAGCTCCTGGCTGGATTTATAGTATTTTCTTTTTTTTTCCAGCTGGGGTGGGGAGAAATATCACTACTGTTTTGGGGCCAAAGCTAGTATTGTTTTGATTGCAAGGAGAAATAAATTTAGCTACTACATTTTAACATGATGTAGAGATTAAATTTATTAGGGTTCACTCAGCTTCCAGCTCCCCCCTCTCCCTTTCTATGGACTCTTGTTTCTAGGCAGCTGAAGCGGAGGGGGGCTGCCATCAGGTGGACCCTGTTGTCTCAGATGGAGGCACAGGGGGCCAGTGCTGGAATTCGGGAGCGAGCAGGGATCAGGCTGAGAGCAGCGCTGGCCCCGTGGGCTGCTGCAGTTTAGCAGAGCAGAACCCTGCAGAGGCCACGCTCGGCTSTTTACAAGTTCAGTGCTTGTCCTGTGCCTCAACACCTTGTAGTAAAGTATTTTGCAGTATTAAAAAAGGGATTTTTCTGTCCTGAATGCTACCCCACGTCCAAGGGAGGTGCTGGCCGTTAAACCGCAGAAGGGCTTGGATCCTCAGGCCCCAGTGCACCCTACGCTCCCAGCTGGGAGCAGAGGCCAGTGGCAGGGGGGCGCCAGGACTGAAGCAGGAGCCTTTTTGCACTGAGCTCCGGTGGCAGAGCTGCCACCTGCTCGTACGCAGGGAGGAGCGAGCGCCAATGAACAGGAAGCTAAGCTACTCCTACTTGGCTCACCTGTCCCCCGTGTGAAGTGTGGCTAAAATTAAATCCAGCCTTTAAAGTAAATAAGCCTTCTGTGCTCTGGGTTAACATTTGTTTTCCAAGTCCTTTTGGCCCACCCTGCAAACCCATCCGTACAGCCTAGGGATTCCAGCGCCTGCACCTCATTAATATAGCGGGAGAAGGCAGATGCTTTGTCCATACTGACCGTATGCAGAGCCCAGATACATCTCCGCCTAGCAGGGTTCCTTATTTATGATTACGTTGTAACTGCCAGCACAGACATATGTTGCTAAGGGTCGCTTATTCTTGTTTGTAAAATGTACGGCTGCTCCTAGCTTACACACTGTCAAAACTGGAAGAACTGGCCCCAAAATCTCTTGCTGCATGATTGGATCAGACGCCCGTACATCTGTTAACGCTGTAGGAGCTGTAAAATGAAATAAGTCTCACTATAACTCAGGCACCTCTATTACTGCCGCAATGTGTAAGCAGCAGAGCCGGCTGCTGCTCTTGCAGAAATGACACAAACATACATTTTGCCAAGTCGTATGTAAATTTACACATGGCAGCATTTCCTCTGCTCACAGAGGAGAAGGAAGGGCTGCTCCACGCGCCTGCTCCAGCCTTGAGAGGGTGCACTGGCCCTTGCTGCCTGGCACTCCGTGCAGTGCTGTGCCTGAAGGGCAAGTCTTGGGGTGCACACACCACCAAAAGCAGAAGCCCACAGCACTCTTTCTCTCCTCCAGTCAAGCTGGAGGACCAGAGAGGATCACATCTGCCATCAGGTCAAGTCCTCTGCAGTTGCAAGCCCCTGAAAAAACAACATTTTGCCTGGAAGGGGTCAGACAAAAACCCTCCCCACCCGAACACCTTGATGCACAGCAAGGTGAGCCTGGCTGGAAAAGGGCGGGCGTGCAGTTAAGGCACCCTGGGAGAAGAGCACATCACCGTCCCTGCATCGGAGGGAAGCAGATTCAGCCCAGTTTGTATCCAGTAAAGAAACGTCTTGCACTCGCAGCTCTACCCCTGCTGCAGCCTGGCAGCCCGCCCGCTGCTGCGCCCCGTCCCTGCTACGGCTGCTCTGCAGCGCGCACAGGCAGGGTGCGATAGCGGGTGCTCAAACAACCCGAAGGGGAAAGAGCAGAGGGCGAGCGCATTATAAAGCCACCACGGTTAGAACTTGATCTTAGAAACAGCCACAAAAACTTGTGTGAACAGCCAGTTTCAGTGCTGCTCAGCCAGGAGGCTGTGGGCGTCAGTGCCGAGCCGGTAACACGGATCTGACCGCTCCACCACCCATGCAGGTCTCTAGCACATCGCGGGAGTCGGTGCATTTCTCAGCAAAAGTGAGCAAACGTAAAAGTAAGCCGCAGGAGCACATTGGCTGTGGTTCTGCTCGGTGCCACGGAGACCGGCGCGGAAGCAGAGCACGGCATACCCTCTCCATCCGAACATGTGAGCAGCCCCTCGCTCGGAGCATGCGCCGGACTGCCGAGCACCTGACAGCGGGAGACGCCTGGCTCCCACGAGAGGACCCGCTGCGAGGAAATGCAGCACAGCAAATCCAGCCCAGGAGGAGCAGCAACACGCAGCAAGAGGTCATGCGAAACAGCAGCATCCAACGGCAGGACCAGCTCTAGGAAAAGGGAGCACCAGCTTCCAGCAGTCTCGCCTCAGCTCTTCACCGTGGAAGGACCCCGCGTGTGCTTGGTCCAAGTGTCTGGCTTTGGCCATGACCAGTCTTCACCTCTTCTGGACTGGTTAAGGGCAACACAGAGGGCTACACTGACCCTCCAAGTACAGTCCGGGACAGGACCCGCTGGGACCCCTCTGTCCTGCTCAGGCCAGTCCCAAGACAGGAGTTTCCCACTGGGCAGCAGTAGGTTGTTTGACCCCGGCAGTCGCTCAGGCAGTGCTGGGACACGCGGCTGCTTCCCGAGCAGCTCAGCGCCAAGGCGCAGCTGCGAGCAGAGCCAGCTCTGGTGCCGGCAAGACCGCGACTCGCCGGCCCTCCGAGCAGCGACGGAGAAGCAGGCATTTTGCAGGCCTGGCTGTTTCTTGCCAGCTTTCTGCCTTTGCAGCATCTGCTGTAGGGTTTCTTTTTGCTGTTTCTGACTGCGCCATATGCCTCAGTGTCAAAACAATGGTGCTTGCACGCAGACTGGGAGCCCTCTTCCGTGCTCCCCCCGAGCGCCTCCTCCCTGGATAAGCCCATGTTCCCATGGGACTGGCCCGGAGCACCATGCTCCGGTGTGCAGGGCCGCGGGCGGCAGCGGGGGGATCGGCCCAGCGAGCTCCGCCAGCGAAGGCCGAAGTCCAGCTCTGCTTACCAGCTTCCCCGGCTTCGCAAAGGGCCGCGTGGCTGCGTACTAAGCCTACGCTCGCACGGAGACCCGGACCAGAGGCAACAGGCTCCTCACTCTTACGGAAAGCGTTCCCGGAGCCAGCCGAGAGGAGCAACACGATGCGGAAGGCCCTGCGATCACCCGTTTGCACAGAGAGCAACAAAACCCATGTCAGACACTTAAGGGCTAGCGCACACGCGGCTGCTCCTTAAGACAGCCCTCTTGGCCTTCCAAAAACCAGTCCCATCGCTCACAGAAGAGCCCGAGTGCGATGAGCTTTGCCCCAGACCCCGACGCCTGCCAGCGCAGCGCAGGAGGGAACGCCCTGCGGCACGCGCTTCAGTACGGGGCTGCCCGTCTCCGCTGGCGGCTTTCTTCTCTTGCCGCGAGCCCTGGCAAAGCRGAGCAGATTCCCACCCGGCTGCCAGGAGAACACAGAACCGTTTCCCTAAGATCAGTTTGTGCAACAGCCCTCCTGTTCTGTGCTGGTTTTGGTCCTGGCGCCCATGGGGTGCAGTCCCAGCGGACACTGTCCTCCACAGACTAGAGGACTGAAGGAATCAGGCTGGGAAGACTCACGTGGGGAGAACAGTCGTGGCCCCCTTTCCAGAGAGGCAGGGACCAGCAGAGCTCCCGGGAAGGGGCACTCATCCGACAGCGTTCCCGCAGCAAGTGCACGGGGACACGCGCTGCCCTGCTCCCCAGGCTGGAGGCTCTCCCGTGGTTCTCCCGCCCGGTTCCCTCTCCACCAGCTTTCTCCGCGTGGCCCGAGTCGTCATTCCCAGCCGACGAGGGATGYGCACAGAGCGCCGCTAACCCCGGCCCTGCGCTGGGGCAGGGCTCACCACCCCCTGCCTCCAAAGGACACCTCTGCCCTCTCATCAGGGCACCACGGACCTAAGGCACAGCCTCACAGCGCCCTGCAGGACCAGAAAGCACTTCTCCAGGCATATTCCAAGACACAGGAACAAATCCTACTTCACACAACCCTGCCAGGTCCCTTCGGGCTCAYGGGCACTTCGTGTCGCTATCAGCAGCGGCACACGGAGCCCTTCGCACACGAACACGTGCCAGTTTCTTAGGGCTCGCCAGGCCCAGCCTGACAAAGCGGTTTGCAAGCGGCCAGCAGCCTCCTCGCCTGCCTCCGAGCCTGGCAGAGGCGTTGATCCCCCCAGCTCCGCTCTTCCCGCTGCCGGGGGGTGACCGGTGCTGCGTCCCGCTGCCGCTGCTCCCCCGCTGCCACGTGCTCCAAGCAGGAGCATCGCACCCACCAGCTCCTCTGCCCCGAGGGAAAGGAAGGAGAAACAGCTGGTTGCCTTACTCATACCAGGTTTATTTTCTCTTCCCTGCGTTTCTGATACAAGGGATGTACCAAGGTCTCCACAGCAGCAAGTCTACTATAGAAAAAATAGTCATTAATCTCCCGTGGTAAAACCTTCCCTGCCCTACAAAGAACATCCATGCCGAATACAGCAACGCAGGCAGGGACCGATACACACTCATAGCCTTCTGCTYAGGTAAAAAAATGTATTAAAGCCTCTCAGTCACACAGAAATTAGCTACTCAAGAGAAATATTGTTGTTGCGCACACAGCCACCAGGGCGTTTACTACACAATCACATTTTATATGCTAGCTACAAAATCGGATGTAGTGTCTTATAGTGCAATATTTCCAGGTTTGGAGGACCTAGCTGAGAAGACTGCATTAAGATGCTTGCTAAGAATTGTACTCCTGAGGAATGAAGGAAAAAAAGGAGAGCAGAGACTTTATTTCACTGCGTTGAACAAATTGTTTCATTGAACAACCATTGTGCTCTATTTAGACACTGCACTTTCCTAGAAGGAAAAAGGGATTCTGTGTAATATTTTAAACTATGATTGGTACAAGTCCGTGCATAAGCCTCTCAACTACACAATCAACAACTGGTTAATACTGAAATCCTCTCTACGTAAAAAAACAAAACAATTTTACTAACATCTTTAATTTCTCTAGACTCACTCTGTTCAGTAGCTTGAATTCTCTGAATGCAGATATCCCTGTCTTCGCTAACGCTTCCGATCACTCCCGTTTAACAGAGTTCACACAGAAAAAAGGTCCCCAGCAACATCGTTTTCCAGATGCATTTCCAAGAATTGCTTCTAAAAGAAAGGTTATTTTTTTGGAAATCAGTTAAAGCAAGACAGAATGGAACAGGATGAAATGAAGGGCATTTCTGTACTCGTGGTTGAACGGTGCCAAGTATTTTCCGGTCTGTTCGAAACGTGCAACATATAATGGTTAAGAGGGTCGTCCAGAGAGCCAGGGGACCACCTCTGCGCCGAGACTTGTGCTACGCAGTGCGCGCCTGGCGCTGCAAACCCCAGTCGATGGGCCAAGGAAAGCCGGAGGATGAGGTAGGGTAYGGCAGCCCGGCTCCGAGCGGCTCTGCCCCGCAGCGCGGAGCGGCCCGAGCGCAGGGCAAGCTGCCAGCACCGCGGCGAGGGAAGGAGGGGAAAGGGAGGCAGAGGGAGGGATTAGCAGCCTCTGCGTGAGCTCGCTTTAGTCGTGAGCGGCAACAGGTGAAGGGGAGAAGGTGTCTGGCTTTTCCTCCTGTCACAGGACAGGAGGACATACATGGCTTTCCTTGTGCCAGAAACACCCCCCAAGTACAGGGCAGGCGAGGAAACGGCCGTGTCTCCTCTCACCTGGCCCAGGCTGAGGCAGGACTGGCAGCAGCACAAGGGATTGAGGCTGGGAAGCTGCAGACAGCGCTGCAGAGACGCTCTGCAAATTAGGCTCTGCACTTCGTTAGAAAATGGTGGGAAAGGTCCTCACCTTACACACACACACACACACACACACACACACACACACACACACCCCCTCCCCTTCAGAACCACCTGAAAAATCTGCCTGCTACAGGCAAATGTCAACTGTTAAAATAAGGCCAAAGAGAGACAAAGCAATTGAAATAAATAGTTTGGCAACAAAGCAAATGTGGCTGTTGCACAGAGGCCAAGTCTGGGCTCAAAACAGCCCATCTCCCTAAGGAAAGAGGCTGCAGACTTGAAATGAAACTCCTACCCAGGCGAGAGGAACTTTGCCAGCGGAGGTTTCCAGAGGCTCTCGGCAGCCTGACGCGTTCCCCCTCCAGAGAGGGCAGGGGGCTCCTGCCCCGCTCGAGCACGGCGCTGGGGCGCAGGGGCTGCCCGAGCTGCGTGCCAGCTCTTGTGCTCTGGAAGCAAAACCAAATTAAACCTTTTCTGCTCCTGAGCAAATTCAAACCACCCCTTTCGTCCAAAGCGCAGCTCTGGCAAGAGCTTGGCAGAGGCACAGCTGGCTCAGCACGCTGACCCCACGCCTGCTGCTTGAGCTCTTAACCTACAGCACTCCGACGCCTTGCGGAGAGTGGCAGGGTCCATCTGCTTGCATTTAACCTGCTGCTTCTCGAGTCTGGGCGAGCGGTTCATTCTCCGAGACAAACGCGAGGGCCTTGCGCAGCACGAGGACATCGGGAAGCCCCCGCGCAGTACCTGACCTGAGTAAAGAGCGCACATTCATTGTGCGCCCAGTGTTGCAGCCTCACGCTCGTCTCCTTGTGGGCTCAGTCATGTTTCCGCCTTTATGAACCTTTCCACAGACTGGCCTCCACCCAATAAAACTCCAGACCATCTCCTGGGATAGGGAAAGGAAAACCTTCCACGGCAGCAGCTGCCCAGACTGCGCAGCCTGCTGGGGGTATTACGGTCACTAATCTGACTGGCACTTTTACTGCTCCTTTTATGCTCCCCTGGGGTTTGCTTTTAAAGATGATTTACATGGTTGACAAGTGAAGTGTATCGGGTCAGGCTCATCACCTCCGTCATCCTGGAGGAGCGCCCAAGCAGAACCAGCCCCGTCTAGCCCAGAAGCTCTTGCCCATAAACCTCTATTACCAGCTGCATCTCTTCAGCCCTAGAGTGAGCAGTCAGGTCCCACAGAGCTGATCCAACCTCCATGCACGGAGGCCTGCACCTCCAGCAGCAGTCAGCAGCTCTGAGAGCCCCCATTGCAGAGCCTAGGGCCACGGTAACTACGACAGCTCGAAGCCAGTGTTCATGCTGATGGCGTAGCGCAGCTTCTCCCGCAGGATGCTCTTCTTGCTGTAGTTGGGAAGCTTGAGGAGGTTGAAACACGTAGAGGAGGTTGGGAGACGCCCACCCGGCTCTTTCTTGCGGATGGTGAAGAAGCCCCGTAGCACACTGCCCAGTGTGTCACCAGTGTCCTGGAAAGGGGCAGAAATGCGTCACCCCAGCGCTTCTCTGCTGTGCTCCTTCCACGCAGGGTGCTGAGCTCATCTTCCCTATACACAGGGCAAAGGGGCCAGCTCAAAAGCCCACTTGCTGGGAAGGGTGAGAGTCAAACCCAAGGCCCCTGTCCCCCAAAACTGCTAGAAAGGAGCTTCGTGCAGGGTCCCTTTGCAGGGGGCACAGGGAAACACGATCAGAGGTACGGGAACAGGGAGATCATAAGGAGAAAACACGACCTGGAGATGGGTTGTGTGGGAGGAAGTGGATGCAGCCATGTGCATCCTACTAGTGTAAGGATGTTCTCACCTTGCCCCATAGCACAAGCTTCTCTATGCCTTAAAGCTTCGCAGTCACAAGAGGGGAGACGAGAAAGCTGAGCAGGGAAGGAGGCCTGCCAAAAGCCTGGCAGGGAATGCACGAGGCACGAGCAAGCAGGCTGCCTACCTACCTGATCATCAGAGACTTCCACACAGCGGATTGAGAAAGGAGGCTTGAGGTAGGCAAAGCCCAGAAGTGGAGGCCTGGAACAGCTGGTAACAAACTGGAAAAAAAAAAGCGATGGACAGTGAAAGCCAGMAGCAGTGAGCGAGAGCAGCCTGGCYAACAAAGCCACACGGCTAATGCCGGTCCCAGCAGCTGTTCCCTGCGACTACTTCTGAGCATCCCACAGCACAAAACCGCAGGGCTCAGCCCTGCCAACCTGTGACAACGGCCGTCTGCACAGGACTATTCACAGCAACACAAGAGCATTTAAAGGAACTCTGCTTCCCAGGCTGCCTCTCCGCAGGGGAGCGGAGTGCACATTTTGAGGCATTCTGATACATCTTCTATTACGGCAGAAGGCAGGCAGATAACAGTGAGAAAACAGCCCTGCCCCAACCACCCCCAAATCCCAGCTTGGGCTGAAATGACTGTATTTACCTTGAGAAACATGGCTCTTTCGTCAGGGCTGAAGTCATTGGCTAGGATGTCCCAGAGCCAGATAATGACCCGATGACTCCCATGGAAGCCCCCGTAGTACACCGTGTGTTTTCTGGGAAGAGAAAGGACACACTTATGTCTCACTGCAGCAGCAGGAGGGTCACAGCTGCCAGCTGACATGTCCTGGAAGGATCACAACTGCTGCCACAAGTCAGTTCACTGCTAGAGCAGATGCTGCCAGCACTGCTTCCCCACCAGTGCTTGCCAGGCACTCGATCAGAGTACAGGGAAGGGCAGAGAGAAACTCTGCTCTCAGGAGACAGTGTGAGTGAGTGGAGGAAAGACCCTTCCCTTTCGTTAGTACTTTGTCCAAGCTAGCTTTAAGYGACATGCTCTTCAGCTCCATTAGTTTCTGTCTGCTCCTCAGATTTCAATTAGAAGGAGCAGAAAGTTGGGAAAGGATCACTTTGCTGCAAGCCTCCAAACAACTACATAACATACTCGGTGGTCTGCTGAGTGAGAAGACCAGCAGACTGAGCTGCTCACTTACTTTAAGTCCTCGAGGTCAATCTCAGCATTGTCACCAGAGATCAGTCGCTGTAACTCTGGTGCGGAAAACATACGAATCCATTCAGGCTTAATGATCGACCTGAATCCACTGATGAGCGCTGCTGTCTGGCTCTTGATTTGTGTATGCATCCGGAAGTGAGCCATGAGATGGATGTAGCTGATCCTGTGTGCGATAGGGAAGGTAGCAGTGAGGGGGCTGGAGCTGCAAGGGATACCCACCCCTCTGGTGCAGGAACAAGGCTGCAGACCTGCCTCTGCAGCCCAGGAAGAACCAGCACTGCCTGGAGACACAACATACTTCCTCCACCAGGGCACTGCCTTTTATTTAAGCAGAAAGTGGTGTTGTTCCACCCAGAGACTTGCTCCTTCCTGCCTCTGGGTCTGCCTGCTCATTTCCTAAATCTTCTTCCTAACTCAGGGACCAGCTGGCTTTAATGATCAAGTGATCAACCGTGGCTGGGCAGCAGCTGATGTAGAGGGGAACATGTGCCCAACTCCCCTTTAAAGGAGCAGATCCCCAGTGACAGGTACTTCTCTAGGTTTGAAAAGCAATTGCTAGAGCTCTGATGCTGCCTGCAATGAAGCCCATGGCTGATCAACCTGGTAGGGCGAGGACAACATCCCCAAGTAAGCCAGCAAGCAGAGACGGTTGGACTGGAAGGATTCTACAGATGCTTTTGTACAGAGTTTTTCATGGGTCTTTCAGACAAGCCCAACTTAACATAATTTGCTCCTGCTGTGTGAAGCTGTGCAGGCAGAAGCACTGTCAGTGCCTCACACAGGCTGTGTTTTCTATCTTGTTGCAGTTCGACCTCTTTCAGACAATCCCTGGAACACGTGAATTGCTATGCAGCGCATGTGAAAGCACAGACCCAGCACCTGCTCGCAATCCTTACTGTGCATGTGAAATGCTTTGCTATTATGAAAATACAGGCCTTTTTCAATTCCACAGGATTAACAAGTCATGCTCTGTAGAACCCTCGCTGGAGCTGGAATCAACAGATTAAAAACACTCAAGAGATTTCCACTTTCATCCCAGGGAATAAAGAAGAGGTGCCCTGTTTATTGGAGGGAGCCAACATCAGACTTCCTCTACTTACGAACAGTCACAACAATCCAATTCGCTAATTCTTTTTTGTCGGCTCCCGGACAGACATTACCACAGCCACGTTTACGAGGTTTTCAGCTAGGCAACCTACCTCTGCTTTTAGGAGACAGAAGTGTTTCTAGATTGCTTCCACTTGTAACACCTCCCCCACTCCCTCCCAACTGCCCGTTTGTGTGCCCACGTGCACAAAAACTCCTGAAGTTCCTCTTGTAAGCGAGCAGAGCAACATACAGGACTTTCAACTTTCTCCCTCGGCTGACTTCTGACAAGCCCGAGAAAGATCCCTTTCAAATGCAAACTCCCTGGCTGGAGCTCAAGAGGGGAGAGACTAGGAACATCACACTGCAAAGCACAACTAACACGGATGAATCTTCAGGTAGGATCCAGCTTCCATTTGCCATTAAAGAGAGCAACCCCCAGATTACCAGTTCAAACACACACCTGCTTAATAGAGATTTTATCCTGCTTTCATGATCACTGGAGGGGATAGCAAAGAAAAAAGAAAAAAAAAAAAAAGGAGGGAACAAAAAGGTGGGTTTGGTTTTCGGGCTCCAGAGTTGACGTTTACGATAACTATCTAAAAGCCAGTTATCTGTGAAAATAGCTGCAGGGCTTAGTGTCTCCTCTGATTTCCTGTGTCTAAAGTACGACTGTCGACTACATTTGAATTCACCACTGTCTCTTCTGAAGAACAGTGCTTTATACAACTGCCACATGTTATCATTCTGAGAAGATCTGTCGGCTCCAAGGTGTCTTTGAGCATCTGTGCCCTCTGTGTTCACGACTGTGTGCCTGAATTGCTTTGAATCCATCTGTCTGTATCTATCACCATCATTAAATCCTGCAGAATCTCACAGACTGTGCGCCTTTGACCTCAGAAGCGCTGTTTCAAGAAGTAAATTGTCAATTTTTATTTTGCAAATCGAATTTAATACAATTTCTGCCGATGAACTGTAACCAGTAAATTCTATTAAGATATTTATGGGCTCCTTCTCCTCCAATCTATCTCAATTCATTCCAGATGCAAGCCCAAGGAACCAGAATAAAGTATTTTACAGTGGTGACCTTAAAAAATCTAATTGCTGTACTTACTTATTTTCATTGGTAACGGGAATGGTCTTCCCTCCAGGAACAAGTTCATGGCAAACAAGCTGAGGGAAGAAATGATTGTATTGCTAATTACTGCCTGGAACCACAATGGAAAGAAATGCCATGCTAAGCTCTTACCTCCCCATAAAACATTCATTTTTACAATAAAACGGTAGGATTTAAAATTTAAGTAAAATCCTGCTTCTGCCTTGAACCAGTTTCACTTAACTATTACCACAGTAATTGAACAGTGGGGAACTCCGGCTCTGCCACAAGTGGAGGCAGCCCGCCTTCGAGGAGGCCTCCTCTCTGGCCTGATCCATCGCTGCTGAACCGCACGCAAATCAATTCAGAGAGCCCTAGGGGACTGTCACGCTTGCAGAAGCCAGCGGCTGAACAGCCTCGGAGCCCGCCCGGAGCCCAGTCTAACAGCGCAATCCAAAGCTCTCTGCCCCACAGGCCTCATCCGGGGCCGTCCGAGCGACRGAGCTCCCTGGAGCTCACCGTCTTCCAAGCCGGGCACTTGGTGCAGGACGCGGAGAGCGCTCAGAAAGCGAGACTGCTGGGAAGCTCTTCCGTCCTGCCCCGTCGGCCAGGGCCTGGTGCTCAAGCGACAGCACTGCTCAAACACAACGGCAGGGACCCCCTGGGGCTTGCAACAGCAACACAGGCTCATGACTCATCTTTGCAGCAACACGAAGAAGCAGAAAATCATTACTCACATATTACAGTGGCCTCTGCGCTGCAGTTCCCCCAGGTCAGAAGAGAGCCCAGCAGAGCAACGAGCGCAGCTCCCCCGGGCCCAACACCGAGCCGCAGCTAGCAAGGACACGCGGTTCAGCGGGGAGCCATGGGGATTACCCCACCTGGCTGCTTCGGCACAGCGAGAGCACACGGCAAACAGGAACCCCCATGTTTATTCCAAAGCTCCGAGCGCTGCAGCCTTCCATTTGTTACTACTGGGCTCTCATGTGCAATTTCCTGCCTTTATTTTTAAGGTGGAAAAACCCTCAGAGCTGAAAATCTCAGCTTTCCTGAGGCGGCAGCAAGGCGTTCGGCACACTGGGTGGTGGCCACGACCTCCTGCTTCGCCCACCTCTCCGCAGCAGCTGAGCAGCCTCACGTTACCCTGCCCTCACCTGAGACGCGCAGCTGTGTCGGTGCTCAGCTGCCTTACCGCTCACCCTCTCAGCTTTGCACGTGCCCCTAAGCTGCAGTTCCTGCAGCTCAGACATACGCAAGCCAGGTCCAAACTAGCCAGCTTGAGCATGAGACAGCGAAACTGCAACACACATCTCAAGGACAAGCTGCCCCAGATAAATGCTCGGTGGCTTAGTGGTCTCTGAGCAATGTGCCACCGGGCCCACAGCGCCTGCAGTGCCCGAGCTGGCTAGCTTTGCGCTAGCTGGGGTCTGCCCGTGGAGCTGGCAGAGGATACACAGACAGCAAAGACTATCTCATCCRTACCTATTTTCCAGCTACGCACACACAGCATCACCATAACATCAGCGGCTGAGCAGAGTTATCTCACTGACCACAGGGCACAAGCGTAACCAAGTTTACGGCTTTACAAGGGACTGTGACAAACAGCCTTTTCTTCTCACGGCCAAGTGGCTTTCTGCCACACTTCAAGTTTCTGTGAGGGAAATTGCTACATTTAAAGAAAAGTGATTCTTCCTCCCCCCTCCCACAGGCACTTCTTTTAAAAAGAGTGGAAAACCAGGTATGCAGGGAAAGCACAAAGCAATCTTTTTCAACTAGAAAAAAAAAATCACAGTACTAGAAAATTCTTAAGGGACAGACAGCAACCTCTTTGTAGAAAAAGTTGGTCTCTACCCACAGCTAAATATTGAGCCAAGCCACAGATCCCTGCGGGTGAGTTCAGGGAACCTCTGAAGCTGAGCCAGTCTTAGAGCACAGGCATTTTGTATAAAAGGAGACCAGAGCTAAGACCTAACCGCAACCAAGCCCGAGGTTATTTACCGATCTCCTCAGCATTCTCAGCCAGAAGGGCCATACGCAGCATCCACCTTACTTATCAGAAACACAGATACCAGAGCAAAAAGCACTGTGTAGCTTGTGCTTGCACAGACTGGCTGACTTTCAGAAGCTCAAGACCAGCTCTCAAAGTTCAGCAGAGAAAAACAGTTGTGTTCGACTGGCAAGTCAGACTGCAGGTGTGTCTCCTTACTCTAAGGACACCTTCTAAGAACAAAGGCATCCCCTGTCCAGGAGTCAAACCTAGCTCCTCTGCCAACTGCTCATATTCAATTTGCCACTTCTGGCATCACGGGCTTTCCCACAGCAATGGGCAGCAATCCTCAGCATCCCTCGCAGCAGAAGGCTCTTGCTGGTAACGTCAGCAGACAGGTGAGCACATGAGGCGAGGGAGACGCTCCCGCACAGAGGAGCTAGTACCGAACCAGGAGAAACAGGGAATCGCCTGGGCCAGGCTTGTGGACTATCAGGGCCACAATTCTGCTGTTCACCAGCTGGCACGGGGGGGGCATTTGGAACAAAGCAGAGACAAGAACCAACAGAGTAACTGAATAAAAGCCTACCTGACCCATCACATCTTCATCATAGGACAGCGTTAAGCCCAAGTCACTGATATCACCATCATAACGCTAGCAGAACAGTGGAGAAAGGGAAAGAAGGTCAGTATTTAGCAGCAGGAACAGCAGCTCAGCATTTTTGTATTATTCTCCCTCTAACTCCTCCCAAGCAGGCACTAGGCAACAAAGCAGAACAAATACATGACTTGCTCAAGGTTATGGAGAGACCACACAAGAGCTAAAGCTAAAACTTAGGAATTCCCAGTTCCCAGTTCTGGATTTACACCTTCAGGCTCCCCTCTCATCCCTGCTTGCCCCAGTAACGACACAGGACAGCTACCTGCCAGCCTGCTTCGGAATTAGCATGCAGTTCCACTAACACAGTTATTTTCAGAGTATGTGTTTTTAAAGATGATCAGTATCCCAAAGGCATTTGCCAACCTAGTACTTCTAACAATAACCAGTGATAAGGGATTTGAAGAACAGGAAAGGTAATGCTCAAACCTTAATTGAAGTGAGATTTTTATAAAACTCGGAGTCCAAGGAGGGAAGTTCATCTACAGAGCTGTAGAAGACACTGTGGTGGTGCCCGAGTAGCTGACTCAAGAAGAAGGAAGCAAATGGTACGTCCACAACTATTCCCTACAGACAAGAGGGCATGCATAAGTCTCTATGTATACTCGCTGTGTGCAACATCACTGGTTACCGATGAGGCCTGCAGGATAGACTATGTCTTGCGGAACAAGTACAGAGATGCAAAACATGTTGGAATTAGCTAACAAAACCACATCCTCTTAAAATCCACCAGTTAGTGGAGCAGGTGCAAAAAGGCAACCACAAATGGGAACTCCAAGGTTCCCTTAAAGAACTACCTTATGTGGCGAGGGTCATTCTGCCTTTCCAGCCTCCTTTTAGCCACATACCGCTTTACGTAATGTATGGGAAAATGGATGTTTATAAGGTGTAACACCAAAACAGCACAGCATTCCAGCTAGCGCCCGCAGTACCAAGGAGCGTAAACCAGTTATGTCCCAGGTCATACCTCCAAAATGTTTTTTTAACATATCCTTGAACAAGTGCCAGGCCATACTACCATTGGTATATTTACCCAAGCCATTTTTTCAACCTCACCTCCTCAGTTAACACCTCCCCAAGCACATAACTGATGCTCTCACAGAGCTACACCTGGACAGTGCTATAGCAACAGTGACAGTATGCAAACGTAGTACTTCTGTCTCACCTCATATACGGCCTTCCCAAGCATCTTCCCCACAAACTCAAAGAGCTGCAGGTAGTTCTCATGAATGTAGGATGTCGGGGATGGATACAGCCTCTCATCACCACTGGTTGTCTACACAGGCAGAGATAAAAGTATGATGAACTAGTACGCATCTGCTTGCAGTGGGCCATCAAGGTCAGCATCTGCAGCCCTGCATCATACCTTGAACAAATTGAGCGCAGGGTCAAACACCTTCTTTATTATCTCTTCCAGAAACTCCTTGAAGACACCATCCTGATCAATACCAGCCTCATCAACACCCAGGTCATTCACAAACTTCACTCTGATCACTCCCTTCATGGCATTCTGGGAAAGCTGCCGTAGCTGTTCGTATCCATCCTACAGAGACCAGAAGAGCCATAGGCCAGTCACACGGGAAGATGTCAACCACCCACGCAGACATACAGCAGAGACAAACGGACAGAGATATACATCAGATCTGCATTTATCATCGAAATTTATGTCTGAAAAGACTGGCATTTTCATTAGACAAAACTCCAGGTTTGTAGAAGTATGAACTGAACAAAGGCCCATCGTTTTCCTGTAACATCACTTCATACAAAAGCTGAAGGCAAACCCAGGATTTCTCAGAAGGCAGCTGCCTTCTGAGGCAGGGTATTAGAGACGTGGAACCACACCATGGGGAAAATAATTCCGTAACTACAGCAAAGGCATTACCCTGCAGAAGAGGCTAGAACAAGCAGGCAGAGCTGGCCAGCTAACAGTCACAACTACATACCAATCCCTAGGCATTTCAGAATCCGAAAGGGGCAGGCTGAGATTAAAAGGAACAAAAAGCAGGAAGAGAAAGACTGAGGTGCTTATTCAACAGCTGCATTAAAATTTGTCAGCTGCACAAAGGAGTTTTTAGTGAAAGTACATCCTCTGATTGATACAGTGATATTTTAAGAATATAAATCACAAACTGCCTTTTGTTTAAATACTACAGTAAACAGACTGCTGCGTCTTACAGAGAATGGTGCAATTTGGCTGATCAGATTCTTTGGCAAATCAAACAAAAATCTTGTACTACTCTAAAAAAAAGTGCGAGTTCAAAAGAACACAAAGCAAAGAAACAATGCAGCCAAACACAGCAGGTGGCTGAAGACATATGCACACTCCACCACTCCCCCCCAAGAGTCTGATTTAAAGCAGAAGCACATGCAATGTATCTTCTGTCCTTGAGTTATGTCCTGACTGGAAAGCAGGGCCCTGCCTATGAATAGCGGAGAACTTTTCAACAGCAGTGAGATGAAGAGCAGCAATTAAAACTGGCATTAGAAAAAGAAAAAATACATCCTCTGTCAACAAAAGAGTTCTCAAGCTGAAGAGAGCCCAGCGTGCTTCTGCAGCTAAAAGCAGGGAGGAAGGGCCCTTCAGAACCTGGCAAATCCCTGAACGTACAGATTCAGATGGTGGTGTGCATCTGCACGAGTAAGCAGGCATGTTTACTCCCTCACACTTACCAAACTTTGACATTTAGCTGCAGACATGTCAACATATGCAAGATCATTTGGCAAAGGAACAGTGTATGCATGTAACTCAGATGGATGACAAATCCTAGGGTCTGATCAAGGCATAAAAGGGAAAACTTTCCCAGCTTGTCATAGCTTAATGGTAAAGCAACAGCCATCCCTTCAGTCTCCACTAGAAGAGTGTCTTTTGAAGGATTCTGAATGCCATGAGCAACAAACTAAATGCCAAGGAGAATTAGTTACAGCATGAACAAACCACAGAAATGCTGACGGTGTCTTTCAGTCCCTTACCTCTCCAAGCTTTGCACTATGCCTGTCTCAGGGAACGTGCAGTTCTGAATAACTTCCAACAATGCTCATCACATTCAGGAATGACCTCCCTGCCCAGGGCTGCCAATAGCAGCCATGTCCGACTGAACTTGGAACTGTCACCAACAGAGACAGAACTGGCACTGGATTCCTCAGCACCCAGAGAGAAGATAAAAACATATTCACACCACATCCTTGTCAGGCCATATTAGCGGCTTGCTAGTTGGTTTCTGCAAGCCAAGTCACTTACCTCCAACATCCGTGAGCGACGGATAGTGATGTGTGTGACATGAGGCGATGCAGAGCTGGTTTCAACAAGCCCAAGCTTCTCCTTCTCCTTTGTAACCATATTTCGGAAAAGAAGCACCCTCTTAAAAATGAAAACGATTTGTAAGTCTTCATCCACAGCGAGCCTTATCTGCTAGCACAGCAGGGCTTTCAGAGGCTTCTGACACATGCCAAAAGCAGCTCTTGGTTGTCCTGTTCCCAAGTAGGCTCACTGATGCCACTACTACCTACTCACTAGAAGTAGTGGGATCTGCTTCCTTGTTCCCCAGTTGGGCAGAGAAACCCCTGAAGCCCTGCTCTGGAAGAGACAGGGTACCTGACAGTACTGAAAGGGAAAAGCTCCTCTCCTATCACCACGTAAAAAACCATCATCTCTGCAGATTTACTAGACCACCAGCTTTCTGCATGCAGACTCTTTCCAAGGTCACACGAGGCACTGCTGGCTGAGTTTAAGCAGCTCCCCACACAAATAAGCTCTCTCCCAATGAAAGAAACCAAGACAGTTTAGAGGAGATATGTGAGGGGGAAAAAACAAAAACAAAAAAAACCCCCAGACAGACCCTTGTCTAACTGGCATTTCAATCATGAGCTCCAACCCAGGAAACCCTGAAGACATGTCCCTTCTATCCCAGGACCACCTAGGTCACTGGCTTTTCAGTCTCCATCCTCTGCCCCGTCCCACTCACGTTCTTGTGGGGGATGACATGAGGGATGTACTGCAGGAGCAGCTGGGCTCGTTTCTTGTCCTTGTCCAGCTCCTGGAAGAGCACGCTGGGTTTGAGGTCCCTTACAAAGAAAGGCACAGATTCAGAGATCCCTGAAAGATGTCCAGGTGTGGTAAACCGCCAGTGGTAAGAGAGAGGAAACCTATAATGCTCCCAAAGATGACCTGAGCTTGCAGTGCACATCTAACAAAACCAGAGACACTCAGGCTGTTAGGTGCTGAGTCACTTTTCAAGGCATCACTCCCCACGAGCAGCAGCTAATTACAGCACAGAACAGAAGCAGAATAGGAGGGGAGTCCTTAAATCTAAGCAGGTAAACAATGTAGGGAGCAGCTCTGATCTTGATCTCAYGGACAGAATGAGAGAGAGAGAGACCAATTTAAAGCAAGGGATCGCAAAAGAGCCACCCAAAAGGGAGCTGATGCACTAGGACTAGCACACAGGTGGACGTGGCCCTTGCCTTGGGCTGGGACACTTACTTCCGTAACCAGTGGTCGTCGGGAGCAAAACGCCTGCGGCAGTCCCTTTCGTACAAGACCATGAGCCAGCCGTGGACAGAATGAAAGAGCTCCAGGGTCTCCCCTCTGGCATTCTCTGAACAAAAGGAACAAAGSGGCAATGTCTAGGGCACCTTAGACAACAGGAGTGTCCAAGAGCAACATGCTGCTCATCAGCCCCATGCTAATAGTAAAGGCATGTTTCTCCTAACTTGCACTGCCTTCAGAGGGAAGGAAAAGATTATGTGTCCCCCAGAAAACACAGAGCCTCTTCTCTGACCAAAGTGAGAAACTCTTAGCCACACGAAGCCATCTCAGCCAGCTCCAACACAGCCATCACAACAGAAATGGACTATATCATTCAGCTGTCAGAACTGAACTGTACTCAAATTATACCAGCCTACAGATCCAAAGGTCCCTTCCAACTTCAACCATTCTTTGATCTACAGACAATACATCTATGGAGACTCCAGCAAGCCTGCTCTGCTTTGTCAAAACATTACATTACATTCTTGTCCAATACGTGGTCCAGTCATGCGAGACTTAAGTCTCTGGATGGCAAAACTAACATTCCCATCATGTCTGGTACACAAATTCTCATTTGAAATAGAGCAGTGCATTGTATTTAGTGCCAAACATGATAGCAGTATCTGGACACCAAAACACTGGAACATATTTCCAAGCCACACACAGTGCATTATGTTTTTGTGCAAAGCATTAACTAGCAGAAGCTTCAAATTCCAAAATTAATGCCATTTATTGTTCAGTGGTATCCTCAATTCAAGCTACTAAAAGCACTTACCCACGATTCCATCCCAGATCATCTTAAACACAAAGGAATTCAGAAAAGACGAGATGGTAACAAGCTCTTCCAGTTTGAATGAAATCTGCTCTTCATAGACTTCTATGTCATCAAGAATCCTATCAGAGAAAGCAAACCCAAATATGCAAATGTCAATTTAATTCCCTTTTGAAATTTTCATAAGGGCATTATCCTTTAGCAGCAGCTCTTATTCCTATGATGACTGACACCCATGAGGAACTAGAGCCATAAACAACTAAACCTTATTTATTGGTTTGATCAATATTTGATCCTAACAAAAGACAGCATGAAAGGTCTGAGATATGAGCGAAGCCAATACTTCATAGCAAAAAGGACCTGTGCACTAGTCCCCAAAGAAAGCTTTTTCATCAGCCAAGCTAAGAAAAACTGTCTCTGCTGACAAGCAAGGCCAATTCCCCCTGTCCTTTGTGCTATGCAAGCCAATGAGCAAGACAGCAAAGGAGTTGTGAAACGAAGCTGGGGAGCATTCCTGCAGCAGCACTATACCACTGTTCCTCGATGCTCATCTGGGTTCATCAAAGTGTTTACTTTGGTCCGATGCAATCATTGCCCATAAGCAGTTGAAGAAATCTTCTTTCCCCCCTCCCTAGCCAATACTGTAATATTTCATTACCAGGTCAGGCAGCTGTAAATCCCTTAAGAAGCAGCACAAGGCTGATGGGGCAGTCCTTTTGAAGTCCCTTTCTGTTTCTTAGGACTTTATTAGAAAAGCCTTCTGTTTACTCTGCCTTGCCTGGTTATCTCTATGCAAAGGCAGTAATGCCTTAACTATTCTTCTTGAAACCTAAGGAACACACAAGAGCTTCACGTTACAAATCTAAAGAGCAACCTCTGCTTGCTACCTACGTGATAAGGTGGCGGGAACAGTCACAGAAGAGCATCAACATGGCCAGCAGCCTCTTAGATTCCTCCGTGTCATTATTCAAGCACTCCAAGAAGAGTTTTAACCCACCCTGTGGTCCCAGCTCACAGATAAAAGCCCATAATTTGGGCAACAGKTCATCCAGGTAAGTGAGGCCTAGCAAAGGAAAAATATAAAGCACACTCAGCAAAGCTTGTTCTGCCTGCTTGTTCATGCAGACAGAAACAAATGTGACTTGGAGCTGACAGATCCTTTTGCAAAACAACCCTTTTTCTGAAGGGAACACACACACGTTCCCAAACTTGTCTGCATTAACAAGAGTTGTACAGTCACAAGGGAAGCAAAAGAAAGCTTTCAATCAGGCAGTAATAGTCTGCATATCTGCAGCCCCTTCCCACCAGTCATTTTGCAATTTTAGAAAAGAATTAACTTCTGTGACCCAGTCATCATTACAGCCATCTTAGAGGTGAAAACACACAGGATAGGGTTGTACCTGTGGTCAGCGCTATAACCAGAAACAAAGCATCCAGAGCTCTGGACTCACTCCTCTACTCTAGCCACTAGACCCAAAGAGTGCTTATCTCCTCCTCCATCCATTCTTAGACAGGTAATTTGTTCTGAAGATGTATGAAAGCATTCACATAGCACATAAAGATTAATATTGCTAGCCTTCTCGAAAACACTGACTCAGTCTTAAGGTTGATATAGAATAAGCAAGGTTTCATTATAGGAAAACTTGCTTCGATTCATATTCTGGAGAGTTAATGTTTGATAAAGAAATGATGAATGTTATTGATCAGATGTATGATTCAGGGTGGAACAAGCTTTCCACCCAGCCAGTCAATAAAATGTTGTCAGTAATAAAACTACCAACAAAGTCAAGAGAAATTAATAAGAAAAATCCATTTTTTCCTCCCCATTTTAAGTGATTTGAAAAGCACATATGTGCCCTGACCTGTGAGTATCTGGAGGCGGATCTGTGTTAGCGTTGTGAGTGTGGTTTGGTACAGGACACAGATACTGCACACTTTCTGCACCTCTGCCGAGTCCACTCGCTTGCCCCCGACAGGCTTGAGAATGTTGCGGACAGACGCAGACTTCTGGAAAGCTCGCTTGAAAAGATCTGGTAACAAAGAAGCGCACAGAACATTGGCCCAGCAGACAAAAGTTCTATTCCAAACCATTTCTTACCCTCAGCTGCTTGACAGCCCTACGGTGAGGAGGATTTTAGCAGACAGGTCACTCCATGCACAGTAGGTTTTCATGGATTTTTTTTGGCAGAACACTGTGCAGCTGCTAGCAATGCAGAAGGTGGTTTCAAGGGGGCCATTACTCTAGAGCTTAAATCCTCAACAGAACTGCAGTAACTAATAAGCCACAGGATCTAGTCTTATGTGCAGCAGCTGGAAAACAGCCAGATTACAGCTGTCTTAATCCAGACACTCTTCTGCAGAGCACAGGCACACCCGTAAACCAGCTTCACCTTGCCTTCCACCTGGGAAGCTGGCCTCCCCATCTTGCCTTCAGAAATAATAAGCTATGCAGTAAGCAATTCAGCTACTTGGGAAAGAATGGGGAAAAAAAAACATTAAAATAAGCAAATATTTTCATGGCACCAAAGAAAGAGATTTGCCCCAGCTCATAGAGGCAGTTTGAGCAGGAATTACAAATAGGTGAGGATGGGATATGATCTCTCCTAAGTAGCAGCAGCAGCTGCTGCAAGAAATTACTCAAAGCTTTCAGACTAGTGGGAAAGTCAAACTCCCATGAGACAGAGAGACACACACATGTGTACGCATGCACACACACACACAAGCAACCCTCCAGAACTGACTCTTCATGGGAAGGCTGTTCTGAGGGGAAATTGGCTGTGCTGGCAACTGAGCCATTTCCTGATTCTCCAGCAACTTCTTGCTGAGCACATCACTGAAGAGGATGCGGATCATATGGACTCCCCAGAGATGCTGCAGTTGCTTGGTCAGCAGAGGCATGGACTCATTTAATCTAAAAGACAAGTTAGAGAGACATGTTAGAAGGGAGGCTGGAAGAAAACACTGGACAGTGGCACGTGGATACATTTAGTCAAAGCACCCACCCTGCAGCCGGTCTTCATAGGAAGAGCTGACATGCAGCTCCTACGTTGAGGGTGTCAGTATTGCCACTGTTCAGCAGTCTACACTTTACTGAATTTCCTCATGTAATAGTCTATTATGATTGTAGCAATTTAAACAGTGCAGATATAACCTGAAACACCTACGAAGTTATTCTGCACAGTGTCACACTGTTCACCTCAYAAARCATGGAGCACATTGCAGCTTAAAAATATATATATACATAGAGAGAGAGAGRGAGAGAGAGAGAAAGAGACTTAAAGCTTATCTATCACCATAAGGTTCTCTCCACTTACCCATAATCCACAGTCTGGGAAAACCAGCCCAGAACAGGATGCCAGTGAGTGAGGTTGGACTTCTTTTGTGAAACATACTTCTGGCAGTAGGAGAGCATGTGAATGAGCACACCAACAAAATGAGCTGTCTCCTCCTCAAGGACTTTATCATTCAAGGAGCCCAAGTACACAAGGTTACCTGGAGGAACAAGCAGCATAGAAAGACTTAAGAGGAACAGATGCTGCAGGACAGCGAGTAGAGACAATAAGGGGTTTGAGTTCATTTTATCTCTTTTCAAGTCTGCGGAAGGGTTACTGGGAAGAATGACTATTGGAGGCTACCCCACAGCAAGCCATTTCCAGCACGCATCAGCCACCAAGGTGATGTGTCACTTTGCTATCCTCCTGTAGCTTTCTCAGCTGCACCCCATCCCACCCCCTCCCATCCAAGCTACATGCAACCAATGGTTATTTATTTCCCGAGTTCCAAGTGTTCCTTTTGTTACTTTTACAGAAATGTGATCTTAAATATTTCAGTAGCCCATCTATTTAGGCAGGTTAGGTTCAGGTCTGCCACGCTGCAAGATTCACCTGGAGCCCAAGTGAAAAGCTAAGGAGAGACAATGCTTCATGGGTAGGCATGATGACATGATACTTGCAGTATCCTAAAATAAACCTCAATTATTATTTTAGAAACCAGCTAAGCAAGGATTAAAAAGGACAGTGGATAGGAGGCAACTCTGACCCATGGAGAAGGAAGACTCGATTCAAGGCTCTCCTCCAAGCACAGTAAGAAAGAAGTCTTACAGGTGCTTACCCAACAAGCAGAGAGTGTGGCTCCCCTCTAAGCACACACAGACATCTCGGCATTGGACCTCGCGACTTAAAAATAAGATGAACTTGCGGAAGAGTTCATGAGATTCTATCACTGCCAGACGCTGAAAGACAGAATTTAACAAACTGCAAGTGAGATTGAGGAGCCTCACAGAAAACAATGCACCTGACCTGCCACTAGCGATCTGGATTGCCTATTCTTTCCGAATAAAGCAGCAACTTGTAACTGTTGCACTGAAGAGAGCAAGTCTTTGACATGAAGCTGGCCTAAGAAATAGATTCCTAATATCACAGGCAAGTGGGAGTCCACGCTATCCAAGAAAACCCCTTAGAGGTGAATACACCATGTTCTAGTTGTAGACAGACCTTCAGCTGTCCGTCTACAAAAACATGCACATTTTGCACACAGCTCACCTCTGCCTGCACTGAGCTACACAGAGGAGCAGACACACTAAATTAGATTAACTTGCTATTTACAACCACGATCCTTTTCCATATGACAGACTGACTTCTGCTTTGGCTACTTCTATCATAACAGAGATGGAAGGAATAAGGCATGCAAAAATTCCAGCCGTGTCACACGAGACTTTCTTTAGGATGGGCACACTGCAGGTAACAACTGAAATAGCAGTTCAGGCCTAAAAAGGAAAGTGCAGCTTTCTCTGGACACACTCACTATAGAAGCCTCTGAAGTAAGTTTCTGTAACAACATCCCATTTTTACGTCTGTCCGTCCAGTCCTGCCAGTATTGACTTATTTGTTAAAGTCATGAATGTATCTACTCAAGCAGAAAGCACATTTGTGACTTCAACTACGCTGCAGTTCTGACTGCACCAAAAAAAAAAAAAAAAAAAGAGAGAGATAGCGAGCGTGCAAGAGAGCACGCGTGTGCACACATTCTAAGAGTCCACATACAAGTAGCAGCTGTGTCACGATAGTTATGGGCCTCAATTGACATCTGGGTCTAGGATCCAGATGTTGGGCAGAGTGAAAAAAGGAGTCCCAGTTCTCCATTAAAATAAACAAAGGATAGTAGCAAAGAGCAGCACTTGCATTTTATAGTGGGGGAAACTGAAAAATGCATTAAATGACCCTCCCCAAGCCACAGGGATCAGTCTGTGGAAAAACAGAAGAACCCTGACTTTCAAAGTTCAACCAAAGGCATAAGAGCAGCCCTCCTCACCATGCTAAGACAGTTAAAGGACACTTCCATTACTGGAAATATTCTTCCGATGTTATTACCAGCACAGGCAGTCTGGCTCATCAGCCATCTGGCATTAATAACTTTTGTGGTATTAGAAGGCCAGACAATGCAGAGGGTAGAAGGACCAAACACTTCCAAAAGAGAAAGTTGAAACTGAGAAAGAGAGAAATGCTAATGCTCTATTTTAAGAGCTGATAAAATGGAATAATAAGTGGCTTTATGTGATATCCAACGGACTTTTGGTACTATTACATCATGCACTTACCTCAGGTGTTAGAGTAGCAAGATGAGTCATTATAGCAGGCACAGACATGATATGTATCAGAAATGATCTCAGGAGATTGTCTGAAAACTGTGCAGCAACCACAGGGCTACAGAGAGAAAAACACTTGAGTGCGAGAAGTCTGCTCTAGCAGTGTACAAAACAGTCATTCTAACCGAGCCATTCTGGACTGGCTGATGATTCTATTCTCATGAAGAGGAATTGTTGGAAAAAAAGTTTCCTTACACTTCTGTTATCATAGCAAGTTCATAAAAATCAGTCGTGACTCAAGGGAACGTAAGCCAAACAGTTCACAGCATAATATTCTTGCAAGCACATCCGTTCTACCCAGAGCACCCCAAACATTATCCAGTTCATCTCCGAAATTTCCCCTTTCCCCACTGTCATCAAGTCAGTAATTAAGTAGCTGTTTTCATTAGGCAGAAGTTCAGTGACTTGTTCAAGGACACCCATTGTTTTGCCACTGAACATCACATACTCATGATCCCAGCAGTGACAGCTGTGGAAGGAGAGTGGCACAAAATTAACCACTGCGGCCTTAAGAACGCTCAGTACTGGCTGCAGATTTCTAAAGGGAAGAGACATAAGTTCTGCAGGGATGAGGTCAAAGTAAGTTTACTTTTTTTTTTTTTTTTTTTTTCCCCTTTAAAAGCGAACAGACTGAATCATTAGAAAGACTTACACCCAGTTCAGGGACAAAATTTGCCCCTGGAAACTGAATAACAGGTACATCTGCATCAGCAGCTCACTGCGAAGCGGCACAACCATTCCCATCCAGAGAATACCAATCCCGTCTGATGGCTCCACAGAAGGGCACACAGATCCCATACTGGAACTGCGCTCCGACGTCTAGGCTTACACTAACACTTATTACTGACCTACAGCTTTGTGAGATGAAAAATGACTAGAGCAGAGCAGGCTATTTGCTTAAAGCAGCTTCTTTCATCCAGTTGATACACTCAAAGGCACAAAGAGAGACTGGCAGGGTGAGAAATCTTCAGAAACACAATAAAGACAACTTTGGCTGCACATCACCCCAAGCAGCTCTGGCTGTCTTACCGCAATGCAAGGGAGAAGATGGCAGTTAAAGAGCCTTTGGACAAGGATGGTCTGGATCTTGCCAAGCCATTAGTTAGCAAAATCTGGAAAAAACAGTAAGAACAACAAAAAGACTGCAGAGCTCAGAAAAGGTTTATGACTACTCCTGAAGGACATTGTGCTCATTTTCAGAGCCGAGAAAACAACCAACTAGCAAACAACAACAACAAAGAAACAGCTGCTACAAGTCATTTGGCAGAACTAGAAGGCCTTCAGGTTAACAGGGGCATAACAGAAACCACATTAAAAAAGCACAGATCACCGGTGCTCCACGTCCACCTCCTGCCTGACACATGCCCCCAGAGATGATAAAAATTTCCTCAGAACAAGAACAACAGCACAGGATTGGGGTTTGTTTTGAACAAATAGAAGCACTAACTACATCAGTCTCAGACTGACCTGCAGCACAGAATAAAATCCCTTCTGATTGAGGTGTCCCATGATATTTGCACAGATGTGGTTCATGGCAGGCCTCAGGGTTTCACCTTCAAGGATAAAACAGCGATGTTACTAAAACCGTATCACAGCTGCACTGTTTATTCCCTTACATACCATAAAACAGTTTGCCAATTCCTAAGTCCCTCTTACCAAAATTTCTTGCCCTCCTATGCAAAAACCACTATTTTAGCAGCATTCCACATCAAGTTCCAGTAAAATGGATCATTTAAGCTATAAGAGTCACATTTCTTCACTATACATATCTACCTCTTCTACGCATATTTCCCACAAAATCCCAGAGCCAGAGCCGCATGACATTATACTCTGAATGCTCTGGTGTGAGAGACTTTGGAGGACTATGAGAAACTTGCAGCACTGAGCTGCTGCTGTTCGAAGGGAAATACCTTCTCTAATCCCAAGGGATCCTTACTGCCTCTCTGTGCTCTGCGCAAGCACAGAAGCATAATGAGCCTTTGTGGAAAGTATGGGGAGAAGGCAAGGTGCAGAAACAGCACTCAGCAGATTTTAAAAGCAAGTCCCAATCAGTGACTAAAACAAAGTACTGAAATGACACATTGAATTGATGCACCCACCTTTTCCCCGCAGGATTTTCCATGTAGGAGTGTCTGTGAAGGTGACAAGCATTGTGAGGTGCAAATTGACAAGTTTGGAGTCTTGTAAGATGTCAGGCTGCAATAACAAACACCAGTGTTAATAAATCAGGTTAGTTCTGTGCCAAACTACAGAACCATTAGATGTAGGGAGACAAAACACAGTGAAATTTATTTATTTTTACCTTAAGTTGCTTGAGAAATTCACAGCAAAACCACAAAATATCTTTGATCTGCTTGATCCACAGGAGTGTGAGATCCTTGGAGAGTGCCAGTGACACATACCACACCTGAGGACGGCAGGGAACAGATGCGAGCCGCGGTAGGTATTTGTGCTACTGATTGGCAAAACACGTTACCAGGAAGCCTTGTAACAAAATGATCTCAGTGCGCTGCTCATCCCAGCAGTGGAGCCAAGTTATTTCTCTCCCCCGAATTGACTTGATCAAAGCACACAAACTGCCTTTTATCTTTTATAGCTATACACAGACTAAAAGTTTCAGAGGGGTACTGAGGAACCTGTCCAAGCATTCCCCATGGAACCTCAGCAATGTTTGGGGGCTTTCAGAAGCTAAATAATTCAAATATCACCAACCTAACTCCCCACACATAGAACGAAGGAAAAAAAAAATCCTACTGACCTTGGGCTCATTCTCAACATCCATACTATTAAGAATACAACGGCACAGCTTTTCAAATCTCTGAGAAAAAAAGAAGAGTCATATCAGTTCTAATTACATTAAGAGTTACTTGGGAAAAGCATTACAAACAGCTCAGAAGAGAGTGCAAGAAGCAAGGTACCTCTGTCTCAGAACAAATGCTCCAAACACATATTCCCCATGGATTGTGCCAGCAGCTCCTTCTCTGAGAGCGCATCTACCTTTCATGCTACAGCTCTGCAGAAGAGCTCTCTCCTGGAACACAGTACTCATCAACAGTAGGAATTTCTCAGCCTTCCCAGCTAAACTGCCTCCCTCGACAGCATGGCCTGAAGCCAAGAAAAGCACTGTCCTCTTGGGGTTCAGTTTTTCTAGCTGACCATCATGGCTCTCAGCTGAACTTGGGGCTCATATCCAGAACTCCTTAATTCCTCTTTCAGTCCAGTTGTATTTACCATTTACGTATTTATGAAGCCTTTCTGAGCTACAGAACTTTGCTAGCATGGTTGTCCTAACTGAGAGTATTCTCCAAAAACGAGCACAGTCTAGTCCTTGGCCCAGCAAGGGACTGACTTGCTGCTGGAATGGGAAGGAGAAGAGGAAGCAGAACAGACATATCTCAGTGGTGCACGTAGTTACTGTAAATGCAGAACTTCAAATGGATGCCAGGCACTTAAAAAACCTGTATGCAATACACACATTTGTTTTTCATGCAGTAAAAACAGAGAAGAGCATTTGTTGTACTCATAGCTTCCTCAAAAGAAGAGACGTTAGTTGAGACAGAGATTAAAAAAAACAAAACAAAACAGCCAACCAAATACCCCTTCCCTCTGCCAAACCAAACACCAACTGCTCCTGCAATTTAAATACAGCCTTTCCTTTTCCAATTGTTTTACTTATAATTAGCCCTAACATGTCCCTGGGGCAAATACCATCTTCACATAGACAAAGACACTACAGCAAAGAGCTCTACCCTGAAACCACAAATTCAGGGTACAGTCAGAAAAGCAGCTGTAGTATAAGCAGCCCTCACCCTTCCCCTACACCCTGGCAGGACAGCTCTGTGAGCTTGCCACAACGTTCCTGATGCAGCTCACAAAAACATGAACTGTTGAATTACTGAAGTTGGCATGGCCACCAGGGAAAACGTCTGTCAAACTAAGCCCTGAATGGGGAACTACTATGAAAAATCCAAGAGTTCTTTGATTCGAGCCCTACAGACAGTCCTTTCCAAGGAGGACTAAGAGACAGATCAAATTTCCAAAGCCAAAATGTATTGTAGGAACCTACATGGTCACTGGTCAACAATTTAAACATATTTAAGATGCTAAGTATGTAACCCAAAGGAGGAAACCACTTCAGAGCAACAATTTTACCTCTTTGTCCACTTTAAGATTAAATACGAACAGCAGTTTCCTAGCAATTCTGAAGACAGAAAGAGCACTTCTTTTACTTGAGCCAGACTCATTTGCCTCAAAGAAATCCTCGACTTCTCTCCTAGGAAAGTGAGGAAAATGATCATTGGCAGTTAAAAGTCAAGCACACCTCTCCAGATAAAAGGAGCAAAGCGTGGAGGGTAGAATTTCACACACCTTATCTCCCTTTGCAGGCGGCATCGACAGAGAAACCTCCTGATCAAAGCTTGGATTTGAATGGCGGCTCGCTCTTTTTCCTTCAGCTCTCTCCGCTCCTCCCGAGCCTGGCGTGCTTTATCAAGGAACTGGGCTTTCGATGACTGGCTTGCGCTGAACATTTTTACAACCTACCAAAAGGTAGTTTAAGGAAAAAAAGAATCATTGCAGTAAACATCTGAGGAACTGAGAGCAAAGAGGGCAAAGCACACAGGCAAAGGCAATTCTTCAAAGTACTTCTGCACTAGCTGAGCTGACTACCTGCATCCAAAATTTAAACAGCGAAAGTAGAATACCCCACAACACAGAAGAAATGCCTGCAAAATACAGCCTGGGAAATGCCAAAGTAACTTGGCAAAAGGATAGTAAGGAGAAAATATAAAAATCAATATCAAAACCATTCCAGCAAACAGTTTGCAACCTAACGTGGACAAGTAAGTTTTAAGAGCAAAAAAAGCAGCGTCCTGTCATTGTGTCCCACTCCCTGTATTTCAACTCCCCCTTTCCAGGCTTGTCTGTTATCTGTAATGCTGATATACAAGAAAATGAAAAGAACAATACTACACGTAAGCACAGAATGGGAAGGACATAAAGGACTCTTAGAAACTACTTTATTGCCACTCAACAAGTTGAAAGGTATAGGCTCAGCTATACCTTCATAAATACTGACAATAAACTCACCTGAGAGTTTGCTTCCCCAAAAGAAGCGACTTCTAATCATCGGCACACAAGTGTGATCCACATCCACCGGCTCCCGCCAGCTCCTGCACAGATAAGCACGTTAGCTGCAGAAGATTTGGGGATTTACTCTTTATTTTTGCAGCTCGAAGCCCTTTTGACCGAACCTACCTCTGACTGCCCCCTCGACACAGGGTAAAGTCAGAGAAGTTTCAGGAGAGAAGCGGCAGCGGCGTTTAGGTGCGGGCGCAGGCGGCTCCTGGCACTTCAGAGCGGGGAAGAAACGGTTTAACGCGCGGGAAAAGCGAGGGTCGGCCTCGCCCACGCTGGGGCCCCGGGCGGCAGCAGCCAGGGCAGAGCTCGCTCGCCTCACGCCCCCCGAGCGAGGCAGGAGCCGCGAGTCCCCCCGGGCCCCGCGAGCCCCCCCCGGGCCCCGGCCTCGCC
>NW_020447952.1:783976-860585 GCF_003343035.1 Apteryx rowi
AGTTGGGGTGATTGGAAGCAGGGGAGGCTGCAGTATTTGGGGTGATCCAGGGTTTGGGGTGATCCAGCCCCCGAGGTTGAGGCTCTCAGAGAGTGAGGGGGTACCAGGTTTGGGGGGATCCGGCTCCTGGAGGTTGGGACACCCAGGGTCTGGTTTTCGGGTGTTCAAAGTGTGCACGGGGAGGGTCCTGCCCCCCCCCTCCCCTCCAGGCTGGGCTTTGGGAGTGCTGGCACATTGCGAAGTGGTGGGGTGGTTTTGGGGGAGCGGCTCTGGGGCACCCGGGGGTGCAGCCCTGAGGGATAAGGCCACACGGGGGGGGGGTGCTGGCCTGGGGCCCGGTGATTCGCATCACGCTGCAGCCCAGGTGCCTCTCTGGGAGCCCAGGTGCGGCCCACGGCTGAGCGATGGGGCCTGGTGGCAGCTGGAGCCTGGGGCTGAGGCTGGCACCGCTGTGCTCCTGGGCAGGCTCTGCGACAGGAGTAACATCTCCTGGGCCACCTCTGCCCATCCTGCTTTCTCACCCCTCGAAATGCAATATCGACATGTAACTACAGCTCTGTTCAGATTTGCTGTAATAGTTCTGCTCTCAGTGACAGCAGGTCAAAAATCATTTGATGCAGTAATCAGCCCCTGTACTCTGAAAGTTGCAGGACATGGATCTGCTTGAGACGGCTGGGCTTTAGTCATCACATCCTGTCGTGTTCTGTGACAAAACAGTTAACCACAGAGGAGCCTTTTGCTGGAGGATTGATCATCTGTGGTTCCCAGAGCATTCGCACTGCTAAGCTAACTTGCTGCCTTTACAAACATGTGACCTTGTTAGCTGACTTGAGTCAACTTTGTCTCAGTGGTCCAGGAAGAGATAGTGAGGGATGCTGGACTGAGAAATCTGGGAGTGCAGGAAAGAGAGTGAGAAGCTTAACATGTGCTTTTTGTAGAGCCACATTTGCTCTAAGAAAAAACCTTTCAAGAAAATCCATGGATAGTTTAGGTTTAAAAGCACAGAAAGTTTCCTGGCTCATTTGCTCAGGTTTTCTGTATTAGGGAATTGCCCAGTTACGTACCAGATTACACACGAAGTAAGAATGTAAGCTTTATAAGTTCTGAAAGAGGCGAACACAGCTTCTCTTTTATCTGATGTGGGAAAGTCCTGATTTTCACAGTGTGAAATATTGCCCAGAATTCTCAAAGTTCCTCACTGGCTGAGCTGATATACATTCCTTAGCTGGTTTGTCTCACCGTCAGAAAGAAGACAAAGTAAAACAAATAAAACATTTGAAAACTTTTCAAGAGGGAGCGAGGAGCTGAGGCTGATAATGTCCAGCAGGGAAGGCTAAACAGGGAACCTGCGTGGCTGCATTCGGTTCTGCTGAAACCGCTGTAGCTAGCTGGGCTGGATAGTGGACAAGGCATTTGACTTAGTTTTCTCCATCAGCAGAATGGAAATGTTTCATCTATTTGACACTAAAGCTCACCAAGTTGTGAGCTCCTTCCAGGAGCTGAAGAACAACACAGCACTATTACTTGTGTGTAAATTAATCTGAGAAGTTAGCATGAAGTTGGGTGTCATGTAGTGGTACCAGTCTAACTGGTAACTCCTTGTTTGCAGGAAGAGATGTCGGGAGAAAGTGTGGTGAGCTCAGCGGTGCCGTCGGCTGCGACTCGCACCACCTCCTTCAAAGGGACCAGTCCGAGCTCCAAGTATGTGAAGCTGAACATTGGTGGTGCCCTCTACTACACCACCATGCAGACCCTGACCAAGCAGGACACCATGCTCAAGGCCATGTTCAGTGGCCGGATGGAGGTCCTCACCGACAGCGAAGGTAAGGGGCGCTCCTGCATCCCTCACACCGGCTTGCTTTCATCTGCAAGGATGCTTGGGAACGGGTTGGAGAAAAATTTAGCGAGCAAACAGAAAGAGGAACATCTGTTCATTGTTCCAGATATTTCTGCAGTTTATTAGTGTTTCAACTACTATCTTATACAACTGAGAAACCATGTGGAACAAAAGACACGTATGACTGACTAGTTGTCCAAACAACGCAAGGATAATATGAAGTCCACAGGCCCCTGTCAGGGCCAGATAGAACAGGCTGTCTTTTTCTTTTGAAATACTAATACTGAAATCCTTAAGTTTATGGAAAATGGTTAGGATAATGGTTAAGAAACTATGAGCCAGAACTCACTTGTTTATTTTGAAGCTCAGAGGGCAGTTCCCTTGTCTTGTTTCCCTATCTGACATATAGAGAGAAAATTTACTTTGAAGATTGTAGGGCTTTTTGAGCTAAAAGCTAACCTTTGAAATGTAAATTTGTTTTCTTGTGAGAGTATTGACTGTTGGATTCCCTAAAACAAAAACAGTTGTGAAAACTTAGAAAATTTGCTATAGGTGTTACTGGCAGCACATGGATCTCTCCCGTTAAAGGTGTCTGGAAAGAAAAAATCTACAGTATGTCAAATTACCGTCTCCTCAAGTTGCTGTGCTCAAATACTTTGCTTCCTTACAAAATACGTTGACTTTCTCTTCTGCTGTGATTCCTCTAAACATTAGCTATGCTATTAATTTAAACTGCAAAAATGTGTTTATATGATGGCTGTTTACAACTTTGAGAGTAATTTTATATCAGCGTTCTCATATAATGGGAGCGTCACAGACCTTAATTCAAAGCGCAAGTTTCTATTTATGTGCTGGCATTTTGCCCGTAACTGTTATTTGTGGACTTGGATACATTGTCTTTAACAATAGTTACTATGCCATTCATCTTAAGGGTTCAAAACACCTTTCTAGCGATTAATTAATTATTTGAAATTATTGTTTGAACTTGCTAAAAGTATAGAAAATGTATTACTTTGTTGATCAGTTGGACCTAGTTTTGAATGCTTTAGCATATATTCAGCCTGTATTTAGAGGTCATGCAGAACAAATGATGGATTTAGTAAGCTTTTGTGATGAGCTTCCTTGAGATAGGAGGAAATGGATTTGGGAAAAAAATTGTAAAAGAATGCAACTCAGTTTGCTATCCGAATATTCCTGTTTTAGCTAGAACTGCTTATATTTAAGCTGGGGGGAAAAAAGTTGCATTGTTCCATTTTGTTATACCATGGCTTTTGCAAGCTTTCAGCCACTGTATAGCATTAACCTTAGAGCTGTGGTTTTTGGACTCCAGATCAAAAGAGCCTCTGAGAGGTCTGCGAAGGTTATGTAAAAAAGCCAGTCTGTGGGTCAAACTGAAAAGCCACTGTCAAATGGGAATCAGCTCCCGCCCTGGGAAGAAGGGAGAGGTGTCCAAGTGGAAATCTGTGAACCAGTACATTGAGGGACCTCTCCCCTCGCTGCTAAACTTCAGGCAACTGCAGGGAGACACAGCTTTCTCCTGTTTCTCCCTGAAACTGCTCCATATTCTACAAAATTTGGTAATTCACCACTTCCCAAGTCCTTCATTTTGGAGCCTGATTGGAAATTCTGAGTTAGGAATGGTCCCTGCATGGTCTCAGCGCTTCCTCCAGGCTTCCTGGGCAGGTCCCGTAGGAGTGCTGTACACTGTGTTCCTAAAGCACGGCGTTTACTGCTCGGCTTAAGTACAGGTACTTCCGCCTGGAGAGCCGCTGACAATGTTGCTGCTAATATGAGGCTAACTGGAATTTAATCCACTAAAATATCATGCTTGAGATGTAAGATCACAAGCTTATTTCGCTGCGAATCCCATTGTGTCTCCATGGGATTGTTCCATTTAGCCAGTTTATGCTTTAATAGGAATTTGACACTTCCTGTATGTTGCAAGTGAGACACTCCCATCGCAGTAGTTCTTGTTTTATCTCCCGCTCCCTGGCATGTTGCTGGAAACTGGGACAATAGCATCATAGCTGTTAAAGGAAACTCTTTTTTATCTGAAATTCTTCAAAATGCTGTTAGTTGGTTCCACCCAAAATCTGGCACAAAACAAATTGTTTCTCAGGAAGAGCAGCCAAACTTGTGGAGAAACTGGAGAGAGCAAAGTTTCTGAACRGCCTGTGGAATGTTTCGCACTGCGTATCCTCCTCTTTGGTAGATGGATTCTTCTGCCCCCAGCGCCATCTCCCAAGCTCTTTCTCACTCTTTAACAATTATAACATGCTGCTACTTGGGCTGTAGGAGAAGTAGCCAGAGTTCTCTGGTGGTGGGTGGCAGATGATTATTTTCAGCTTAGATACTGTTTGTGAATTGTAGCAAATCTGCACGTTTTGAAAATGTTATCTCATTGTAGTAGGACGATAGAAGGATGCGAGTTTTCCAGGTCCATCAGTCTATTTCCAGACTTTCCTTGCTGCAAAGTGATTTTTTTCCTTTCTCCCCACTGCTCTTAAACAGCTGGTGAAGGTGTGTGCTTTTTGGTCTGTTGCTAGCAAGACTAGAGCGTCAGGTAATCTTCAGTGCCAGGACACTGCTCTGTCGTGTCTTCGTCAGAAAAGTTCGTCTGTTTTAGCTTCAGTGTTTGGGTGCTGTCCCTGTGACTTCCTGCAAAACAGAAGATTTTGCACACACATTAGATTTTTAGGAAATGATAGTTCGTGGATTATGTATTCCTACCTCAATAAATGGATTACAAGACATTTTTATAATACTACAATTAAAAAAAGGCTTTAAAAGACTGTAGCTGAAACCCAGTTCTTAGGCTCTGCAGAGCCGTAACTAAGTGGCAGCGGGGTCGCTTTCCTGTGAGTCATCTCCTTTTGACTGTATGTTTAGGCTGTTCGGTTAAAACAGAAGGTTTTTTTGAAAGCTGCTTTAGCAGCCACTTGTATTTTGCAATACTGCTCAAAATATTTTCTCCTCCCCCCCTCCACCTGAAAGAGAGCAATTCTGCTTTGGTTTCACCATCTGTAAACATGAAGTTGCAGCAGATTTTTGCAGCCTACAGAGGGAATCACAGCAGAGATGAAAACAAAGGAGTTTGGCGACCTTAATTCTGCTCTCAGCCTGCCCTTCGCTTCCCTACACGTCTGGGGTACTCTGATAAACTCTGTCGGTGTCTGCACGTGTGGGATTTGGGCGTTCTTGTTTGTTACCGTGTCTTGTGCTCCCTCATCTTGTTAAAATGGGAGAGCTTGCTTTAAATACCTCTGCACTGAGAAACGAGCTTTTTTTCTGCTCTGGTTGGATAAGTATACTGTATTCATTAGCCTGTATCGATCTTTTGTTCTTTTATTTCTGTCTCTAGTTTCTCTGCCTCCTGCTTTCTGGTTTGTTATTGCACTCTGTGAAAATTACAATTGTGAGCMCACGTTGTGTTTTGTGTAGACAGAAGCGTAATAAGGAAGATGGAAAGCCTGTAGTAAACTGCTGGAGAACATCTCACTTTTCAACGGAACAGCATGAAAGGACTGTGTTCGTTTTCCAAATTTAACCAAATATTCAGATTTTATTATTAATTCCATTCATGCAGACCATACAGGGTCTGCTTTAACCTACTTTCCTTATTTGTTCAAAATATGACTCCTTCCCCACAAGCGTTTCCTCACCGCATTCCTGAGTTGCAGCCCATAAGATTGGCCTTCTGTTCGTTTATGGAAACTTGAGCCTGGACATTGTGTAACATTTTTTCAGGGTCCAGCCAGATTCAGGCAGCAGACTGGCAGCAAGAGGTGAAGGATAGATCCTTTGGTCACCAGCTAACTGTCAAGCATTTTGTTATAGCTCTGTTTTCTTTTCTTTCCGCTATTCTCAGTTAATAGCAGYGCTGGTGAGCGCCAGGGCAGGGGCTGTACATTACGTTCTGCTTACGCATGCTGTTGGTTGCATCATGTCCTTTAGCAGTTTTAGACATTCTGCTAATAACCAGTTGTTCTACCAAATAATGGTCTTTGGGAATATGGAGGCTGAAACAGGATTTGCAGTGACACTGCTGAAGTCTATGTTGTCTTTCCAACCTTTTTGCACATCTGCTGGAGATGGTGGATCATAGTGAGTCCCAACACTGTTCAGGTACAAGACTCTTCAGCTGGTCAAGTCTGGTTTGCTCTAGTGAGCTGTCTTCATCGTGACTCTAAGAAATAGCCACGTGTGTATGTAACAGGGCCCTAGGATAGAAGGCAAGAAAATAATGTGGCAGGGATTCTAGGAGAAGTGGAGGAAGAACTTGTTTGAGAGTGAGAAGTGTTTGTTCCTCTGTTTCGATTACTCATTTGTCAATAGTTGGGGAMCTCTGAAAAACAAATGAGCTTCCTACCTTTCCGCCACATATGCACTTGAAGAAATGCAGGAGACGGTGCATTCCCTTTGCGAGTACAGCTTTCCACCAGCTCAAGCAAAGATTCGGAGTTAGTCTGTCTTAGCAGGAACCTACTCAGTACAGCAATCCCAGACACCTAGTAATCCTGAGACACCACTCTGGGATGCTCCAGCCTGACACACGGTGCTAATATTTTCCCAGCTGGTTTCTCACTGGGGATTGGAGGAAGCCAAGGTAAAGATCCTTTGCTGTGTTTTCCTCCTCTGCTTCTGCTGTACTGTGGTCTTTCCCTTTCCCTAGGCTGGATTCTGATCGACCGCTGTGGGAAACATTTTGGGACGATACTGAACTACCTGCGTGATGGGGCTGTGCCGCTCCCTGAGAGTCGCAGAGAGATAGAAGAGTTGTTGGCTGAAGCAAAGTACTACTTGGTCCAGGGGCTGGTGGACGAGTGCCAGGCAGCCTTGCAGGTAGGTCGCAGAGCTGATGAGGAGCCCAGTTACCCTTGGTACAAGGAAAAGCCAAGATGAGGAGCTTGCTCTGGTTGGGAAGCAGACTGTGGGCAGAGCCTCACTGTGCGCAGCAAGATGTTCTGCTGGTTTCCACTGGGTGCCTTTTTGAGGCTGGATTATGGCCAGGAGTTGAAATACTTCATGTCATTGATCTGCTGGAGTCTAGTCACATCCAGAAAACCACACCAAGTTGTTATCAGCATGTAGTGCCACCCGATTACGGTGAAGGAAGAACAGTTGCTCAGTTTCCCTCCGCTCACTGCTGTGCAGGGAGCAGAAGCCTGGCTCCTCCGTGGTGTTCTCCACTGTTCAGGGTCTTGTAGGGTGAAATGAACCTGGGTTCTTTATCCTCTGTGCAAATTCTTGCCATTTAAATACACATAAAACTTTCAGTCCCTGGGTTTCAGAGAGAACAAGCATAAGCAGCTTGGACTGTCCCAGAGGGATGCTGCCTGGCAGCTGGAGTGCCGGGCTGGCACAGGACACACACCAGAAATGGCCCCCACTGCAGCGTGAGGATGGACACGGAACTTGTATCACTTGAGCTGTAGCACAGAATATGCAGGACCTTCCCAGTTAATATGGATGGTGCCCTAAGGTTTGTTTACCTTCAGCTGCTGTTTAATTCTTGTTTCAGCAGAACAAAGATGCATATGAACCGTTTTGCAAGGTACCAGTGATCACTTCTTCCAAGGAAGAGCAAAAACTTATCGCCACTTCCAATAAGGTAAGAAGGGTCAGGCTGTGCTGTGTCTTGGGTGAATGCTGGCCTGTTGCCCTGAAAGTTGCATGGGACCTTGACCAAATAGTCTTTAGAAGGTGGTGTTTAGTTTTCAACAATGGGCTTATCCTAAAATACGTGTGTTTTAACTGTTGTAAGTGCAGAATATTGAGAACCTACAGCAGATTAAATATTTCTGCTGAATTAATAGTCAAATACTGCTCAGGCTGGGCCTGTCTGTGTCTTTCTCCACTTTACATATTAAAATAGAAGGCGTAGGCAGTAGCAGGCTGATCAAGCAGATCATCAGGCCTATCAGATCTTTCATTTATTTGTCCACTCTCATTAGTAATGACAAATACTTACTTTAGATAAAGTGAATTAATGACTCCTGTTCCTGGAAGCCTGCTAGTTGCAGTGGGTGGAGGGGTGGAGGCTGGTGATAGTGATTAGCCTTGGCAAAAAGACAGAGGGAGGATAAGAATGAATTATGATCTAGTCACAGAAGGGATTAGAAGGGATAGCAGCCCCATTGCCAACTGGTGCATGACAGTTTTGCAACAACAATAACAACAACAAAATCCCACTGGGCTTAGACCTGATGGTGTCATTTCATATTGCAGCTCCTCTATTGTATGGTCTTGGGACTGAGCTGAAATTCCAGCTCTTACTGCACTTCCTGTAACTGATCTGTTTTGTTTTTTACAGCCAGCAGTGAAGTTGCTATATAACAGAAGCAACAACAAATATTCCTATACCAGGTGAATAACTTCAATTGTACTTCTTTGAAGATGTTCATAAACTGAAGTCCATGATAAGCCTTTGCTTTTTCTTCAGTCAGAACCAATGGCAGATTGGTGCTGGCATGCACTCAGTTTTTTCCCCAATTAATTTCAAATTTGAGTCAGAAAGGAGCCTAGTGTCATCTATAGAAGACGAAGTATGTGCTATTTCTGTGACAGAAAGGTTCCTCTAATACTTAGGTGCAGCTGGCAGAGGCTGCTGACCGACTGCTGGCCTGCATTTCCCCCGGGCTACAGTACATTAGTTGAGTACAGGAAGCCTTCCATGGTGCAGTGTTTTCAGTATGTGGTAAAATCATTAAGTCTGAGTCCTTGTCCTCTTTTTGCTATGTTGGTATAAAAGTTGCATGGCATAATGCTGTCACCCTCCAGCTGGTGCTAAGCTTGAGCTGAAGAAATGGTGTCATTTGGGTGATAGGCTTTTGCACACAAATGCAGTGCCCTTGGACAGTATTATTCACAGGCCTGCTGATGTCATGTTACTGCTTCTTCAGCAGCAGGGTATCCTGCTTGTACTAGTCAAATGAGTTACCACTGCAGTCCTGGATATCAGCTCTAAACACTACCTTGGTAGAGACGCAGTAAGTCAAAGGAAACTGGACATATGGGCCTCTAAATGCTCACCGTCTGAGCCCCCCTTCTATTCTGTGTGCTGTCTTAATTGCCCTTATGTGACTGCTGCTCTCCTTGATCTCTCACAGCAACTCTGACGACAACATGCTGAAGAACATTGAACTGTTCGATAAGCTGTCCTTGAGGTTTAATGGGAGAGTGCTCTTTATAAAAGACGTGATAGGAGATGAGATCTGCTGCTGGTCTTTTTACGGGCAGGGACGGAAGATCGCCGAAGTCTGCTGCACTTCCATTGTTTATGCTACTGAGAAAAAACAGACAAAGGTACAAGTAAACCCCCGAATGCTCCCAACGGCTGGTCCAGCTGCCATCAGGCTGGCCTCCTGACATCTGTTTTATTTTGAACACTCCCTTCATTGTTTAGCCTGTCTGTGGAATAATCGATGCCATTCAGAGCAGGAACAGCTCAGTGGAGCTGATCCTGTGTGTTGCTTAGAACAGGGACTGTGAGGCTGTAGCACTTAACACAGGGCAGTTGTGATATTCCATAATGCAAGTTCATTCCAACTCTGGTCTTTAGACAAACTTGTGCACTTGACCAAGTCTGGTTTACATTCCTGTGTAAAGACAGTTCCTGAAGAGCAATGGCATTCCTTCCCCATACCTCCTTACCTTCCCAAGGAGAGAGCTGTCAGAATCTGCCCTGCAGACAGGCCAGTTCTGAGAAAACTGGTTGCTGGGCCTCAGGGTTGAAAGCAGACAAAAGAGCAAGAGCATTTGTGCTAGAAAGGATTTCTACAGCCAGAGTGCAATTGGGAAAATTAAAAAAACAGAGAGGTATCAGGAGCAAAAAGGGAGGTATCCTGCTGTCTGCAGCGATTGACAGTAGGTGCGAGTGACCTTATTTCTCTTGGGTGGCCAGGTGGAGTTCCCAGAAGCCCGCATTTATGAGGAGACRCTGAACATTCTGCTGTACGAGTCCCAGGACGGGCGAGGACCCGACAACGCACTCTTAGAAGCCACAGGAGGGGCAGCTGGCCGCTCCCATCACTTAGATGAAGATGAGGAGCGAGAGCGCATTGAACGGGTGCGACGAATTCATATTAAACGTCCAGATGACAGGGCACATCTGCATCAGTGAGCTGAGCGACAGCTGCAGACTGCACAGTCCTGTCTGGAAGGCGCTGCCCTCGCCTGATCCATTATCTACAGCAGATGACCAGGCAGCTTACCTTCTATTCAGCGAAGTCTGTAAATTATGTTTTGTAACAAACTAGATTATTTGGAGTATTTAAGTGACGTAGTTCTAGACCAAGAATAAAAAAGGTTATTGGGCTTATGATAGGTATTGTAAGGCCCTGTTGAGCATCTGGAGAAATGCCCTGAATTTTTAGCACTCTCATCTTTGCTGTTGKGTGGCTAGTGAGGAAGAGGGCTGGTTTCCTTCGGCTTTAGTGATTATCCTGCACTTTAAAAAAAAAAAAAAAAGGCGAAAAACAAATGTCAGTCAGCCACATACCTTCCCCCTAGGCACTCACTGACCCTGTCCCCTCCTGGGCCTTATGGCAGGGGAGAAATGCCGTTATCTAAACAAACCCAAGCTATTGTAGAATTCCCTCTCCTTCAAGCCTGTAGGCAATAGGGTTGGTAGCTCCAGAGTGCCTCAGTGTGACTTCTGGAAGGACAAATGGCATGTGCTGGCTAGATTCCTGCAGTGCYTGGGGGCAGGAGGAGCCTGCGCAGTGCCAGGCTGCGTTGGTGGATGTGCTCTCGGGGCAGGTGGAAGGGAGCACGGGGAACGGCTTGGGCTCAGCTTGCCAGGCAGCTGGCTGTGGGCTTCCGGCAGCTCCCAGGACCTGCCCTCCAACAGTTCAGTGAAACTCCTGCAGCACTGAACTGTAGAGACCCACCCCTGCTTTATCAGTGCAGTTCAAGGGTGGAAGATGTTAAAATTCCTCCAGGAGGAGGATTAGGAGCAAATTGTACTTGATTGATTGATTGCTTTTCCTTAAGGTGGTGTTGCTACCAACTAGTCAGTGCTTAATACTTTTGCTTCACCCCAGATCTCATTTGGGGTGTTTATTTTCCATCAGATTCCGGATCTGTGAGCTGTGCTTTCTTTACTATGTTTGCCACAGGTAAGACTTCATCACAGGCTGCAAACAYTCCATGCAAGCCTGGGRTAGGTAGGAGGCCAGCRGATGTTGTTCAAGCTCTGTAACTGATACAGGAGCATTGTCTTGCTTTGAGCGAGGGCAGCAAGATYGCTGTGGGGAAGAGGAGTAGGCAGTGGCACAGTTAATCCTTGGTTGCCTCTATCCTGAGCATATTCCAAGTCTCTTCAAGGAAATGGCAGCTGTGTGTGAAAGGGCAGAGCTAAAATGTTGTGTGGAGAAGAACTATATATTCTAGTTTTCTAAGAGTACTTTTCTATTATAAATTAATATTTTATCTACCTCCTAGTCTCTTGTTGCCTACTACGGAGTCAAGTAGCAATTAAAGTGGAAGATCATGTATTATTCAATGAGATTGGATGCTAAAGGATAATGAGAAGAGCCACAATTGTAATGGTTAATATAACAAATCTTGGGAGGGAGAGAACACCTGCAGTAGGTAGTCTTAAACTTCAATCAGAGTGACACCAAGTTACTTTGGCTCATTCTAGAGTTTTTTGAATCTTCAGCTGGAATACCTAGGCCTGGCCTTAATGACCAGACATCCCATAGAGTTGTGACTCCATGTTCCTGTTATTCAGTGAAGTGGTTAGTTGCTTTTGTCAAAATTCCTGCTGCAGGGATTCCTATTTCTGACTCACTCAAAGCTGATTTATGGCATATTAACACTTTAAATACCAAAGGTGTTGTCAGCATCACCAGCTATATTACTCCAGTACTTGTATTTCTAATAGTGGTTACGTCTGAAACTATGTATAGCCTGTCCTTAGCAGCTAAAATAAAGCATTAAGGCTTTTGTCTGCTCAGTGGTACAATTTTGGAGCATTGTGTAAAACTAAAAAAAAACTTTCAAAGTTAGGTTGAGGACTTCCTTCTAGCAACCAAAGAATTTTCTAGTTATAGACAGCTGGTGTCTGTGTGGCAGATGTGGTCATTGTACCTGCCTACGTTTTCTTCTTCAGATACTGACTGATATGCAAGAGCTCAACAGGAAACGAAGTGTCAGTTATAYTGTAGTTCAGTAGCTTCAGCTACGTCCTGACAGTTATGGGCTTCTATTTTAAGCTGTACTGATGTGTTTGTCACTGCTACAACATGTCTTAGGTTTGTGGAAGTTCATAGTGCAGACTGTTGTTGTGAAGGATCCAATGCCTCTCCCTTCTTGCAGGGGGCAGGGGGAGGGCRGTGGAAGGCAAGTCCTCTGAATCGCTCTGTCTCTTCAGCACTGTGTGCTTGACACCTACTGGCATATTAATGGACTCTCGGTGGGTTTCTGAGAGCCCGCGACTGACCTACTGTCCTTGACGTGGTTTAGAAGCTGCGCTGTTTAAAGCCATTCAAAGCCCCTTGTCTCAGCCGTCCATCTGTGCTCCTGCAGGACGTTAGAGAATGAAAAGGAAACACCGGCTGGTTGCTGTAGAATACAGTGATAGGCTGGAGAGCAAACCCTGCTTGCTGCTTCAATGTTATAGCGGTGGCTCCCTCCTGTAAGACGTGAGGGACAGACCATCTTCATCCTCCTGCTCAGCCAGGCATTTAGCTGTGCTGGTTTCCCCAGACGGTGCAGAGGAGACTCCAGCAACGGYTGTTCAAACAACATCCAGTAGCTCATTGTAGTGTAATAGCAGGTTTGGCTCTAGGAGTTGAAGTGTGTTGACACCAGCGTTAAGCACCTGACAGATCACACCTAAGTGATTAACTTCTCTGTAAATAATTTCTTAACTGGCTTCAGCATTTCCTCTTCCAGTTTTTACAAACTTAGTTCTTAAAAGGGGGATGGGGTGTGTGTGATTACTCTTAATCTTCGTACAGTTGTTTGTAGAGGTATTGTTCATTTTAGTAAGTCACTCCAGGAGATTTGAGGCACAGGTTGAATAAATTGGAAATTCTGTATTGGATTTATGGACACAAGCTCTGCCTTAACACTCTCCTAATTTAGCCCTCTAATTGCTGTAGTTGTGTAATAAAGATATACTGTTGTCATGTGTTACATCCTTTACTTACTGGCCAGTTGCCCTTGGTACAGGTTTGACTGTTCTGTCAAGGGAGACTTAGTGCACAAAAACAGCTCCCGTAGCCAGGTGATGCCATTGCACAACTGCTGTCAGCTCTTGAGCCTTTTTACTTTAAATGGTTTTGCCTCTGTGGCTTTCAGTTGAAGACAGGGCAGTGAACAGCTATCCTGGTCGCAAGCAGCTCTTAGATTATCTAGTACTGTGKGATGTTAACAGTGTGTGCAGAACTGTCTTGTTTGATTCATGAACATTACTCTCCAGCACCCCAGAACAGGCACTAATACCRACAGTATGGCAGAGCAGAGCTGACCAAAATCTTACCCATAGAAGTGTTTTTTCCTTCAAAGTGAAGCAGAAGACCTTGCCTCAGTATTGCCACTTGGGACACAGTTAGGGCTTCAGGACAGGCAGGAGTAATCAGCAGGTACCTAAAGGTAGGTTAGGATGTGTTTACCCTCAAGTACATCAGTGTAGCTGTAACACCACAGAGCAGCTGCATCTGTATTTACACAGAGGCCCAGGCAGGTTCTGGAGTCCACACTGACCTCCACCTGCTGCAGGACASTGCCAGTTCAAAGCCATCGTATATGTTTCCAAGCTCCGGTCTTGCCTTTAATGAAAGGGTAGGTGGAACCTTTTAGTCTTAACAGAATCGTTCCATTTCATGGACAACAGTAGCAAGTTCATCTGTTCTGTACAATCATTCCCTCCCATTTTATACTTAAGCTTTTTTGTGCATAAGTGGGATATTAATGTATGGTTTGTGTTTGCAATATGTACTTTTCATTTTTTAATATAATGAAAAATAAATTAGAAATTTCATATTTACATGGGAGTTGCTTTATTACTTGTTTGAAGTTCAGTGCCTATCACACTATCCTCATGGTCCACAGAGTTAGAAAGTACTTTCAGGAAGGAATATCAGACATTATCCTCCCCCTGGTTGTTAGTTTTGCCTTCTGGCCACTGGTTATGACTGACTTGCCAGTGACCTGGCTCTCAGGATGCTGCAGGCACCAGGATATAAAGGYAGCAAGTCAAGGATCTTCAGGCTCTAGTTTCAGCCTAGCCCAAGCAGACTGGAGCAGGAGCCACACAAATTTGCCTCAATGTGAGGCAGAAGAGTAAGCGCTATGAACACACAGACTGGCAGTACAGCTGCAACTTCCAGGCAGGAGGGAGCAGAGGGAAATTCTTGTCTTCCTCCTACCCCCTCCCCTTGTAGCTGCAGTAATAGTGACTCCTACTACAGAGCACTCACCCTCTCAGGAGGGAGCAAAATCTCAGCTCTTTGGAGAGAGACGAAGGTTCTTCAGAAGCAGGAAGGGACCGGTCTGTTCAGAACTGGATTGCATCAGGTTGGCGCGTCTCTCAAAGCTAAGGAATTTTGCTCATCTTCCACATTGCCAATTCCACTGCCTCAGTCTGACTGTGCAGGGAAAAGTAAGGACAGTGTTACTCCAAGAGGAAAGATCTCCTTACTCCATGTCACAGTAGACAAGCAAGCTGTGTGCTGAGATTTCCACGTGAGCAGCCTCAAATGCTGATGCACTGACTCAGAGATCAATGCCAGACTTATTCTTGCTACATTTAAACACATCTCTGCCCACTAAAGGACTAACTGCTGGTTTTGAAGGCTTTGCCTGTCTGCCTGGGAGAAAAGGTGTTTTCAGACCAGAGTTAACATCATTGGTCTGCACTTTATGCAGTTCTCCTGGTTAGTACAGCGACTCAAACTTTAGCTAGAGAAGCCTTTTTTTTTTTACTTCTACCTGAATCCTTCCTGACTGGTCTGAGTTCTCAGCTTTAAGGTTACTGTGTGCACAAAGACCAACATTTTACAGGTAGGTTGGAACTTCAACATCTGCTTTAAACATTTCCCTGTGACAATGTGCAGCTAGCATCAATGCTCACTGGAATGTTATAGCAACATAATGGAATCTACTTAGCTACAGATGAATAGTTTTAAGCTATAAAAAAAAAACAAAAAAACAAAAAAAATTACTAAAAGATGCAAGCAAATTCTCAAATCACAGCAGCCCTATGGCATCAAAGGTTCCAGTGGAGATGTGGGTGCTGATCTCATCTTGCAGGCTCCTTTCTGTTCCTAGCCAAGACAGGGACCAGGAACAGTTCCTGTTTCTCATCAAGACTTTATCTGGTTGACACCTGGGATGAAAAAGGAAGGAGTCATTAACTTAAGTACAAATATTATGTCCTTCAGGTTCCCTGCCTGTAGTAAAAGGGGTTGTGTTGTTTCTGTTTAACTATTGGCATATAAAGCCAACACCCTTCATCTCTGGGGGATGGAGAGAGCTAACCAGTGCCCTGAGTGGTATTGCACCTCGGTACCTAATTCTTCCTTGGAACTTTCAGCTAACTATCAAACATGCTAAGGTCACCTCTGAAGCAGCATTAAAGATTTCTGTCTTTTCTTTCTCTCCATCCGCACTTGTTTACTGCCTTGCAGCCAGGAGCTGGTAGAGGCAGAGTTCTCAGTTTTAACATGCTTCCCCACCTGAACATGACCAAGAACAGGAAGTAAAGCTCYGATCCAGCCCCTTTTCTGCAGCTACATATGGAGTCAGAATTCATTCTCTCCTCAGTAGCAGTGCTGCTGAGGCTGCCCCTAGATCAGACAGATCTTTCTCAGATAGCCTGCTTGGTTTGCAAGAACTGCTCCCCCCCGCACACACCCCACAACCAATTTCAGATACAGCTTGGCTAGGGGAGGCAGCAAGAGGTAAAGAGGACTAAGTTTGCAGGTGCATGTTGAATTCAGGCTCAGGCTGAATTCTCCAAATTAACAAGCCAGGAGATACTCTTGCTCCCTCCTACACTAGCRTGGCAGAGTAAGGAGGAGTGGGAATTCACAAGCAAGGTGCGTAGCTGCAGTTCCTCACAGGATGATTATCATCTATTATGCATTATCTTATGTAGGTCAGATGCTGGCTGGGTAGTTTTGTCGTGCACATCTCTGCTCTCTGAAAGAGGAATTGAGGCCTCTTTCTGAAGAGCTTATACAACACTGGCACTGGCACTTGCAAGACAAAGTTAGCTGTGCTCTCTGCAAGGCCTGAGCATCAGAGGAGAAAGCGCAAGTCATATTCCCAGTATTTAGATGAAGCCTTACCACTGTTAGTTGTCCATTTTTGGCTTTAAAGATCTGAGGCTCCTGCCCAACAGTGAAAATCATTGTCCCTTCCTTCCCAGAGCCAACACGAAACTGAAGACTGCATGTACACAGAGAATTACTCATTAGATTTTTTCCTCACAATAGGCTTTACTCTAAGCCCCCCTTATTTCTGTTCCCTTGGCAAATCTTGTTAGATTAGAAGATCAGAACCCTCCTGCTTAGGTAAATTTCCTAAACAATTGCATTATACCACACAACCCAGAAGGATTTGATGAATGGAGCATGCCTGCCTGGTCTGGGCATTAGAACCTTTCCTGGTGCAATTAAGCTTTAGAAGATAAGCAGATCTGGTCTGGAGAAAACTATTGAATACACGGAATCTAATTACAATTGAAATGCAAAGGCTAGAGAGAAAAGCTGGAATAGACGTACAGGTTTCATATGACAGTTTCAATTTATGTATAGATTTAAGAGACAGACTGCATCACCTGTCATTAGCTTGGTGGTGTGGCTAAGAAGGTTCCTGTGTTCAGCAGTCACATTTTAGGGCCTTTTGAATCTTCTAGGGAGAGGAGCATTTTTCCTGAAATGACCTGCAGGCTTAGCCCACCAGGCTTCTCACAGCTGGTTCTGATGAGACCCATTGTAAAACCACTAGTCCCACAAACCTCATGCACAGGTCACATGAGTAGGAGACTGGTGGGTACAGCCAGATCCAACAGGTCTGCTTGTAATGCTACAACAGTAGGCGGGGGAAAGCGTTTTCAAAGTAGTCACCTATTAGCAACTTTGTTTTTCAGTAGATGGATCATGGGCAACTCTTGGAGCAGCACACCTAACTACATGCAATCACAACCATCATGGAAGCAAGCTTTGTTAGAATTGGTAATGGGTTGTAATGATTTTTAATATACTCTCCTCCAGTGCGTCCCACCTTGTTTCCCCAGCACCAATGAAAAGAAGTCACCAGAACAGCTGTGCTACTGCAACAGATCTCTAATCAGCTTACAGGGCAGTGTCTGCTGCTGTGACGTAAATAGCTTTGACCCAAGTAGTCCAGACCTAAAAGTCTTTAAAGCAGATTCTTACACAAAATAGAGCCTGCACAATTCTATCCATTCTACATCATTTCTTACCTTCCCTGCACAACTTTAACAAGATTTTGCTTATTGGCCAGCATGCAGAGTTTAGTGACTGTTTCAAAGATATGCTCACATTGAAGTATCACATCTCCCTGGAAACAAGAAAGAGGCAAAAAGTCATCTGGTGTTACACCAGTGCGTAAGCTACTCAACAGTTCTTCGTTTGGGGAAACTCCTTTCTGATGCTAGAGTAGTGACTGTTGTACAGAAATGACCAACAACTACATATCAACTACAAATGATCACATACAAGTTTGATTTGTTAAAAAAAAACAAAAACAAAAACAAAAAAACCCCCTCACTTTCCTAGGGCTATTTAGGATTTACAGCAACTTTGGTTCTAACAAAGAAAGTGAACGCTTTCATAATGAGGCAACAAGAATTTAAAGGACTAGTGGATCTACAGTATTAGTAAACATCAGTAATGACGTATCTGAGTATTTCATAGAAAAATATTAGAACCGTTGGCTACAAGACCTTGTTTCTAACCACAAGCACACAGTAGCTACGTTTCAACTTTCTACCTTCTGTTTGTTGTCCTCAGGAACATGAATGACTACAATTCCATCACTCAGGTTACTGGTAGAAATGCCTTCAAAAGAAACACAAGAGTTAGAGGAAAAACAACCAAAGACAGTTATACAACGTGATCAGCATCTACCCAGTTTAAGGAGGGCACTGTTCTTGCAATGGCAGTGACTCAAGCTCTGTCCTGTTTGTAGGAGGAAGTCATATTCCTGACTGTACCGTTGTACGTGTGAAGGAAGTATATTCCCCAACTTAGACACCTTCAAAGAATTAGCATAGTTTTATTGCTTTAAGTCTTCAGAATACATTCTGTAGATYGCTAACTGTCATCCATTTACCCAAAACACATTTGTATTTAAGTATGATTCATTAAATGTTTGGCCAGACCTTTCCATATTATCTATGCATCCATGAAACTGGTATAATTGGTGTTCTTCTGAGGTGAAATTTCTATTCCCACTGAAAAACGGTTTCCCTGTCCCTCCTCAACCACCATTTGATTCTAGTAGACAGATCTATTTCCCTAATCCAARCAAAAAGTGACCATAAGAGTGCAGAGGTGATAGCCTAAGACCCATTACTGCTGAACATTTATGAACAGAAAGGTTCYGAGGGGTGAATGAAACAAGAGTTGGTACTTGCTTTTCAGATRAGGCTGTGTCTATAAAAACGTAGTAGGGCTCTGCTCTAAAATACAGCAGTAGATTGTTACAGTAAAGGAGGAGGGATAAAGTGCAGATTCTACCCCCGGACTGTAGTTCAGTCCAGTTGCAAGATTAAAACAATACCTATGAAATATGGTAAGAAAGTTCCCTGCCCCCCCAATCATTTCAGCATAAAAAGAAGTCCTCATACTCTTAAGTATTTCAAGGTACTATGTCCTCCTGCTCTTAAATATTTTAAGAAACTGCATGCTGATGTGCAGACTCTTTAGCCAGCCCACAGGAAAGAGTGTTGTCAAGTAAAACACTTCTTCAAGGGTCTTTGAAAGACCAAGTTTCAGAAGTTTGTCTTTTCACCCTCAAGTTCATTGATGGAAAGGAAAATCCAACAGTGACTTACACCATTACCTTTCAAAGTGGCATAGTCTATTTTTTGTTTGATCTTGGCCATTTCTACCACATAAGCTGCGGACTGGGTCAGAACAAGTAGCCGTTCTCGTGCTTTGAAGCCATTCCTGTCRTATTTTACCACAGGGGTCACGTACTGAAAACAACAAGTTAGTGTTAGTATTTCTCACTATAGCAGGGCTCTGCACTGCAGGCAGGTCAGGAACAAGCAAGCAACACTGCTCTGCGGAGCTGCGATCTACAGCTTACAGTGGCCATTGCCACTACCCGCTTATAATCTTGTTTCTTTGTGCTTTGAAATTCAGATGGTAGAATCATATTTTGAGAAAACGGTTTGCCTGTGCCCTCTATGCCGTAATCATGGGAAGTGCATTGCATGCACCTGCACCTCTACTGCCCATTATAGTTCAACCAGGAATGATGCTTGTTAAGCTGTTATTAACAAACAGACTTAAAATAATCTTTTTGTCGCGGTGTATTTTGAGACCTGTCTCCAGTTAAAAAGCAAAGACATGAYTGCTACTACACTGCTACTCAGCTCTCTGCCCTGCCACCTAGCAATGGCTTCCAGACTGCCGCAGGCATCAAGGCTCACTCCAAGTCTGTGGCTGGCTGCCAGGACTCTGGAACACAGCTGGTTCAAGAGCAGCAGTGCCTGCTGACGGGCTGCTAAATTCCAGTTTTCTTTACTTACCTTGATCTTCTCACCATGGATTAGCTGCAATACTTTGGGGTTTATATCATTCTCYTCTAAGAAGCAAACCAGAAAGACACAAACTGAGGGTAGGCAATGGAATGCTCACACCCCTACCAGCAAAAAGCTAAACAGCTACATGAGTTGTCTTAATCCCGTTAATCTGTGTCCCGTTGGTACAGTACACTCCCTTCTAAATTGAGTGTTCATGTCCAACTCTTCCTAAACCTGTCTCGGTGATTTTTCTGCCTGAAAGTAACTCACAGCATGAGTTACTTGACTTTTCCAATAGTGAACCCAGATTTTCACCCACCACCCACTGTCCTTGCACCCTACCAGAACTTCCAGAGCCTTCTCTGTGCCATTAGGACTCTTTTCTCATCCTTTCTATGTGCTTAGCACTGACTATACAGATTCACAAGATTCATCTCTCCTCCCCCAACAGCCCCARTCCTTGGGATCAGATCCCCTACAGCTAGCAATGTTGCACTGCAGTGTCTCAGCTCAGCGTCCCTGCTCCATTCAGCATGGTGAAGGTAGGTCCCAGATCACTCCCAGCCTATGTGGGATTTCACCCGCGTTTATRGCTCTCTGTCCCAAGAAGGATTCCAGATACGCCCAGTTTGAGAACAAAGTCTAGCAGATTGACTGACAGTGACCACTAAACATGACAGGGCAATGGAATTCCAATGGTATGGACCGAATCCAGCAGGAGAGGCTGCCTCTCACAGATAGGGACTCCTCTTGGAAACTGAATCTATTTTATCAGGCAGGATTTTCCTGAGCAAGGACCACATCCTTCAGGAGGTTTGTGTACTCACTTAGTCGGGTATCCATGAAAGGCTGGTTTATGCTCTGCAGGTAGCCCTCCTTCTTCCCTCTGAAAACGGCACTTGCTACAACTTTTTGCYGCAACTGTTTTAAGAAGGAACACCCTTTACCATCTTAGGGTTTCTCCATTAATAACATCAGCAGTTATAATGCAGGCATCATTGCTAGACAATATTATCCTTTGACTCATGCAATATCTAACTGACTCATGCCACATTCTTCATCGTTAGTTTATTCCTGCACTACAACACACAGAGGTAGTAGGGGCAAATAGTCTTGCAGATCCTTTCTTATTTATGGATCTATTCTGTTTATATGAGATGCAGTTATAGTGCCGTAAAATTGAGACCTGCACATCTGTAGAATTGCACTGCACATTTCAAGTGCCACTGAAATGCGAACACTGGACTCCAGCCTCAGAAGCGTTTGTTCAGTGTAAGGAGCAGTGGCCTCTTAAAAGGTACAGTTTGTGTTACAGATAATTCACTGAAGAGCACATAAGAGGTGCACAATGTTTTAACTTGCATGTTCACATTCCACATATTAGTTACCTGTACTTTCCTCTCAGCAGTAACTCCTCGGCAGTATTTTCTTACTAGGTTCCTAATACAGATTTTCTGCAGCATCTCAGATGTCTACGAAAAAAAAAAAGTTGCGCAAACAGCTTCTGCTGCAGCCCTAAAAATAGCTTGCAACAGACAAACATTTGTTAACATCTAGTCAGAAATCCAGTAGTCATTTGACAGGACAGTACATTTCAGCTCTTGCAGCCTAGAGCCCCACCTACAGAACAGCTTTCTGTTCATGCCTATACGACAGCTGAAAGGCAGGACACCAAGCGGCTGAATTATTACTGGAGTTACTGAAAGCAGCAAATAGCATCTGTCACCAGCATATGAGCCTACAGCACAGAGCAGGTAGCATGCCATTAGCATTGCTCTTCATGTTACCTTCAGGTTTAGCTTTTCAATTTCCTCTATCCACCTGATCTTCTGAGCACTGGCTACAGCCAGTGTGGGAGTGATCTTTCTATCCTTGATCTAGTCTAAGAGCAGGGTCAAAGGGACAGTAAAAAGTGTCAGCAGCCGTTTCTAAATGAAAGTTCTGCTGGAAGCAATTTAAGCTTGTCCAGCTTGTGCACTGAGGATGCCTGTTCTGACAAAGCCTAAACATAAGATGAAAGGCTACAAGTTTCTATCTGTGCTGCAAGTTTAAAAGGTTGCAGGATTTTGTCTTTAACTGACCTCATGAGTTCACTTTTCTGATGCTGCACCTTCGTTCCTGTTGCTGAAAACAAAGCATTAAGCTTCCTCCTTTCCCTCAGGAACTTAAGTGACAGTGACATTCCTCCTACTTCCTTCCTCCCCTCACCCATACAAATGATCCTGGGGTCTTTCAAAGGATCTGCAATCATGTCTGAAGAGAGGACAAGCCAGCAGATCACTGCTCTTTCATTCATGAAGTGTAAATACAAGTGACCATATAACAGAAGCCATCTTCATCGCTCACCAAACCTGCAATGAAACTCACCTCTTCTAGGATAGAAGGAGGCTGGAGCCAGCTCTTGTCCAAGACATTTTTTGGAACATGGTCTCTGAGCTTCATAAAGTAGGTATATTGCACAAGCCGTACAAATTCAATGTTCTCTGGGCAAAGAGGTTTTCTTCGATTGATGAAGCCATTTATGAATCTACAGAAAATATCCCCAAACAGAACTTACATGTTATGTTCAGAAATCAATGAAAATGAAAGGGAAATCATAAAAGGCAGGCAACAGGCTAATAGATCACTGACACTTGGGTGCAGTCACCTGTATTACAGTAATGAAAATCTTAAGCTTTGCAATATGTCAAACATTAATAAAATTTTCCAAGTTCCATTGATCAAAATACAGTGATTTGGAGTTTAAAAGGAAGATCAAATCCACTTCTGAAGCAGTATTCAAGAGCTCAGCTTAAGGGAGTGGAGAGGGAAGATCGTATATGAGGAGAATGGACAAGCTTGCAAAAATCGGTTTGGAGATCCTCTGGGATATACCACTGAACTAGAAGAGTAACAGGAATTTGCACAAGTAGATCAGGAAATTCATGAATAGGTGACAGGCATTTCTGATCAAGCCCATCTGGCAACCATCCTGGTAACTACAACAGTAGCTTAGAAATAGGCATGAAGGAAGTGATTTTGATTYACTGTACTGTCAGTACTCTGGGCTTGCTGTCCAGAGACTGTCACCACACTGTGACCCTCCCCACAACCACCATACAGTGATATTTACTTCCTGATTATCTGAACAGCCCATGTCCTCTTCTTGGCCTCTTTCCGCGCCAGTGCCCCTCGCCAGCAAGCCTCCAGCTTGATAGCTGCAAGAATTAATCAGGTCCTTGTATTAGCATTAGAGGTCCTATGTCATGGTATCCTGTGAATTCATGGAGCAGAAATTATAACTAGCTCTTTTGCAGCTCTTCTCATCAGCCGATCTTTACAGTAAGAAGTTGAGAACATTTTGTTCTCCACAGTAACTGGCTGATCCAGCATCACCTGTATTGTAGAGCTCAACCTCGCAGCAGTGCCTGACCTTGTCGCCATTCAGGTTCCCACTGTATCCTATATACAGCAAGCAACCTATCCTAGGAAGCTGGTCTTTTAACCTGCAGTATTATATAACAGCCTGTCCATTTGTGATCAAGCAGTTTTAATTCCCTAGCAAGCTAGAGGAGCTCTTAAAACATAAGGAAGAAAAAAAAAAAAAAAATTAAAACAAGTATCTTAAAACATCCCTACATGCACAGCAGAGGGTGCTGCTGCCCCACAGAACYGGCTGCAGTTCTGAAGAGAGGCCAAGAGGAGCACATGGTGTGAGGAGTGGAGAGGAGTAAAGAGACTTCTTAGAGCACTCTTCATACAGCTGTCGTCTGCACCTGAACCTAAATCCACAGCCCTGTGGGGAAGCTGGAAGTGCTGTCTGCAGCAAAATGGATTCATGACCTTGCAAAGCTGCAACTCTGACTGAAAAATTTAGCCCTAAAAACAGAACCCTTGATTCCAAAGCCTGTACCTGCTGCTCTCTTCTTCTGGTACTCTCTCTTCCCAAGGCGTCCTTTATACTTGGCCTGTAGTCTTGAAACTGGAAAAAAAGTAGAGAAACATTGCTTGTACCTACAGGATCACAGCATTTAGGAGCTCTGCTCCCAAACTCTTAGTGAGAAATTCCTTCAGACACCAGGTGTCAGTCACGGCCATGGAGAGTCCTGCACAATCACTGCATACAGAACTAAGGGGCCAAAACACCAGTGAAACAGGAACATAAATAACCTGAATAGGAAAATATGCCCTTAATCTGCACTATGCATTTCAAGCAGGTACAAAAAGGTAACACTAGGATGCCCAGTTTACAAGACAGGTGCTGTCCCAATCCTGGGTGAAAAGTACTTATTGCATCTAGACGTGCACAGTGTTACTAGTATGACCAAGGGGACGAAGCAGCAAGGAGCTCTAAAGCAGTGATGTATCCAGAACTCAAGCAATATAGCTAGTGATTTCCCCCATCCTGAAAAGAGACTAACACAGAAAGTTTCCTGGGACTCTCCACGGCTAGGCAGACTAGGGGCCTCAGCTCTCAGCAGGGTGCGTCTGTTACCTGAATCTGGAGCTCAGAATCCACAATATAGTTCAGTCAGCCTCTGCTTTTTAGTCTATATGATAAAGGGAACTGAAACCATACCTAGCAGGTGCTTTCTGATTTCAAATGCATCTTCAGTAGCAAACAGAGTCTTTGGGAAACGAATGAATATTTTGGTTCTGAAAAAGAGACCGTGAACAGCTTATTCATAGTGAGCCATCATTTCAGCTGCTCTAATTGGGCTAAGTCCTCCAACTAGCTGTAGTACTGAGAAGTTACATCTCTTTCCATAACTACTTCTCCTCATTCACCTAGCTCACACATCCTGTCAAGCACTTTTTCCAAAGGGCAGCAGGGAGAGGGAAGGAAGCAAAGCAGAAATAGTTACTGCACAAGACCTCAGTGGCCTTGGATGGAGCAGCATGGAGAGCTCTGCTTACATATGACTTGTAATTTTCAACACTGGGATTYCTGCAAGTTTCCCAGGAGTTGTGGAGCTCAGGATAAACAACTGAAACCCAGTGAAAAAAGGCTTCCTTTTCTTGGCTATAATTCTAGCCAATTAATACACAGATTCTGTTGGCCACAGGTCAAGTAAGAGAACCCTGACTGGCGCATGTCTTGTCTGGCAGGAAAAGGACAAAGTTGTGGTTCAGGAGTGGTTGCAAAGGCATTAAAAAAAGTTCCCAGGCCTAAGACAGGCAAGTTGCCTCAGGCTGTCCAAGCATGTACAGGACAGGGATGTAAGAAGACCTGGAACTGAAGCAAGGCAGCCCATCTCTTCTAACCCAGAGATGGAAGTAACTAGGCTAGATTCAAGCTTCCATGGAGATATGAAGGAGTGAATAAACAGGAAATCTATGCATATTGGCTTTTTACTTATGCCCTTGCTCTGTGTGTTGTATGCCTTTGGGGTTAGTCTACTTTGGCTTGTTTTAAAGAAATCACTAATCAGAAGTTGTCAGATTTCCAGACCCAGGCAGGTCTGCCCAGTTCACATGGTCAAAGAGGAGCCAAGCTTAAGGGGTCTGTTCACACATCAGGAAAGTAGGGCATGGTGGCTTGCATTTGGGGACAGAACAGACTACCAAATACAGCATGCACTATGCATCTGACAAGCAGAGATCACAGCCAGAGAAAGGAACCTTACCTTCCTAATTTGTATTCCTCAGGCTTGTAACCAATATGCTTTATGAGCCTCTCCACACCCTCAGCTGCTGGCCCATGCCAGTGTGGCCAGGTAGCTGGACACAGGGACTTATACCTAAAAGATCAGCAAGACATCAACACAAACCAGTTCAGGTTTAAGGGATACCCTCCTCCCCCAAAGTACTACTGCTTTATTCAAGGCAGATGATGTCAAAGCAGATTGAAAAGGATACAGAAAAGGGGAAGAAAAAAAAAAACCCAAAAAACAAAAAAACCCACACCCCACGTACAACATCCACCCACAAAAAAACTAAACCAAAAAACCTTTGGAGATTACATGTTTTGAAATGGGGGGGGGAGGGGAATACACATCTGCTGATATCTACACATCTCAGATCACTGGGACTTGACATTTAAAAAACCCTTGCTCTGAAGGCCCTCATGGGAGCACCTTGCAAGGAATAAGGGAGGGCAGGTTCCTCTTGGCTAGAGGGTAGAACAGCTCCATTTACCTTTGCAAGAAGTGTTCATACTTCCGCCGGTATGCGAAGCCAGCCCGTCTCACCCGCAAGTGCTCCATCAGTCCCAGGTACTTCACCTGATGTCGGATCAGGTAATCATCAAACTTCCCTGTAGCAAGCACACACATAGTCACTGGTAAATACTATCAGTAAAAGCTCATTCACTGTTCCACATGCTGGGACAGAAAACAGGAGAAAGGAATTAAATCCATGATTACCCAGGGTGACTTCTTGGCTGCTGACTTAACCAAGAAATATTTTTTTGTCTGCTGTACCAAGCTAAAGCTAAGCTAAGGCCTCCCCTTTCTTCATTCCCTTATCTCAACTGCACGTTCAGCCCAATACCTTACCAGGCTCCTTGTTTTCGTTAGGTTTAATGCATCGAACATAAGACGGTTCCTTGGACATCAGTATTTCTATTAGACTCGTAAGGCTGTTTTTGAACTGGGTTGCAACCTAAAAAGACATTGACAACCTCTCTTAGCTTTGGAACTCAACCACTACATTGAAATCAACTCATTCACTGCACCAATCTCAGACTGCAAGTTAAAAGCTGATCTATGCATTATTACCACAAAGAGTTTTAGAAGCATAGCTAACTATAAGTTATCTGGACAGGGTGCTTAGCTGGAATATCTGAATCTCTGCCATGCAGCTGGACACGCAAGGTAGCCCTTCAGAAACTAACAACTGCTGGATGCTATGCATAGAGCTCTTTTTAGAATGATACATTAATAACAATATTAAGATGTGTCACATTGCTAGCTGCTGTCTAAGCAGTAACTATTCAGGAAGCTAGCAGGAGTGTAACACCAGCAAAAAATTCCACTGAATTCAGGACTAAGGACAGAAATGGAGGCTAAATCATGTGTCAGGAACCTAAGTTTATATTTAAAGTTAGGACTAAAGATGAAACTTACAGTTTCTGGCCTTCTCCTGTTGTCTAGTTCTGATAGCAAAAAGCAGTCTCTAACGATGCCATTTTTAGAGTTGCACAGCACCTAAAACAGGATAAATGAAAAGCTGCCACATTTAGCAGGCATGATATTCCTAAATGCGATGTGTCTAAGCTGAAACAGCACAGCTGTAAGGACATTCAGCACTAAAAATTATTGCTTGAATTTCTCTGCTAAGAGTCACAAAGATCTAAAACTAGAAGTGATCTCTCCAGTCATCTGTTTTGACTTCTTTCACATGCATAGAATCATCRCTAGATGTCACACATATCTCTTAGAAGGACAATGAATTCTGTATTAAAGACTGATCTACAGAGTTTAAGGCTAGAAGAAGCCTAACTTCTTACATCCAAGTCCTCTTAATTGCGTCAGCCCAGATCCAGCCCAGTCAATGACTGAACCATGTAGCTGCTATGGCTCTTACTGAACATCTGCAAGACAGATTTTTTCATTGGTTTTGTTTCAGCCAAGGATAATCCCTTCAGATCTAGACAGGCTCCATGCAAATACCTAAAGAACCCAGCTAAGGAGAAATCCRTGTTCCTGTTTGCCACAGAGGTAAAGCACATCTTCTGCAAAACATCTCTTTGCTTCAAGAAAGGTAGCTTACAAGAACAGCATCCCCTTTGTGTTCTCACCTCTTTCAGGTTTCTGTACAGGAGATCATTATTCTTCTCAAGAAATCCTGAAAGGAAAAAAAAAGAAGTTTCAATTCTTCTTGGAGGCCACACTCTCAAGCATAGAAGTCTCAGGAGCCTGAAGAGGAGATCTCCAACTTTGCTAGGAGGCAGTTGTATACTTCTACATCAAGAACCTCAACACATTAGTAGGCCTGCAACCCTCCCCACAGCCCATTCTGGCTCTCAGTGGATACGGTTAGAACATGATGGTGAACTTCATTTATTGACCTAATGAGATATCACCATTTCCTGCTGTAGCCATTATCAAACAAAACTTGAAGAACAGATATTTTCTTGAGTCTGACTCCATTCAGTGGCAGCCTTTTTGCTCTAGGAGCAGAGTCAAGCCAACACAGTTAGAATTTGTGTGTCCACAGCTCAGTGCAGATAAGTATCAATCCTGCAAAAACATTAAGATTCTGCAGCAGGAGAATATTAATTTATCTGGATTTTCCTTCTGAAAATTTAGACCCTGGGAATTCACACTGCATTCACATTTTAAACTATTGAGTAAGAATACCTTTAGAAGGCAGATGTTTTATAATTCATCTTCATGTCAGGTTAGTATTTCCCACATTGGTTTAAATGCTCAAGTAACTTCTAGACTGACATTCTGTTCATACTCACCAACAGCACAGTAAGTGACTTCTCCTGCRTAGTGAAGGAGACGGAAATCCACCCAGTCAATTGATTTCCGTGTTTTCTGATCTGCAAGTTTGCGACTGCAGAAAGACACAAGAAGAAAAAATGGCAAATAGACTTCTTCAGCTTGTAGGAATTCACTTGCACAAAAAGCAGCTGTATGACAGATAGGAACAGATTTTAAATAGACTTCCTCCAACACGGTTCTGACTATAGAGTTATGGCCCATAATCAGAGAATTATCCACCTGTCCATTCTGAACAACTAAAAGCAGAAGTCAGTGCTGAAAAACAAGAGTCATCTATTACCACAGAAGAAAAATATTTACGATCTATCTATTGTTTGGAAATGATTGCTCATTCTGGAGGTATTAAGATTTCCTTTTATAACATTTATTTAAATATATTGTCATCTTATACATGCTAAAAATATCACCAGCTTCCTCAGTTTCAGACTGAAACCAGGAGGGAAAGATTGCTTGAGATATTTTGCCCCAGAACAAAAATTGAAGTTTTCCATAGTAGGAAAATTTTAGAATGAAGGGCTCCTGGARGAGAGAGAAGAGAAGGGGGAGGGGGGAAGGAGTTAACTGCACAGTTTAAGTTTCAGCTGTCTAAACTGCACAGAGTTGTGTATCACAATAGTACAATAGTATATTAAAATTTCCTTCAAAGTGTATTGCCAAATACAGACCTGTATAAGCAAGTAGCTCTAGCACTCCTATTTAAAGCTTTTMACTAGACAGAACAGTATTAAGACACACTGTGGTGACAAGGAATTTGGCTACATGTTTTCATTTCATTGTAATGAACTTCAGAGATCTAAAAACACAGTGTATTGTAAACAGTAAATTCAGTAGCTTGACTCTGAACTGATGACTAGTCAGAGTTTTTCATTAGGCTTCTGYTAAGAACTGCCAGAACAATCTAGCATGAATGTGTTAATTGGCCACTAGAACTGAATCCACAAATACTATAAATTAAGTATTTACTAAAATGCCACATGTTTGGGAGATTCTAGCAAGAGCATATTTCTTCCCTACTCCTACTCCTCACACCTATCAAGACAGACTCTTGAAAGGTATTTATGTGCACTTCACAGCCTGGGCCTTTAGCTCCTCTCCACAGTATATTCAACTTTCCCTGAAGTCAGTGGGGGTCAAAGTCACCTACAATTCACAGGATTAATCCCCAATTTTTATACAGGACACAAATGTGGAATGAAACCAAACTCAAAGATCAGCAACCCACTGGCAAAAAGACAGAAATTCCCCCTCCCGTAATACCCCAGGTCATACTCTACCAGGGTAGCTCACTACAATAGTAGATGGGCTGCTCATCTTGATTTTCTTTGGTACTAAGAAAGTGTTCCCTCCCTGTAACAGAGTATTGGGGAGGTCCTTGGGAGGGGTTTCCTTTGTGGTAGGATACAGAGCATAAGTGCATACGTCACGAAATGGGCATGATCTCCTACTTTCTCTTCCAGCTTTTCCAAGAAGCTCAAATCAGTTGCTTCACCAGGACGTAAACATTCTTCATCCTGAAACAGCAAACAGCAGATCAAAATTCTGTTCTGAACAACCTGCAAATAACAGCCAACCCTCCTCTTTATTAATAATTTAGTATAACATTGTTACACAAAACCAAAGACCTTTGTTATAATTTGAAATGAGTTCTACTTTATACAAGCAATTTCCTGGTTAAATAAGAGATTGGTTTTTCTGTTTCAAATAGAACTGTCAAGTTAAATCAAATTAAGTCAAATCTGATTTTTCTTTTTTTCTCTCCAAATCAGCAATGCCCTGCCTCGTCCCTTATCACTTATAGCCCATTTAAGCAAAAATGACAGTGTGAGAGATGATATTATTGGACACCAAAATCCAGAAGGACCTAAAGGACTCTTTGGTCTGGATGAATCACACAGTTAGAAGAGAGTATTCTGCAAGCAGAATCCTCTCTTCTAACTCAAGAAACAACTCCTACTACTCCCACAAATATTCTGTGTGTAGAAAAGCTTTGCCTGAAAGAACAATCATTGTAATATGATACTAACGCTAAGCTTCAATAGCACCCTCTCTGGCTTACAGTGTACTAACCATTTGTCTTCTGTATTGAGGTGATGAAAATTCTCCTCTTTGTCAGCGAGTCAGTGGTAGTGGCAAGGCAAAGTTTAATTTTAAGTTTGGTTACAAGTTTCTACAGGAAGCATACTAGATTTCTTACTAATTAGTGTTTGTATTCTAGAACACATCATGGTAATTAGCTTTTGTGCTTAGTCTCCCTGTGCATATTTAGTTAGGGCAAAAAGGGTTACTCTGTGCTGCAGAACAGTCTTCGTATTAAAGGATCTGGAGAGCTGCCTTCAGCCTCTCCCATTTCTCATCCTCTTCCTGTTAAGGCACAAAGAGGGTCTCATTTGGACCAGTGGCTTAGGAGCACTTGCATGCATCTAAAGAGCAAGGAAACAAGGGTAAGATCAGTAGCTCAGGAGGTAGGCAGCTCTCAGGTTTCTCTTTACTAGCTGAAGGCTTCTGAGTCATTAGACATCAAGCCTAGCAAGTCATATAAGCAAACAACAAATGTGATGAGCTGTCCTCTTTCATCTTTATAAGAGCCAGGATATCTGGCTTCAGATGGCATGGAGAAGCCATGGCTAGGAGACGTATTCCTGGTGTTCTGCAATCCCCTAATGCAATACTGGCAGTCAGGAAGGGCTGTGAATGGTACTCAGAAAAGGCTTGGGTCCCATCCCTGGTACTGGCTATGGCCAGCTAGGTAGCTTTGGGCACCTCACTTCTGTCCACTATTGCCCCAGTTTGTCTCTAGGCAAAAAGTGAAGAGAATGGTCTAGACCTCCCTTATGAAGCACTCAGAGTTGCTGTGCAAGCACAATGCTTTCTCCAAAATCCACAACTCGTTAGCAAGCAAGTATTCTGCCCTGATCTTCTGGGTCTTTGCTTTCAAGGTCTATTTGTTTACATTCTGAATAATGCAGACCCCTCACATAATTAGAGGAAAAAAATTATATATGATTGTGAGGTATGCACAATAAGACACAGGCATTATAATTTAAATAGCACAAACTCTGTTCTTACCAGAATGGAGATTATTCCTTTATGTTTCTGCTCAACCAAGTCACAGATGATCTTGTTGTTAAAATATGGAATTGGTTCCCACTGGAATTAGGAAGAAAAAGGAAGAACAGTTTTAGAGAAGGTCTTTTCCTGCGCAGTTTTTCAGTTCTTTGGAGCTAGATTCTCTGGTCCTACTGAAGATTAGTGTAGGGAATTGGAACTATCCAGGCTGCTGGAGAAAAGATGGCAGCACAGTGAATTATCACCTGACACAGTCTTCCCCCTTTCAGCAGCCCAGACCATTCTCTTATTCCCTACGCTAGGGCACTCAATCCTTCAGTCTCTTTTGCACTGTAGATCTCTTATTTCTACAGGGACATTTTCACTGCTGACCTTTTGAGTTTTGGGGAATGTCCTGTTCCTGTCTTAGATAGCGTAAATTAAGTCCAGGCTTAACTACATTGGAAAAAAAAGGTTACAAAATAAGAGCCACAGTCATCTTGTACTTCCCACATTAATAATGCAAAGATGAACTGTCCAGATTTGGGAATGAAAGGGTCTGCTGGGTAGAAAGAGCTCAAGACATACTGAAGCAGAACAGACTCACATAGGAAGTAGTCTTTAAAATGGGAATATAAATATACACAGAGGATAGTTTTACACATGGGCAGAAGGCAACAGGGCAAATAAAAAACAAGTTGTCATTTTCATTGATGATCAACAGCATTCAGCATAATGGCTGTTCAAGGAGAACAAGGGAGTAATAAATTACCTCTATTCCTTCCAGCTCATATTCCTCCTGCTCTGCTTTCAAGGTCATCTCGATCAACAGCTGCTGAAGCTTCTCATTGCAGTAATTAATGCAGAACTGCTCAAAGCTTCACAGAGTGGTTAAACGAGCATTAGTCCAAGTATTTCATGGGCATAGTTTTATTCCTTCCCCCACTCACCACCCATTCTTTTCCAATCAAACAGACCACTTCTATACAGATTAAACCCCATGATGTTTTATAAAAAGAGCTAAAGGATTTTTTTAAGCACCTGCTCCCTTTTCCCTACCTACCCCTTAAAACTGTAACCAGATCAGAGAGCTCTGAGGGGGGGGGGGGAAGTGGTCAGTCCCTTCTTCCTCTCTGCTAGACATGAACCTTTTCAGCTGTGCTGCAATCCTGAAGTCCCAGCACCTTCCCAGGATGCTGGACCAGATATCAGAGAGCTCATTCAGGTCAGAAATACCAACTTTGGCAGCTGATATTGTTGGCAATTTTGCAATACCTTTCACCTGAAAGCACATTGGGGGCCTGAAATCCTTAAGACTGACAGAACTGTGTTTGAACAAAGCAAGCTATTTTCTATGTGTTTGTGGCTTTCAAAGCTTTAAAGTTTCCTCATTTAACAGTGTATATATGGCATACATTCTTTCTACACTGTTGTACCGATGGCTCAAATCCAGGCAAGCAATCTGAGCTAAAGCTTTCATCATGGAGCTGAGCTAATTTGGTGCATTTCAGATTATGCACTCACCTGTAGCTTGTCTTGCTGGGCTAAGACTAAGCTCAAGGAACTATGTAGTACTTCAGCACACACTCACACCAGCATGAGGACAGATTACCCCAGCCCCAGGAGCTGTTACCTGTTTGTGTCCAGTACTTCAAATCCATAGATATCCAGGAGACCAATAACAGTTTTCCGGGTTGAATCCTGTCAAAGACACCATTTTTCCTTAGTGAGCTGCTGCTTCAGCTGATGTTCCTTCCCTGCATGTTTCATATTGCTTTCTTCACTTTAAATTTTAATCTCTTAATTGTCCTTCTTCGGACAGCTTCATGTCATGTGCCAATAGAGTAACCACATTCAAGCACGCAATGCACTGCCCAGGCTATTTAACACATCATCTCCCACATTCCACACCTAACTAAACACAGTTTTCCAACTCGGTGCTCTGGGATGCCCCTGCATCAACTACCAAGTGTTTAAGATATTTGGTGATGAATGCTGCCAGGTCTCATTCTAGAAAGACTATTCAGTGTGTTAGAAGTACATAGGACACTAGAGAAGAAACCAACCTTGTTGGCTAGAGAGCCATTAATTTTGTTGACTAGCCAAGTGAAAGTGCGCCCATAAATCGCCTTCGCTACTGCATCCCGAGCATAGAATGCCAGGTCCACATTCAATGGGCTTAGGACCTAGAAGAAATTAAGGTATGCCAGACATGATAAACAAACACAGCTGATCAGAGTCAGCTTCTGCAAATCTAGTTCACAGTTCTGGATTGGAGAACAGGCAGTTATTGTATTCCACAGCACAGTGTTCAGCCTATTTGAACTGTAATTATCTACAACTTTATTTAGCATCAGTGTTATTGCAGCCTGGTGTATCTCCAGCTTTAGACCTCTTCTCAGCTCCACTAGGAAAGTTTGCACTTGGTCCTAACACATGATGGCTGTGAACACCTCCCACTCAACTGTCCATACAAAGCAGTTTTGACTGGGTCAGAGATTAGTTCTTGGGGGGGGGGTTATTATTATTATTTTTAAAAAACACAGAGCTTCAGTTTACTTTATATCCCATCCTTTGTGGGGCAAGAGATCACCAAAAAAATAATAGGAGTTGATGTTTGCCCTAAAGTATTAACATTTTTTATACTTTAATTTGAAGAAACTTTCACTAGTGTATATGGCCCTCCATATGACACACAAAGGCAAGATAGAAAGGCAGCCACGTGCTAGCAGGATTGATTGGAGACTACCAAATTTAGGAAAGGAGGGAGAAGTCTTCTGACTTCCATTTATTTCTTCTTTTTCTTTTAATCTTATTACAAAATGCTCAAAGAATAGTTTATACCAGTGTTTTCCTCTGTTTACGCAGCCCAGTTTCCCAGGAAGAACTCCAGGGACTAAACAAAAGGAAGTTATTTGGCTCAAACACATGGCTACCTGCAAGTCTCTCATTATTGACTTTTTAAATATGAGGTTATTACCTCATTCATCAATAAAGACTCTAATAATGGGAATATATTTTTAGTTTAAAGTCTCAGGCTAACAGAGGAATGCAATATGGATGAGGAGAAAGACAGTCAGAGTGATCTGGTTTTACTGTGACACTTAAGAACAGAGCTCCTCATCTGTCACTAACACTAGATAAGGCTGGCTTCCAGCTGGCTGGAGTCACACTGGTCTAGTCAATACCTCCTCAGATCTGGCTTCAATCTTCCGATTGGTGAGAGCTTCCTGCAGAATCGACAAATGCACACCCAGTAGCTGCAGAGAAAGAAATACTTGTACTCAAAATATGACCAGCAGTCTCCTGCTTAAATAAGTAGCACGGTGTGAGGAGGAAATGGTTTTCCTATGAACTAAAACCACTTTTCTGTGAAGGCATAACCCCCCATTATCCATTCTCATTCATTTCTGGAAAGTAACGGCATTCGTAGATCATAATTACGCTCATCACTGAGCAACAGTAAGCAAGAAAATTTCAGAGAGATGCTGATGCTCATTCAAGTGTTCTCTCACTCTGGGCTATGGAAAAAAAGATGCCCTACAACTCAAAATAATTTATAGTAAGAGCTGGGTATTTATACAGCAGTCATTCTGCTTCTAGGAACAGATTTTTTTTTTCTTCTCCATTAGGAGACAAAGAAACAGCAGGATTAAGGCTTTCTTAGTAGCACTTGTAATACTGACACTGTCTGAGAGGAGAGAGATACCTTTGAGATCCACTTGATCTGAGTGCCGTTGCGAATGATGGCATGTCCATTGCTATCTTCTTCAAACTGAATGTTCCCAAAGTGCAGGACACTGGCAACAACTCCAAAGAGATGCTAATAACAAGAGATGAACTATTAAAAAACAGTTTCCTACAGCTCTGTGGGATGGTACTGATCTTCGCTGTTCATGCTGATAAAGCATGGCTAGGCTGAAGGAAGCGAGTTAGACGACCAGTTTCAGAGACATGCTACCATCAGTTGCCATCATGCTGTATCAAACAATAGAGCTCTTCTCCCACCTGCTCCCCACCTCCCAAAAAAGGCTGTGCAATTCCATTCTTAACACCTCTCCCAAGCAAGGATGTTTCTATCACTTTTAGAGAGAAATAGCAGTCCTTTCCTTACTTAAATCCCCTTTGGTAGGCTCAGTCCCCTTTATTGTGTATACCTCTGTATCTTTTTCAGTGAAGTCAATGATAGAAAAAGCTTTGCGGACTATTTTCCAGTCATTCTTGTCATTAATAGAAAACACTTTGGCACATCGACCCTATACAGTAAAAGAAAGATAATTAGTACAATTCACTGGTAAAGCAATTGTAACATCAACAAGCACAGTCTTGCCTAGGCATAACACTTTCTTCTCCAATTTTCTCAGCTTGTTTAGATGCAGTTTGGAACTGTTTAGCTATAGCAATTGGTTTCACTTTTGCTAATCTAGAACATGACTCATTTGATCACGTCTTTCAGCAACAATTACTTAAAACATGGAGTCTAGACAGTGATGATTATAAAATGGCTAAGCTTTGAGAAGAGCTTAGGCTTAAAGTCATCTACTGTGTTAAYAATAATAATATCTTGTGCCCAAATATTCTTCTTCATCAAGGAAGAAACTCCAACAMCACTACTATGAACGGTATACTGCATTTTATGAACCTGTACAATATGAATGAAAGTCTAAATCCTGAGAAACTCATTTTATACCAGAGTCTTACAAAGGACTCTTAGAAGAGGTGCCTTTATACAAAGCATAGCTTGCTGTCATAAAAGTAGTGATTTTTTTTTTTTTTTTTTATTCTGCTGGCCTTGCTGTCACTGGGCCATATTGGCCAAGAGCTTGTTTCTATTCCCACAGTTATATCAGTGGATCCAATGAAAGATATTATCCCTTATAAACCATTTATCACTTGCATCCTTAGACCATCACAGCTTGAACAGTTACTGCTACAAAAACAACCAGGGTAGAATGCTGTACAACAATCCCAGAGCAAACATCTTTGCAAACAATCTGTCTGCAAGTTTCGCTATAATAGGATGCACAGCGGGTTCTCTTAGCAGTTCACCAGTGCATAGTCTTAACAAGTGAAGAAAACTGCATTTTCAGATCCCTACAGTTCCAGATGTAAAATGCAGACAGAGACAAATTCTCACTAACCTGTATGAGATAAGAGTACTTCTGGGGGTTGCGCTCCAGCCCAAGCCAGCAAAGAAGATCCTTGTCTCCACCCTCCAGTAACTGGTAGAAAATATGGAAATTCCTCTCTCCATGGTTTTGATGGACAACTCGGGATTTCTCAATTAGGTAACTGAGGATGTGCCCTCCTACTGGAGCTCCCTAGGAAAATAAACCAGATCAACACCAAAAAATATAAATAACATTCTTGTTCCCAGGTGCGGAGAAACAGCCATCACAAGGAACAGTGTCAGGAGGAGCATATCTGTTGTTATTTATCTGGTGTCTTTCTCTTTGTTTAAAAGTTTCCAACAGCAGTATATGCTGTATCCAAGGAGTTTGCTGTCCTTCTAATAACTTGTGCTTTACAGCAATCTATACTAGCTTTCCACTGAGTACAGGCAGTGTTGCCAGTAATGCAGAAAGCTTTCAAGATATATAACTAGTCACCTCACTCACAGAATGCAAGACCTGTAAAAATGAGGTCAGAAATCTGCAGTGTAAGTAACCCTTAATCAATAAATCTTATGCTGCCTGGTAAGTGTCCAAGAGGTTCACTGATACAGCTTGTTTTAATATTGGTCCATTAAGTTTGTTCTCACCTTAAAATCAAATTGGATATCCATGTATTTCCCAAATCTACTCGAGTTGTCATTACGCAGAGTTTTTGCATTTCCAAAAGCCTACGGATGAATAGATAAATCAAGTCACTTCTCATCTTACTGAGAACCTAACACCCAAGACAGGACAAAGTTCTAGTAACAAAGACTTGCTGCATCAGTTGGGTCCTAGTACTGAATCTAGTGAGATTAAAGAACTATAAACTAACGTATTTCTCTAGCTTTAATCTGGAATTCAGCTACACACACTATAGCTCTTTTTTGTATCATCTGTAACTGAAGCCAGGAAGAATTGGTATATGGTGTACAGATTCCTTGTACTCTCAGTTTCAGCTACCTTACACATCAGCCTTGAAACTTGTGAAACTGCACTTTGATATTTATGCTCCATTCACTGAATTGCCTTTCTACAGCCCTGCCCATACATTCCACTGAGTGGCATCCATCCGCTCACATGCCGCATATTCTGTACTTTCAGTTATCTTTGCCTGCTGGTTCTTGGAGTACACATATGTATCAAGGGCTTACATTAAGTTATTGTCACTCTTGATAAGGAACATTTCAGTCAACCAGTCTAAGATACGTGATCGTAGGGGACCAACCAAAGAACAAATATTGGCAGGTCAGTTTGTGCCAGCTTCCTCTTCCCAGCCAGAGAGCTCTGACCAGGATTTCAGCAATAACTGCCGTCAGCAGCATTTTGGCTACTCACCTTTTTGCACATTAAGCTTTTAATGGGACAGGCACAGGTGCTCAAAGAGGTTTCAGTAATTTGTACATTCATTAAGTGATCTCTACCATTTCCTATTTCTTTTGTGGAACTTGTTAACTATGTCCTGTTTCTATAGCATTTGCCTTATGGGAAGGGATGAACTATTTTAATACTATGGAAGACATTGTAGCATAAAACCCTCCAGTAGAAAAACAAGTTTGAATTCCTAAATATCCAGTGATATTAAATCCTAAGAATTCTGTCAGAGGTTGTGCTACCAAGAGGCTGAATTTCTGTTCCCTGCAAGCACGAAAAAATGTAAAATTGGAGGCCATCTGTGAGTGTAAGTGTGTACACACACATCATAGATGCCAACACTTCTGTATTGTGAACTTATTTATTTTACCTCCAGAACGGGATTGGAAAGTAGTAGACGATCACGGACTATTTGCAGCTGTTCTGTAGTTGGACAGGTTACTGCATAATACTGCAAGATCTTCTTTGAAGCTTCTGTTTTCCCAGCTCCGCTCTCCCCAGAGATGAGGATGAAATGATTGTTGTATTCACTGCACATTACCCGGTAGGCATTGTCAGCTATGGCATATCTGCACAAGAATCACAAGAAATATTCAGATGAGAAGTGTGCATTAGAAATGGTGACTCCCTTCTCTAAAGCAGACAAGCCAGTTTTGATTTCTGCACAAGGAAAATCTCAACTTCTGCATAAAAAGACAGACACAAAGTTAATCAATAATGGAGCCTTCACCAAATTTGCCAATGGGGCAGGGAACCAAACCAAAACAAACACCCCAAACACACCCCACAAAAACACAACAACTTCCTGCCACCAAAAGGTGAAATTCTGGCTCAGAATTCTGAAGTTTGTATTTCTTTCCCTCCTGGGAAGTCCAAGTGGAGGCAGCTCACAAGCACTGTGCTTATCTTTTGATCGCCTGCACTGACACAGGGCCTCAGAGGGCAGGGCAAGACAACATGAATGTTCTGGACAACTGAAAGAAAAGATACTGGACTTGCACATGCACACAGACTAGACCATATACAGTACCAGCACCAGTCTGGATAGTAACTTCCAGACTATTTCTCAGAGTCTCTTCACCTACAACTTCCCGACATCACCTCTGCAATCCTTCGCTTCCCTTTCATTCTCATGGTCAGCTGCAAGAGAGAGACGAATACTTCCCTACCTACAGAAAGGTATGAATATCAGCATTCACCAAACCTATGGACTCTGGATACACAACCTTGTTGCTAGTGCATGACATTACAGAGACAATCCAGGATATTAGTTTATACTGAAACCCTAGAGGTTCTACTTACAGATGTGGTGGCAGTTCAAAAAAGTTTACCCCTCGATAAAGCTGCATCTGTGTCATTGTGTAGATATCCAGCTCTTTGTAAGGGTTGACAGATACAAGAAGGGTACCAATATATGTCTACAGGGGGAAAGAATAACAGCTCCTGAAAATCGAGTACATCAGAACAAACAAAAACAACCAGGAAAGATGGCACAGAACTTGTTATGGAAAAAAAAAAAAAACAAAAAACACAGGCTTCACTATTTCCAAGCCCCAAAGCCAACACTAAACTTCTTTCAAAACCTACCCATTTAAGAGTGAAGTTGAACGACGAACGCAAGCTTAGAGCCTCACATTTTTAATTAAAAGTTCTTGATATCTCATGATGCTTGTGGGATTTTTTCCCTGCTTGGATTAAAATGAATATAATAATGCATTAACTATACCAGCTCTGTTTTACTAAGTCTTTGGAAATGACCAATAACTAATACTCTGAAGGAAAGCTAAATAGGATACCTATCTATTCCATAAACAAATGTTCAACACAGGAAATTCCTTGCTGACCATGAAAGGTGATCAAATAACACATTTTAGGACACAAACTACCTTTTCTATAATTTGTATATACTTTCAGCATGTCAAAGTAGCCCTGTTCTACCTTCACCGCTCTCCTTTAATGCCTTCCATTAGTGTCATGCAAATATCAGTCCTACTTACAAAGCACGTGTTTGGAAGTTGTCATTGGGTTTTCCCCCCACCCCAGCTACTGCTCTAAGTCAATATGTAGCCTTAGGGCTGTTGAGAAAGTGAAGATGGCTGTGAAGGCTTCTCAGGTTACCCTATGAAGTACTCGGCACTTCTCTGAGAGGTCAGGTATAACATTCAGTGCTGCCTTGCTTTCAAACATGGTGTTTCACTTTCCCATTCCTTTACTATCTAATGCATATAATTTGGATCTTTGTAAGGAAACCAGGATGCTAAGGAAACCATTAGCTAAAATGGACAGACTACTATTGAATAATCACTCTGTTTGTTACCACGAACATCTAAACAAGGCTTATTGTCTCAGAGCACGAGGAAACCAACGCTGGGAAGTACATTTATTCTCTGTATCAATAATTCTTTCTGCCTCTGCAGCATTACCTTATGTCCCACCTAGATGTGCAACAATTTCAATATATACATATATCTACAGCTCTTCCTCGATTGACTAGCAAGGCTACACTTAAGACATTTAACTTACAATAGGCTACAGGAATTCGTAAGATCAGCACTGATGCTAAAACACGCAGACTTACATAGATGAGATTCTCTTGATATCGCTTGCGAAGATTGTTCAGGAAAGCAGTCTCACTGGTGTGAGAATCCAGGAGCACGAAGTCCTGCACCCCAACTCTGTCCCGGGCTATCAGAGCCCCTTCCATGTTTGCGTCAGCGTTATCTTCCACCTCTTCCTTCTACAATACAAAGATTACATGAAGAGTTCACAGTGTTAGGAGAGAGCTGATAGTGACCCTTAGGGTCAGTTAAGTGACTTCCTTCCTCACTGCTCAAGGCCAAAACAACTTTGCACAGATCGTTCCCAAGAGACAGTTATCCAAGCTGTTATCAACAACTCTCACAAAGATGGGAGTTTCACACCATGCGAGTTTGCACTCTAACATCTTTACAATCAAGAAGTCTGAGGCTCATCACTACAATCAGAGAGGAAGACTAAAGTTTCCAGACAGCCCTGGATATTAGAACAGCCGTTTAAAACGAACCTAGCTCTGAAGATCCAGTCATGATCTTGGATAGTTTATTAATTTAGACAAAGCAGTTTCAAGCACAAAGTTGGCAGGTAACAGTGGAAGATACTATACAGGTTGTTAAAAACACCTGCAACTACTTAACACAGATATAATTATAAAAACAGACAGTCCCTAGATAAAGCTGCATTTGACTTGATCTTTTGGAAAAAAATAAAAATAAATAATCCCACAATACTACACTGAATAAGACTGTTTCATTATTATTAATGCCGTCCACAAGCAGATCAAAGTCAACTTTTAGATTTGGGCAGCAGATGTCTCCACACACCAGCAAGAGATCTGTGCAGTGAGATGCTCTGTTTGATAGAACTGCAATTAAATAGTGATTTGAAATAACAGTTACACCTTTACTGGCATTCCCTTTTCTCAAAAGGCTGAAGGTTGCAAAAAGAAAGTCACTGACAAAATGTCATAATTTCCTTGCATGCTCTACTCCTGACCCTTCATGGAAGTTGACTTTATGTTGAAAATATTTCTCTCTGTTGAAGATCAAGCTCATGTTCCACAGGCTATGTAAGAATTAACTGCATGTTAACTATTAAAGTAAATCAAGCTGATAATTTCATGCTAGCAGATAGGCAAACAGGATATTCTTTATTCTATAGTAATAAGTGTGCCATATATTATTATTAAACAAAAATTACCTAGTTAGGAGAAGACTTCCTACTCCAATGCATAAAATACTTTCCTTATGACAGGAATGAAGGCAATATATTTTGAGCAACTTACCTTTCATCAGTTCCTGGACTTTGCAAATTAGATGAGAGAAACTGGCTAAGTGATCATCAGTTGAATGTATACAGCAGTTCTTCAGATTTGGGGATGTGCGTAAGTCTAGCATTTTTGCTATTCTCATATTGCCCTTTATGACACTGGGTTTTTACATTTTGCTGCTCCACTGCTCAAGAATATCACGTGTAAGATTTGGAACAAGCATTAAAAGGACAGTGGTGGCCAGTGCCACGTTGCTTTTTTCTTTTTTAGCAGAAGTTTTGCCAAACTTTATCATAAACATTTTACACTGTGTCTGTTTAGTTTGCAAACCCTGACTTTGGAAGTGGGCTTTGGGGAAGAGTCTGTGTAGCACCAGCTGAAGACAACACCACTTTGGACACTACGTCTTGCTGGATTTAGAAGCAGAATTTTGCTAAAATGAAGAGCAAAGGACCCAGCCTCATAACACTCTATGACCAAAATAAATCATTTAGGGAAGCTCAGAATAGTCAGTGCTCAAGCAGGAATTTTAATACATTAGTCCCATTTTTAGTACAGTCTGTTCTTCAGATCAGTTTATTTCACTGAGAGATCTGAGCTGTGTACATTTATGTTCAGCAGTAACATTACAACAATATTCAGGAGAGAGGAGGTTCTAACCACATACTATTTAAATCCTATTGTAGTTTTTTTAAAAAAACAAAAACAGCTATATCCACACTAACTTCAAGGACAAGTAATTACTTTTTTTGCCTTCTACATTCACTAACTTCAGTTGGTTGTGTTATTAGTTCCAGGTCCATTGGAGGTAGCATTCCTCATTTTTCCTGAGCTATTGCATAATGTTACTGTCATCACTTCTAATCTCTGCTGTAGAGGTACCTGTATTTTTTTCTTTTAATATTAGTAGCACATTCTTTCTCCATTGCACATAACATATCTTATCCTTGTTTGTTTTGCTTGTCCTTAGCTCGGGTTCTATAAGTTTGCAAGACAGTATAAAGGATTATCTAGTTTCTCAAACCAATACTGTACAGATCCCACTACCTAGGTGGTGAGGAATACTGGAGGCAAGGGAGGAGACCAAAAAACAAAACAAAAATCCACACCCCACGGACCCCAAACAAACACATAATAAAACACACACACACCCTTCTATTCATTGTGCCTCACACATTAAATACCAAATTTGATTCTACAAAAGTTGAAGCAGCTAAGGGGTGTTCAAACCACTAGCCATTGCTGCTTTCATTCTGAACCAAGCAGCTAGTTCAATACTTGCTAATGCTGCTGTTTCCAGACTGCTAGTCGCACCAGCAGCTATGACATCTCCCAGAGGGATTACAGGTTTGCAGAGTCATTGAAGACATGACAATACTGCACTCTGAAAGACCATTCCAACTGGAATAAAAGTCATCATTGCAGTTCTCGCTGTTCTGGATTAGTACAGGTGACAGGACACTCAGTCATACCTGATTTTGTATGGAGAATCTATAGTTACCATGGTAACATCCAAATAAAAATCTATTCTGCAAAGACTTTAATCATCTTGCAACTTCACCATATTGCAAATGGGACAAATGGGCTGCTATAAAGGAAGTTACCAGAGCAATCTTTTTTGATAAGTTTCTATCTCATCTGACTAGTATTCAATATTATTTGGCAATACAATCTACAGATGTTTTCTTGCTAAAAAACAAAGTGCTTTTAGAAAAAATACCTATCTGTTCCCCATAAGTGGCCACAGGATGAATATTCTGAATGACAAGTATAAGTATACATTTCATAATCAAAACACAAGAGTGCAGAAATAAATATTTACCCTCTTTCCTTTGCTTTTGCCCTAATACTTTCTTCACCATTTAGCAGACAAATTTCTGTTTTAATCATCTTGACTTTCTTGATCTTGATACAATGGCAATTGAGGTTGGAGCTTGGCTGCAACCGACGGGAGCAACTTGCCCAGGCTGGGAGGGCACACAGCTTTTCCAAGGCCTCACCAAGCTGTACAGATGTTTATCAGGCTTAACGGGGCAGCTGTTTGTTAGCTCAGGGTCAAGAACAGAAGTGACTTACCATCATCCCAGACCAGTAAAGACATGCATCTCTCAAACTAGCATGTTCAGACTGTAATAAAACAGGATCCAGTGACAGAGAACTAAAAGCGATCAAGCTGAGGAAGCCAGGGCTGTTGGATGAGTTCTCAAACTTAAGCATGCCTTACCAGGCAAGGGGCATCTTTGAATTGAACTGCAGACCCCTTCTTAAAACAGAGGCCTGTGTCTGGCTACAACAGGGAAGATTCAGAAAAACACAAGTGCTACTAATATAAAGAACAGCCATGCTGGATAGGACCAGAGGCATTTTCAGCCCTTTATCCCACATCTCTAGCAGTAGCCACTAGCACTTACACAGTGAGAGATACAAACCCCATGTACGTAGAGGGATCATGTCCCATTGTAATAATGCACCAAAACCAGGGCAAATTTCAGCATTAGACGCTATATTGTGTTACTCCCAGCTATCCCACAGTTTGCTGCTAACACTAAGCTTCGCACTGCAGAAACACGACCTCCCAAAATAATCTTCACTGCGTATGTTCAGTGGTTACAGAAGGCGCCAGTGCTTCTCTCTAGTATGCAATCAAGTTACCTATTCACAGGATACATGGCAACGAATCAGAGTCGGCAGCCACTAGTACCAGACCATTGTCAACACACCCAAAATATTCTCTGCCGACTTAGAATGAAAATATCCAGGTAGGTCTATCTTGGTCATTTGTCAGTGGTACCTAACTGGCAGACATTAAGGTCCAGTCCCTGTGGGTTAGTGCACCACACTGGAAGCGCAATCTCTTCTGGAGTCTCCCACACAACCTCTTTCAGGGCTTATTGCATATGAACCCACTTACCTTTCTCTATACTGTTGTTTTATTTCAGCTTGCATAAGGTTTTCAAGTTATTCTTGATAGTCTGAGTAAGAAATCACCAGATTTTTGTCCCAGGGTAAAACAGTAGTTCAGCAGAATTATTGCAAGCAAAAAGAATGCCTGAATGACTTCAGTGCTTACAAAAGCTACACAATATTAATCAAAATAAGAATGTTCTGAAACCCACCTTCCTCTGCAGATACCCTGGGCCAGGCCAAACAAAGAATTTAAACTATACACCGAAAACTTTAAGCTAAGGAAGCTGACCTAAGGAAGTACAGAACTGAAACCATATTTCCCCTTATTTTTTCCCCCGAACAGTTGATACTCATTTTTCACTCTGATATGGTCATAACACGGTGGCTGCCTGACAAGGTTAACAAAGTTTATCATTTTACTAGAAACGTTTATATTAAACAATGCCTGCTTGCACTTAAGGTGGATTTGTCATTCTGAACAAGAACTCAATACAAACTCTGCAAGAGCATCTTACCTTCTTTCCAAGCCTAGAAAGATGAAAGAACAAGCCTGAAACCACAGTTGCTATCTAGCTGATCAGGTTTCCTTAGCCTAATTCTTTCACCAGTATGTTAATTGGTAAGTGACACTGTGTTCCCTGTTAGACAAAATCTCATTTCTGGGCTATGTTGTGCTCAGATTTTCTCAGCATTTTGCTGTTGTTGAGCCAAAGGCTGAGGTCAGCCAACTGCACTATCACAACCCTGGTTACCACCCTGTTCCCCACACCAGTTCTCAGGGTTTACTGGAGGTTTTGCACTCACCTAACATCATCATCAGTAAGAGATACCTCAGCAGGATTCATCAGTATGCATTACCCCAGCAAGACACTGCTGACTGCTCTTTTAAAGGATTATTTTCCTTTCCTCATCATTTAACTATAAGAGTCAGGAGATTTCTTTCTTGCCTACTGAGAAGCGAGCTCTATCAGAAAATCTATCCCTAGCTACAATGAGAGCTTTTTCTTTTCCCACAAGGATTTGTCTATCAATGTTGAAAACTAAGACAAACTAAAAATCGGATCAAAACACAAATTCATGAGATGTGCAGCTCCTGAAAAAAGGGCTAAAAAGGTCAGGAGCAACAGATCAGTCTGCTTGACATAGTTTGTACCAGTTTATAACAAAGAAACAAGACTTAGCAAAGAGGGGCTGCAACTTTTCTTAGAAACTTTGCAAAATGTTACTTATCTTTGCCAGATGTTCAGAATTTAATTTTTCAGCATGCTCCAAAGTTAGTTCTTGCTGTTTCTTTGTTTTTAATACCACAAAACAGAAAAGATTAATGAATAGAAAAAGAGAAGAATCAGTCATGATGCCACTGCTATTTTGGAAGCATTGAAAAACATGCTACATACTACCCATGCAAATAAAAGATCAAAGCCTTAGGCGGACACTATCTGACACAGCATATCTTTCAAGTAGTCTCATACCCATTTAGTCAAGCAAGCACCTTCAACTCTAGCAAAACACCATGCCAGTCACCAGACTCCAGATTTACTGGGTCCAGCTGTAAGGACACACTTCCCACCGCAAAATCTGAAAGTCTTCTTGGGGCACCTCCGCTCAACCCCAAACCATCCCAAGCTACCAGAGCTGCTGGATTTCCTTAACACCACCCTACAAAACACCACCTTTTACTTCAAAAGAGTTTTTACTTTTTGCTTTCTGTTTTTTGCTTTCCTTCTTCCCGCTTTACCTCTATCACCCGAGCGGCAAACAGTGTGCTATCTCCTGCCAACTCCTTCTCCAAAGCATGCTTCTTCTAGAGAGTTAACAGAGTGAAAGTTGTGACCCACTGATACCAAGTATCGCATGTCCGGTCTGTTTGCTTGCCCTCCTCCTTGGTCAGGGATCATAACATCCCTGTTTAATGAATTATCTAATATGCTGTCAGCACTCACACCATGATGGGGTTTGTGTTTACGGCCTCACTTGATGATCTGAAGATATCAGCAAAAGACTGAACGCTGAGTTTTAAGACGAAGCAATAAACTCTAAGCCTCAAACCTGGCTCTTCAGCACCCCCTTTATAGGGGCTTCTCTCCCCACTAGAGGTCACTACAAAACCCATTTTAATTTGCAGTATGAAGTTTCCATGGATTTTCCCCTTTTTCATAAGCAACAGGCAGTTTTCCAATAATGACTTTTCAAGCTGGACTGGTACATCTCCGATTGCTGCCGACTCTCACATGATGCCAGCTGTTGCTCTCCCTCTCTGCACAGCTGTCAAGAACAACCAAAAATAAGTATTTTCCCCTGATTACTTCTCTGTGTAAACAATTGTCAACAGAATAAAATCCCTCCTTTTGGGTAGCCAGTGATCCACAAGCAGATGTGACAACGATCTATCAGTTCTGTCCAAACATACACGAGGTGATGCTTTCAATCCTGTAAAGAGCTCTGTATTTATGAAACTTCACGCTACAGTACGACTTCACTGAATAACAAAGGTGCCCTTCTAAAGGAACTCACAGCGAGATTAGGGTCTACAGGAGCAGAAGAAACCTTGCTGTATTGCAAAATGTCTCTGCCTGGTCTTATAGCAACATTAAGAAGTTAAGTATTTTGCTTTGTGGCTCAGAATAGTTGAGGAGAAAAGGCAAATAGTAAGAACCAGGAAGCTGAGAGGGCAAAAGCATTTCTGACTTTTTCTCTGCTAATGAATGCTGATCATGAAGAGGAACATACAAAACAACAGCAACAACAAAAATATCAGTAATTTAGAGGAAATGAAAAAAATACACCTGTTTAACAGACAAATAGGGTTTATCTGAAACCATCCTTTTCCCAATAGAACCAGTTTTTGCTAACAGGGTAAGATAAACCTTACTGAGAAGGGCACATTTGTGTTATAATCTCTACAATAAAGCTCCTACTCCCCCCAGATCAGAGCCTTATTTAAGGCTGAATGTTGTGTTCGGTGTATTTGCTCAGTTCTGTTTCCAGCTGGCATCCTAGGAAATCTACTGTCATCCCAAACACTTACGGCCTTTTTGCCTGTTCTTCTGTTGTTACGCCCTTGAGATATAAGCAAATAAAAGGCAAGTGCCACGGCAATGTGGTGCAGAAAACAGACATCTCTGGATGCTCTCTGGAGCTCTCTGTTTTAAAACAGAAATGAAAGTCTCAGGCCTGCTCAAGACAGATGATCTTAGAGCAACACTGCTAATGCAGAGTCCTTTTCAACAAGTCCTGTTTTGGAAACACTCTTTCACTGCAACAGGCAACACTCCTTGATGAGGTCCTGCTCGCCTTGCACTCAGGAATTTGCTCATTAAAACTGGATCCAGGCACCACAAGGATAATACCAAGGATACCCTTCAGGCTCTACTCCACCTTCTTCCACCTAAGGCTCTCAAAAGAGGTTGGCCAAAAAGGCAGTGACAGAGCTCAACCATAGAAAGCGGGAAAGAAAGACCTTCTGCAAGAGAGAAGCAGCACTGCTGTAAGCAGAATCGGCTTGCCGCTGGTTGGCAAGGTCAGCAGGAGAATAAGGCAATCATGTTTCCTCCCTCAACTCTGGCAGCGAACCCAAGGTCAAGACAAAAGCATGCGAGAGGGCTGTTGGAAGAGGCCTACATGCAGCTGCCTGTACAGTATCTGCTCAGAGAGAGAGCAGCCAGGACCCCATCCCTTCCTACTCCACTGGGAATTTGGATTCTGTGACCATTGCAGAGCTAGTACTGAGGTATGCTTGAAAATAAGACTTGGAGCAATATGTTACCACCTTAGAGCATATAGCAAGCTCTGTGTGATAGGGAAACTCTTTCTTTCTACTCTGGAAACTTTGGCGTGGCTCATAAGGATTAACCTTTTTGGAGCAATCTTCTGATAAACTAGAATTGCACATACACCAATTAAAGCAGACCAGATTTGCAGCAAGTGACCAAGCTATGATCTTCTGATTGCAACATAATCAACAGAGTAGACGACTTTTAGAAATTGTAGTTAGACTGGCCCCTATATTCTTGGAAGCTCCTTCCACATTCGTACAAGGAAACTGAAATGCTGCATATCAGCTGTCCTTGGAAACACCGGAGCATTGCAAAAAAGCGTGATTCTTGGGCCTGAAACAAGTAGCTTAGAACATCTTTGAACTACTGTACACACTTTTCAAGGCAACAGAATTCATAAATACAATTATACTGCGGAAAAATTTACACATTGTAACCTAATTTCTTTTCAAAAGAATACAGAATAAGAGGGTTTTAAGGTTAATCAACAGCCGAGGGAAACGCCAACAATTCTTCAGGCCTCTTGTCTGTATCTAGGGAATAGTCTACTATAGACTTGTTAAAGGGTGACTGTCTGTCTTTCTCTATAGAAAGGAGGTCGAGGTGAACTACTTCACTTTCATAAATCAAAAGAAAGAAAAAAAGTGAGAAAATCTCTAGAGTTCAAACATTTCTTTAAAACCCAAACTTTAAATACTAAATGGGCTTCATGGCTGCCATTTTGAAAAACATTGGTTTGCCAAAGGACCCTTTTGATTTCTATTTGAAATGTAAGAGCTCACAGATAATCCATTGAGAATCAAACCCCCACAAAAGGCTTTCTGAAACAATCGTGGTGCTTGTGAAGGACAACATTTTTGTGCGCAAAATAAAACATTTTAATGCGCTACAATCCATTACACATATATTCCTACATTTCCTTTCAGTAATTATTCATTAGAAAACATTTAACGTCACTGCAGATTTCACACTGGGCAGTCTGCACACAAAGGAGAAGAGTTGGCCCATTTATAAGGGACTGAGGCCTTCTTTTCTAATCTGAGAAACTCCACGGAGGTGGGGCCTGCTGGACACAACAGGCAGGCTAAATTGTGCGGTTAACGGTCAAAGCCCCCCTGCCTACTTTGACACTCATTTAAAGATGACAGGGAACAATAGAGATTTGTTCTTAGCAACTCTTTCTTGTTATGCGGTCTACATCGGCTAAGCTGGGCGGTTCAATACATGAAACCGGTACTGATATGCTGTTCCACCTGCCATCTCTCGCCCTCCCTCGGTCTGTTCTCTCCTCTTTCCCCCTTTTCCTTTCCCCACTTTAACACAATGAGACAGGTAAAGAATATCATTAAAGAGAGTCCCATTCAGCATGTCAGCTTTAATAAAACAATTGCCTGTCAGGTTAATATGAGCAGCTCAAATTTTGGTTTAGTGCCAGTAATCCTGCTCCTCAGAACCAGGTTAATAAAAACAGCCCTTCACTCCCCATCATTCCCCCAGGGCGTCCTCGGAATTCCTCCGGCCCGGCGCGCCCCGCTCCCAGCGCAGCGGCACGCACCGGCTACCTGCCTCGCCGGGCAACACGCTTCTGCAGAGCCAGGAAAGATCATTTTGCTTTATCAACTTGTTTGGCATTCAGCAGATATCATCTGCCTAAGCACTGCTGCAGTCCCTGCACCCCAGCCTGATAAGCTAGGACAGGAAGGGCAACTGCACCTTCTCTGGGAACATACACGACTGTATAGAAGCAAGCTACAAATCCCGTTAGGCCAGGATGCAGACAGCTAGACTCTGCTCTCTGTAAATCACTGCTTTTCAAATATAAAAGCTAAAGTTTTCTTCAACATCGACGTGCTTAGATTTACTGCTGCTGGACCAGAGGCAGCTCCTTAATGAATCTTGAAGTGTTACTATTTGCAGAACAGGACATCTTATTAGAAAGCATAAATTGCTGATCAGCTCCATAAAATGTATTCCCTAGCTAACACGGCACAGTATTTCCAGCTAGAAACTAAAACTCAGAGTTACAACTTCTGGAAAGAGGGGAAAGTAGATTTATGCAGCTCCTAAGACAGACGAGCAGAGTCCTTGAACATTCATAAATTACCGGGATGTTAGCATTCAGTAAGTTAATGTACTTTATAGGTCTTGCAAATGAACAGAGAAAGACACCTTGCTACAACGCCTCCCACGCTGGCCAGAGTACAGCTCAGTCCTTGATTCAGCTCTGATAACTACACAAGAACACACGCTGCTTCTTCTGGAAAGTTTTCAAAAATAATAATAATAATAAAAAAAACAAACTACAGGGAAGAGGTAACAACTATTTGTTTTCTCTGGATGAGGTTGCAGTCCCTCTGTATTTACAATTATTCCTTAACCAGTCATAATGAGGAGTTTGGCTGTTCAGAACAAGCACACCGTTATTCTTACTTGTCCTAAGAAAATAGAGAGATGAAGTAACTTCTCCCAGCTGCATGGTGTTGGAGTCAGAAGTTGCAGCCCTCTGGTTGAGCTGCAGATCTGCGCCAGCTGTACAGAAGTCTCAAAGACCAAATGCACCTTCTCCCCCTCTCATTGTTTGAGCATTCTAGTCTTCACAGCACAAAAAAGCCAGTCACCACTTCTCAGCTTCTAGAACCCCAACAGCTTGAAACAGTGACAAGCACAGGTTGTTCATCCTTTAGTCTGAGCAGCAAGTAAACTAGTAATGTGGCTAGCATACTGCTCCAAGTCCTGTGGATAGTCCTTTCTCCCTTCATTCCCATATGACTTTTTAAAACACACCTAGAAGTACAATGAAATCTTTGCAGACAGGCAATTTACTATCAGCATTTACTAGAAAACCTTTAAAAGTCAGTTTGGCAAGGGAATTTATGAAGTATAATCAATTTTTATCTTCACTCTTAAGCTAGCATTCTGGGGGGGGGCATTCAAACAGAAGTAATTGCACCATCATGGCATTCACAAAGTAGGCATGGCATGACTGTGGAGAGTCTTCAAAACAGTCAGATGAGAGAACTAAAGGAAAATGCACACAAACACACCCCACTGGACCCAGCAAGAAGGAGACAGATAAAATGAAGCATTGGTATCACATTGCTTTAGAATGCTTGACACCTGATACCAAACCCTGATGACAAAACCCTTTGGACATCAGAAAGTAAGGAGAAGTTGGCCTGTGTAAGCAGTTCTCTTCCAGGAGAGGTGAGAAGTCAGTGCGGAAACTTAAAGCAGACAACATGAATGATGCCTAAGACACGACATCACTGTCCAAAACAGGATTGCAACTAAAGTTCCTTAGCAAAAGCCAATCTTTATCACTGCACTAGAGCCCAAAAATCATGGGTTGCTTTGACAAGTACTACAAAACAGTCACCTGCACGGGTTGCAACATAAAGATCTAGTTCACATGAATTATAGCAAAGGTCACCCGAATGCTTGCACTAATTTAAAACTTGCACTTGCTCTGGGTCTGGCTTGTCAGGCTTGAAGTAGCATCAAATGCTAAGACTGCAGTTTTGCAGGTAGAAAGAACTTGGAGGGTTTATTTGAAGAGACTGCAAGCATAAACTCATTGATCTAGTTGCAAACATACTGGTAAGTATAATATTTCAACAGACCCTAGACAGGCAACCACAAAGCAACAAGGGAGCATTCTTGTGAATAAATAGCAAACCTCCCTCAAATTGATTCAGAAGATGACTTTAACTGACCTTCCTTTGTTGTTTTAATTTTCCTAGACCCCCTTGCACACAAGGCACTTCACTAACAAGCCTTTCAATTCAGGTGTCAAGCAGGAAGACATTATCAACAGGGCACGTAATTACTTCATTTTGGGAACTACTACCTGAAGCCCCAGGATAGCATTTTGCAGTCTGCCCACCAAATAATCTAACACAAGGGTTAACAAACTAGACTTGCTGTCAAAACCATTGTATCATTAAGCAAAGAACAGTGTGACGGGACTTACTAAAAGAGAATTTTGTTTAAAGGAAAGATAGGGTATTCTCTTCAGAAGGCCTCCCATAACTACCTCTCCTGATACTCTACAGTGTATGAAAGCTATTCTTGAGGCTGGAAAGTGTCTGCTCCTAATACCCATGAGGAACTTCCAGCACTACTTGCAGCTCTGAAAGCAAGTGAGAGGAAAGGAAATACTCTATTGTTAACTTGCTGCCAACATGTGGGGCAGAGAAGGAGGAGAAAAAAAAGAAAAAAAAAAAGAAGAAATAGAATGATTCCCCTTAGAGTGTCTAAGTTATTTTTATTCCATAATAAACAATTTGGGGGTGTGGGGGCTTTCAGCATTTTGCATGCAGCAGGACCCACAGATCAGCTTCTCCCATTTTATTTTCATTTTTTAATAAAAATCAAGGCTCCTCAAGTCTTAGACATGAGTTCCTAGGGCATTTTGTGGTGTATCTGCATGTTGTAAGCCATCTTGATCATCTGTAAGATGCAAGATCATCTGTACTGATCAGAAAAACATTCTTCTCTTCTCCTTTTTCAAAGAGGTGAAAGCTTGCTACTTTCCTCCTCCTTTGGTCACACCATTCTCTCCAAATAACCCCAGAGACAGCTCCCTTTCTCTGAGAGGGAACAAAATGACTACCATCTACACAGTGCCAGTCCAGGACTCTAGACTTAGTTTGCTGAAATAGTTGTCCCTCCTAATTTGAAAGGAGAGTCTCCTAATAAAGCACGCATTAACATAAAGCCTTACAAAGAGTTCTGGACTTACCCTCACTTCTTCCATATTGCTACAAAAAGGATAGCCTAAGGCAAGCAAAGCAGTTTTTAAAAAAAAAAAAAAAATAGAAAACAAAAAACACCTTCTTAAACACAAAACTAACCACAGTGAGCATATTATGTGTTGTTGCAGCAGTGCAGAATGGAAGGAGAGGTGACTCAGCTGTTTGGTCTTATGGTTAAAAGGCTACTTAACGGCTGGAGATCATCTGAAACAGGAAAAACCTGTTAAAATAGGTAAGTAAAGGGACATGTTTTAAAGCAGCAACAAAATATTAATTACAACATCTTAGCCTTGATCTTTAATAAAATACCACTATGGTGCAGTTGCTGTAAAACCTCTTCCTTTTTCCTCCCAGAAAAAAAGAAGAAAGGAAGTTTTTCATTTGATAAAAGAGTAGTATTAAAGAAAAGTGTAATGCAGTCAGTATAGAATTGTTTTATTTGTGCTTAACAGCAATAAAAGAGGGAAGAATATATAGAAATGTGGTTCCTACAAGCAGATTTTTGTATGCAATACTTGATATTTTTTTTTAAATAAAGAATCCTAACTGAGTAGTATGGGTAACTGCTTACAAGAGTTAGATGGTAAGGTAACTGTAGGCTAACAAATATAAGATCAATATATGAGCAGGTGCTTTTGTATTTTACTATATTTTATTTTAGGAGATGATATGAAACTCTCAGATTCATATGCTTATTTGAATCAGAAAGTGTTACTATCAAAGTATATATTCCTGTAGTATTGAAAAATAAGTCTGCCTAAAATTATTAATTTCTTAAATGAGTTTCATACAAGGGATAAGTAACTTTATATATTACTTAACTTGATTTTACACTTAAAGCTGAATGTTACTTGTAGAAGTAGAAATACCTACAGTTGAGTTAGAAGTAAATGCTTTATATGTTAAAATAAAAAAGAGGGGGTTTTGAATGAAAGAATGTTTAGTCTTTATGAATCCATAAGCCTTTCCTGTAAGAACTCTTCTTCTCACAGAGGACTATTACAGTGAGTCAAAAGTATCCTGGCAGTCAAACTGAATGTTTCCTTTTTGGTAGGTAATGAGTGAAGAAAAGAAGTGGAAGAAAAGCAGCCTAAATCTGGAGAAAGAAGATAAGAACTATTTGTGCATTCTACTTGTAACCATCGGTCTGTTCAATGTCAGTGCTTTGCACAGTGCTCGGTTGTCCCAGCTCAGTATGAAACAATGACAATTATTGCAGTAATGAGTGCGCTCAGCCTCTTTGCTGTACTTCTCTCTCTTGTCATTAATACAGTAAATAACTAGATAGGAAGTCCTGTCTAAGGAGAAAAATAAAGACAAACCATATTTAAGTTGCTGTTTGCTCCTCACAGTTCACTTGGTACGTAATGTTTTCTTTGTTTTGCCTTTCGTTATGTTTGTAAAATCTCCATTTCCATGGCAGGTGGCCACCTCCCTGCCCCCAGAGCAGAGCCCCACGGAGAGCCCTGGTCCTGCCCGTGCCTGCCTGCCCTGCCTCTTGCTCCGCCGGGCCGTGAGTCCAGCGCTGGTAGAGAGGAAACAGAGAGCAAAGAAGGGTTATTCTTAAATATGAGACGTTCTTCTACTCCTTTCAGCTCTTGAAAATCCAAAGTTAAATGCTTAGCAAGCAGGAAGATGTTGCTGCTGTACCCAATGATTACAGTCAGTTAGTAAAATGTTTCAGAAACAAGCAGTACGTGACATGCCAGGAGGGCCTGGAGACACTGCAAGAATTATCACAGTATTAAAGCTCAGGAGTTTGTGAAACACAGGGTGAGGTTACACAAAGGGTAACTTTGCCTGAGGAATTACTCGTGTATACCATTAGGATTACGGTGCTGATTTTATGGTCTTTAAAGCTGACCTTCAAAAGGACAAATTGAGAAAAAGGAGCAGGAGAATTCTGCTTTGGAATCTTTCATTGAGAAATGCAGGTCTGGTTGATCTGTTTTTTCCTGGGAGGATGAATGAAGAACTAGCAAGTTTAATATCAGTAGGGCCAAAGAAGTTGCACTGGGTTATTTGATAAGGTCAAATGATTTTTTCTTCGAGCATTTGTTTTTGTTTGATAACTGTAATTATTTCAAGTGCCTGTCAAGTAGTATAACAATGGGAAGGAAAACTCTCACTCTAAATAGAGTTGCGAAAAGCCCCCAGCTACTAAAAGCTGTTAATAAGTCTGGATCTGTCAAACAAATATACATTAAAAGAGGGAAAGAGAAGAACTGAAATTAAAAAATGAAACAGAATAAAATAAAATACTTTTCCTGGGAGGAATTCTTTTCTAGATATCTACAACTTTTATGAAAAAGAAATTCCCCTGTTCCTGTATCAGTCCAAAGCCTTGACTGCAAAGTACCTATCACATCCCGTGGGCTACTCACATATTTATGCTTAAGTATGGGCCTATTTAGATCACTGGACAGGGAGTCTCAGCTGTCTCTGATTCCTAGTTAGACTATATACTTTCAGCATCACTTAAAATCACATGCAAACTGAACTAAAACAAACTTCAGTGTTGCAATAAGCAACACTCCAATAGATTTAACAGGATCATTGCACAGCCAGACACCCACATCGTCTCACGGAGTTTAGTAATCAGTACTCCAACTGAATAAAACACATTCCTTTATCTCCCTCTCTCCATGGTAGTATGACACATTGAAGCAAAACCAATATTACTTCCTTTCACTAGGTGTTCTAACCCCAGATATGAGACGTGGAAGGAATTAATTATGGCTAATTAAAAATTAAATCCTCTGCTTTGCCTTTGGTCACTATATTTCTCTCTCTGACTCAGAATATGCAGCTTAAATACTCTTTTATGTTCTGCCTCTGTCACCTTTTCTTTTATTTGGGAATAATTTGCTTACTTCTCCTTGGCTTCGGCATCAAGCTCTGTCATTTGGTCTTCACAGTGCCAGCTGCACAGTTCCAGTCCGGCTCATACCTCTGCTCCCTCTGTGGTGCTGCTGCTGCTGCTGCTCACAGCTGACCACCTTTGCTTCATCATCTCTCCCAAATGACTTGATGTCATTCTTTACTTCAGGCCTCCCCCTAGCCTGGGAAGGGCCTCCCTCTCCTTATGTGCCAAGCTGACTCTCTCTCCAGTCTAATCACTTGATGGAGCCACTCTCTGTGAAGCTTTTCAGCTGCAGTTCCTCCTAGGACATCATTTCTACTGCACAACTGACCTTCATGAAATGTATCGTGAGTGTGAACTCTTATTGTCTCAGCCAAATATAGTCTGTAATTTTCTATGAGGAAGAAGAAAGAAGGAGAAGAAAAGGAACCATTTTTCCTTTGAGCATCCTCTAAGCACACTGATGCCCAGTAAATAAATGGAGGATTAATATAGTTATTTTGCAGCGCACTGTTTGCCAAATAGATCACAAGAATATCACGATGTCATTCGTTTACAAGTCAGCTCTGGATCAAGAATGTCAGGGTTAGCTGGAGGTCCTACAATTCAAGCACCGAAAATTGTCACCAGGTTTTGTGATGAGATTTGAAGGAGACTGCTGGAGGCAAAGTGCCACATCAAAGCTGTGACCACTGTCCAACCACACCAGCCTTCAGAACTTTCGAAGCATTGAGGAAAACTAAATTAGACTATTTCGGAAAACAGTCTGTGTTAATGATGCAGTACAGCTACTGATGTCTTACAGAACTTTCCCTGGAAGTTTTGCTACAGTCTATGGCAAGAGAAAGTCATCAGCACACACCTAGAAACATGCACGTTAATTGTTATAAATCTTTAAATTTTAATATCTTGTTGAAAAAAATGTAGCTGGTTTGATCCTGGAGTTCCATCTGTCATCTCCTCTGTCAAGACTTCATTAGCATGCAAGTGAGATGTCACTTCAGCCACAGCTTTCAAAAAATTTCTTTGTCAAAGTCCACTAAATTACATTTCCAAGCAGAGAGAGTGCGTATTTATGAATACACAGGTATCAAGGATAAAAGTAGTTCTTACTGCTGAAGGCGTACTGTCCAAGATAAACGCAATACACATTTACTCTTGCGCCATGAAGTTTTTGAAATGAATCTAGATATTTGTGATTGAATAATAGCAGTTGTGTGCTTTACAGAAGTATTATTTCGAAAACATTATACCGTCATCTAGCCTATGGAAATGCACTATCCAAATACTTGCTAAAGCAGTTAATAGAAATGTCACATGGAACTCCATCTCTATCTAGATGCTAATACATCTATTGCTATAGCCACTAATAATTAAAGTTACCTGGGTATCCATCTTGAATGCTGTTAAAGCCAGCTGTTAACAATTATTCCAGCTAAGCCATTCAAAAGGGGCTTTGAACTTGTTTACGGTCCTTCGTAACACTGTGCAGCTAAGTATGAGACTACTTTCTCACCTGAATAGAATACCATTAATAATTTACAGTGCGAGTCAGGGACCTTGTCCTATGGCTACTTGTATACGCCTAGTGGCTGCTTTTCAGAGATAAGAACTAGAAACTGTATCTTTCTTGAGATTATGTTGCAGACATCAGTGATCTTTCATTAGTCAGTATAAACTTTTTATCCTAATTATGAACTACTGACCTACGTGAGTGCATATGTCTGCTGTATTAAAATTGCCCCTGGAGTCAGCTCAATCCAGTACAGCGCTGGTGTTGCAGACCTGGTGGTTTGTGCTCATCTGCTTGTTCTGAACCCTGAACTTTAGAAGCTGTAGGAACTGTCTCAAGCTGGAAGCTTTAAGGTTAATAATGTATATTCTCTTGGTTATAGTATCTCTCTTCCCAGGCTTAGGCTAAGACGTGCTTAAAAATTAAAAGTGCAGATATCCTACAAAGGAGGAACAGATGCTAAGACTACACATTAATCTTTAATGTGATTCCAACTCACATAGTAAATTTTACTAACTTCCCTGCCTCACTGCAACCTCTGTGATCTCTTCACCCCACTGTACAATGTGCCATTCACTGTGACAGGGCAGAAATGGGGATTCAGACTTACCCTAAATAAAACAGAAGCACAACAGTGTTATAATGAATGAGTACTCAACTCGCACATTCACATATTGTATTCTCCCTTTTTTTTCTACAGGATCCTGACGTATTGTAACCAGATCTAAGGAAAGGTAGTCCTACCTCTGCTGGCATCCTCGCAGCACTGTCCTCGCACTCAGCCCCACACACATTAGCTGATGAAAAAGTAGTCCTTGAGCTTCAATCAATTTCTACAGTTTGCTTAAATAAAGACAGGGAGAAAAATTACTAGATTCTTTCAGGTTTATACAGCAATTCATTCCTCATTACATAGTACATTCGGTGAGTAGCGTCTGAAGTGCATGTGCATGTTTAAGTAGATATCTCTATGCTTTTCTTATAAAGCAGCAGTGTACATGGCTATTCAGAATGAGGAGTGATAAGTACTGACATCAGAAAACTAAGCAACAGCAAAGATTCATACTAATATTCCCACTGACTAATTTCTGTAGCTCCTGGGTGCATCTGAATCACAAAAAATGCTAATACCACAAAACCACTCATGTTTAGATCTCTAGGCACATTCCAGCAAAGGGAGAGGAAAATAAAAAACAAAACAAAGCAAAGCAAAGCAAAACAAAACATGAAAAGTATATGAACACGCATTACTGGCTTCAGTGCAGAAACCACTGAGGGAAATTCATTAGCCTACGCAGGGCTAGACATCAGAGTGGGGATGAGTACATCACTACATGTTGTAAGAGACGGAGAAACAAAGTATTTTTGTGCCCAGTCACACTCTTGGAAGTAAGCAGTATACGTGTATTAATACTTCTCAATCACTTTGCTGACAGAAGTTTTTGTGCCCATTCTCATCCCAAAGGCACTGTCTTTGCACAGATAAGGGCAGTATATTTTCAGTAAACTGCTGTGCGCTGTGTTTATTTTAATGTGCTATGGTGCTATTACCTGGATCACCAACAAAAGCATTGTTACTCTTTCAACAGTTACAACTTTGAAGTTGTCAGCATATGTAATACCAAATAGATCTTTTCATGCAATCCTTTCTCAGTAAGGAATGTTGAACAATTACTTCATACAGGGCAGGAAAAAAACAGAAATAGAACTGAGAAACAGTAGAGAATAATATTCTTTCCTGGCAGGTGTAAAATGACAATTGATTTTGTACTTGGAATCAAGATACTATAACGGGCAGATGTGGCTGTGGGACTTCAGCAGAAGGAAAAGGATCTTTACAACTCAGACTTGAGAATTTAACCCAGAATCCTGCTGTACTTCAGTGTCCATGCTGGTAAAAATAGAGATGAGAATATTGCACTGCATTCCCATCTGCACAACAGAGCGGTAAGTTCATTTCTACGGACAGTTCATGGAGATGCCTAACACAGGAAATAATTTTAGTATGTCGTGTTCTTCCCTCGGGTGTGCTGCAAACACAGCACTTGGGTAAGTGGCCTAATTACAGAAGGGATATTTTAGAGATTGAAAGTGGCTTCATGCTACAGTACCTTTGTGTAGGGAGATCACCTTTAGTGATTATTTATTTCAGGAGTTCAGATTCCTGCCTTCCTGTGACATGATGAATGACTTTTAAGTAACATAATATCTGGTTTCCTCCTCTTTCACACACCCATTTCATTGCCAGTTGTCTTTAGTGACCAGATCTGAAAGGATTGTTTGCAGTCAAAAGGGAAAAGAGAAATTCTTTACCACATGCCCAGGCTTCTCTTGTTCATATTTAATTGAATTCTTGCTTGCGTTAAAATGGTTATCAATTATTCACCCCTAACTCATTAATTCCAAACATCACAAGTAATGAATAGGCCTCCTCTACTGCTCTGTTAAAGATTCCAAAATACTTTCTTTTTGCTTTTTAATCTTTTCTTCACATAACTGCAAACTAGTGAGCGAATTATACGGGGCTTCCAAGCATATATTATTTAAAGAAGGATGCAGGCTAGTAAGCAAGGTACAATAGTTGTGCTGTCTCAAAAAGTAGCCTGGGGCAGATTCATCGGCTTAGGCCCTGAATCTCTCGATCATTGTTGGGGCCAGTGATGGCTAAACAGCACTGAGAAGAAAGTCCTGTTCCTTCAAAACAGCAGCTCAGACCTCTCTTTCAGCCTCAGTTTTAACATTTGAAAAGAGTATTTTTGACCAACTAAATTAAATCCTCAACATGTTTTGCTTATAAACCATATTCTTTCTCAAGGCAGTTGAGAAGAAACAAACAAAGTTGACAAAAAAAAAAACAGAGGAAATGGGAGATAATTTGATCCTGGTAATAAATAGCAAAATTGCAACCTGCTCTGCCTGTGAGGATCTCAAAACCATGCTGCGCTTCATTTTGACAGTAATAGTATGATCACGCCAGATCAAGTATTTCAAGAGGCTAAGACTCTTCTTCTATCATGGTAAGAATAGAATATATTATTTTCACATTGCAGCTAAGGCCCAAACGGCAATCTCAGCACTGTTGAGCAGGAGATGTGCCATCCATACACATTACTACTTGCAGAGCCTGTGCAGTCACTCCGACAGTCAGCAGGCCTTAACCTTTAAAACCCTGCTGAAAAGAGAATGTTACAAGCAGAAGCCTTTTTTCCCTTGCAGTTCTTTAATATCAAATCTGGTACAGCCATGACAATCCAGGAACCTTATGTGGCAACAAACTGTGTTGCACAAGCAGTGGAATCATCAATGTATCCAACAAAAAAGTTCATCTTCACATGGCAAACGAGAAAGAGTCATACTGAACAATTCACTGAACACCTCAATTTTCCTGCCTGTGAAATGGGACTCATTTTACACTTGAATTTCCTCTCTTACTGGCATTGCTCAGAATGGTACTTCGAAGCTTTGAAAAAACAGGAAAATCCACCTTCTCATGGTCTGGATCTCATGGTCTCTCATGGATTTGTACTCCAGAAAAAAAGAAAAAAATTATGTCTGACAAAACGTTGTCTGTACCTTTTTCATTGCGCCATGCAATACAATAAACACTTCTTCCTCTCACTTCTTTTAAAATGAGCATATACTTGTTTGCACTTGAAATTAGGAGGAGTTTCTTAGAACAAGGATTTAAGGTTTCATCCTAAGCTGGAAAGCGTGCAGCGAGAGATTTACCAAATAAGCAATGAGGTGTCCTCACTGGAGTGCTGGGACATACAGGAGTTAATCAGTACCACAAATGCAGTAGTCATATTTTTGTTAATCTTGCTCTTTTGATAACAATGGAGAGGGTGACACACGAAGCATTTCAGCTCTGTAGCTGAAAGGGATCATTATGCTCTCAGAGAAGGTGTTGTTAATGCACGGAAGCTTTTTGTCCGCTCCATGCATGTCAGTTCAGAAGCCAGCTGCTACAGAGGGAATCGCTGTGCTCAAACTCTCACGCCTGGAACGCTCAGAAGGGCTCAGCATGGACAACATCGTTTTGTGATGACGGAAACAAAAACAGGTGGCCTAAACAGACCGGCAAGATTTTATTTTCAAATATGTTCCAATAATAACTGGGAATGATAAATCAATTTATAATGAATTTATAATTCACCAATCTAGGGAGTCTATGTCTGCCCAGAAGGAGAGCTGATACAGTAGTTCAGGATATGTGAGACCAGGACGCAGTTCCCTGCTCAGTCACAGGCCTCTAGCATGAATTTACCCAAAAGATGCCTACATACAACCATGCTGTGCAAAGCAGGCAGGGGTATAAAAAAAAAAAAAATCAGAAACTAGACTGCTTTCCAGGATACAAGCCAGTGCACTTAAGTCTGCCTCATCTAGATCTTCCCATAGCATTGTACTCTATAAATCAGGTAAACATACCCACAAAGCTTCGGTTCCACGTCTGTAAAATATGGCTATAATACTTCCCCTCCCTCGCATGGCTGTTGCAAATATTCAGATGTGAATTGCTGTGCAGTGCCCATATGCTAATGTACGGGAAAGACAGTAAAAATTCCATAGATTGATACAAGGTTTCTAGGGGCATGTAAAGCTGTAATAAATCTATTTCAATCTCACTTCTCATGCAGGTCACTAAACCTTTGCCTATAATATTGGGAGTGTGCTGGCTAACTGGCCACAAGCTGTACAAAAGCCTTTTCTCTCCAAGTTCAATCAAAAGGACAACAGCATATGACAGACCCCTTGTATCTTTTGGTGTTTTAGCCTGTCACAGCAGGGACCTCCTGCAGTGCCAGGAAAGAGGGGGTTTTTGCTGGCCAAGCGAAAGCTAACAAAAATACCTAATGAGTAGAAGAGCTGAGAAGCTCATGTATTTAGCTATGTCTAAAGTAGTATGCGCATATGAATGTGGACATGAAAAATTAATTCCAGAGATCCTATTGGATATACTTTCAATCAACTGTTTTGACTAAAAAAATACTGTTTTCTGTAACAATTTTTACTTCAATTAAAAAGTATTTTACGGAGCAATTATGCCACCATCCTCCCCGTTTTCTCTCTGGAGCAGGGGAAGGGAATTGCTGCCCTACAGCCTGAACACAGCCAGTGACTTGCATCCCGCAGGCTTCTAGCCGGACTCTCCCCCTCCCTAGCCTCAGGCTGTTCCTCTCCCTGCCGATAACCCCCACCCCTCTCACCCACACTACACCGCTTCCTACCTGCCCGAGCTACAAGCTCTCCAACACCCCATCACTAACTTAAAGGGTAAGAGGAGGAAGATGGGGCAGTCTGAGGGGCTCTATGCAACGTGGCTACACCTTAGGAGAAGGAGCCACTAAGGAGAGAGTCAGAGAAGCCCTGTGCCGTCGCGTGCAAGGAGAATTGAACGTGACAAATGCTGTGCTCCTGCGGCTGCTAGGTGTGCAGGAGTGCTGGGGTGCACGAGGGTGCACGGGAAGGCTGTACAGCACGGGCCGGGGGTGCAGCTGGGACAAGCGTTGTGGCACCGGGTCCCGGTGCTGCGTGGTGCAGGGAGGTGTGGAAGCACTAAGCCCGATGAGGGTGCTGGACATAAGAAAATACTGTGCGCTGGGGTTTGGGAATGCAGTGTGTGTCACTGGAGTGGGGGAGCATTCCCTGGAGAGCTGCAGACAGGAGAAGTGTGTGACAGTAGGTCTTCCCACCAACACTACCCGGTGCCACAGCGCCCATCACAGCTGCACAACATTACCTGAGATTCCTATTAGACTTTCAGCAAGGAAATATTCCCTACTGTTGCTCTAAAATATAACATGCTTTAAAGTGTGTCCCCAAATGAAATAAACTGGAAAAAAATTAAAATGTCAAATGGTGTCTACCACCTGAAAGTGACAGTCACTCACCCAGGAGGAATGAAGGTAGAGCAGTCCTTTAATCTGTGATGTCTCCCCTTTTTCCCAAAAGGTACTACAGAGAAAAAAAGCTAGAGATTACGTACGGTATAACAGACGACAAAGCACTCATACAGATGCTAGTGTATGCTGTGAGTGTAACATATTTCGCAAGAAACATTACATGCAACTAAGGGAAGGCACAACTGAGATCTGGTCTGGAATGGATGCCTCTACACAGGCCAAGAAAAGCAGTTAGAAAGGTACAGTAACTGCATACATATTGGTTAGTCTTTTTCTTTTTTCTTTTTCTCCAGGACAAGCCCAGCCTACCGGTTTGATGACATACAATTTCCATGATTAAGTATCTATTAATTAAACACACAATATTTAATTATTAAATACAAACTCTTTGAGCTCTTTAGAAGGCTAGTATTCCTGCTGTTGCAAACGGAAGAATACTTGCTTTGGATTTACAGCTCCTAAACTTATAAATTTTGTGAAAAATGTCCGGTTTGGTTATGTTTGTTACGTCCAGTTACAAAAATTGTTTATTTATTTGTCCTTCAAGCAAAGCTGAAGTAGGAGCAAATGCAAGTATATTAAAGAAACTGGATATTCAAAGAATTGTCCACTAACCTCACCTGTTTAAAAAAAAAACTTGCACCTGAAAATCCTGTATTTAACCCAAGCCTTTTGTCTCTGTAATTAGGGACCTCGGTTTCTCAGTCTTTAATCCAAAGAAGGGTATCGTTGATGGATTACTTGCTTGAACAAAGTATTCTGGCACAGTTAAAGATTCAATAAGTAGACTTTGTTTCGCAGCAGCTGTTCACTCACTACATGCTGCAAATAAAAAGCACAGAGAATGATTTTACAAACTCTTGTATGACTGAAGACTACTAGAGTAAGGCTTGCAAAACTGGCTCCTTTATCAGCATAGATTGGTATGTTCCTTCCTATTGAAAACTCAATAAATGATCATTTAAAATATTTAGAGCAACATACAGCTGTGTAACGGGATGGTTCAATTCCTTCTTTATTCCTGGGTGTCTTTACAGAAAAGCACCACTGGTTAATAAAAACAACACTGGCTTCATGACAGAAACAGCACAGATGCTCTGTTATGAAGCATTAAAAATACACTAACCAAGGTATACCTATATACCTTAATTTTCAAATTCTAAATAAAACTTCCAGTTAGGAGTTTTGGGAAAACTTTCAGGAGTTTATTTTATTTGGATGGCCAGTGACTGCAAATCTGTTTAAAACTATCTTAGCCATTCTGTATAATCTGTCACTGAGAGGGCTGATCTTATAGGAGAATAGAGTTGTTCATCACCACCTCACCTYAAGGGGATAAAGAATGCCTACATTTTGAATTTCAATATAAACGTATATTTAGTGAAAAGGCGAAACAGGTGCATGATCAGCTCAGATTCTAATTAATGCATGTGTCATCATGCAATAGGGAAGTTTTAAATAAGGCAGAGCTCAAAGCAGTAAAACTATATAAAAACAAAGCCTGGAAACAAAACCTGTTGTTTCATTAAACTTAAAATACAATTTGACTCTGCCATACCAATGTATATGAGCTATCTGCATTAAATTGTGTTTAATTTAACTCTAGAACTATAGGGCCCAATTAAAAATAATGAGGCCTGTCTCCAACTGTCAGGCTCAATTAGAGATAATGGGAACTGATAGCTCCTGGAATAGATTCATTTTTGTCTGATAGATGAACTGGGGCAGGGGTCTTGGCAGGGGTCATTGGAATAGACCTGGCAACAAAACATGGGTCATTCAAGCTTAAGGAGTCTTAAGGAACCTAGTTATTAAATAAGGAAGTAGGAAGTAAATCAAATCCAAAAGCACATGAATAACCTCAACAGATTCTTTTTTCTGTTACATACCCGTATATTGCTATTCACCTAATCATTAAACTGCCCATCTTAAACCAAAGAAAGATATAATGCATAAAGGTTAAATCTATTTCACAAGATGAAAGAAAAACTAGAAAAAGAAGTGCTCAACTTCATATTCCAGTACCAATTTTCAGGAGTGTAGGAGGATCAATATTTTTCTTATGCGATGCTCCACAGATTTTAGTAAAAAGACTGAGCTTTTATTTTATATGATATAAAAAATAAAAACAGGAAAGATAATTTGGATATATTAAGAAACCTAGCTGTCTTGCTAGAAGGAACATATGATGAACAGATTACTTCCTTTTCAGCAACAGCAACAAAAACAGGAAAAACTTGTCAGCTTTTGCTAAGCACTTTCAAGGATGTAATTGAACAGTCAGACAAATTCAGAGATGTGACTGAGAGAAATGAAGCTATTTGTCCTTGAAGAAAAATTAATGGGGGATATGGCTCCTGACAACTTTTAGACACCAGACAGTAACAGTCATTTTAGATGAGTAATTAATCTTGAACGGAGAGGGAGATGTAGAGTATTGTTGACTGTATATTCGGCTAGAATGACAGCCAGTGTCTGTTGGCACCACTTTTACCCTGCTTGGAATTTTTAACCTCTCTGAGACAAAGCTTTCCTGCGCATCTATTGTCAACAGCAATGACTCTGAAGTTCGTGTTGGGCAAGTCTGACRCGCTGTGCCTTGACTCGCCTTTGTTTCTCTGTGAAGACACTTTTTTAATCTACTGATATCTTTCTCAATGTCTAACGATGCTCCTGCAACGTGCTGCCAATGGCACTTTATCCCCTGTTCCCCTCCCCCCTTACATGTATCAGCCTGCAAAGTCATGCTTTGCATTTTAAATCTGTTCTTTGTGACTTCTGAGGAAAGAAAGTTGAGCATTTGTGCTTCTCCTCCATGTGACTTTTCTTGTCTTTGTGCTGAAAGAAATGTGCAAATTTGTAATTTGACCCATTATTTTTCTTCATACTTCCTTCTTCTACACTTAGGACCTCAAGAGGGGACTCTCTATGGCCACGTTAGAACATCACAACACAATTGCTAAAATACAACATAGGGTTACCGGCTATACAAAGGGCCAATTTTGTGCCTTTCTTCCAGCGTCTTCTCCTGGTTGAGTGCACTGAGCCMTCCCAGGCTCCGGGCAAAAACCCACTTGACTTGACCCAAACATCTGTTCACTCAGTTGCCTGGAAGGACTGGGAAGTACTTGGGTGGGAATTAGCACAGGCAGAGATATCTTTGAAGCCCGCATCCTGGTTATCTGCACATCTGTGTAGCACCTGCAAGAACAGGGCATAGATTCCTATTACGATTGCCGGCAATGTTACAGATTAAAAAAAAAGGAAAAAAAAGAAAAAAAAAGTCTACTTTTCCTCTAGTATGAAGCATACCCAGCTCATGTCATGCAGCAAAACAGAGGTACTGAAAATTTTGGAGAATTCTGTTATTCATAGCAGTATGTAGTACCTGCACTCAGTATAAAAACTGCTCTTAGGGTACACAGCGGTGCCTCTCTGGTGGGGATTTGGGTGCATGAGTACAAGGCCGCAGAGATTCCACAGTAAGTTTTCACAGTTTTCCATAGTCAATACTTCATATAGGTACACACACACATGTATGTATGCATATGTATTTATATATTTTTAAACAGAGAACAACAAATATCATTAAATATATCAATTGTTGCACCCTTCAGTTGGAAGAAGCAAATGTTTTGCTAGCTTAATTATCACTTGAGCCCTATGACTTTGATCAATGCCAAGAGGCATATTCTGTAAAATTTTTATATTCCTCTGTCTTGATCTTATCCTGTGACTTTCACAGGTGTACGACACCTCAGAAGGACAAATGTAAGCATCATGGAAAAGTATAACAACAGTGGAACTCACTTCATCATGTCAGGTATTTAAAGTGGATTAGCATATTGAAGTATTTAAACATGTGGTTGATTTAAATTCACAACTTTGAAGAGAGCTCAAAGTTCATAACAAAAACATACTGTATTTCCTAGACAGTTGATCTAGAGGAGGCCGCTTACAGTTCAGGTTCTGCAACTTTGCAGAGTTAGAGCCTATTTTTCTGAAGTGTGATGACTAGGATTTGTGCAACCAGGCCAAGTTGAATTGGTATATATTACATCTTTTTCTATAAGGAAATTTAAAACTTTTCCCTTCATTGCAACAGCAAAGGATGAAGATATAATTTTGCATTTCTACAACCTCTTCCATCAGAGTATCTGAAAGTTTTATAAAAACTAATGAATAGCACAGCAATGGAGCGGGACATTATCTCTATTTTACAGAAGAATAAACCAAGGCACAGATGATCATGTTATACTACTGTCTGCTGAGCAGAACTCACCTAATCAGTCATCTCATTGACTAATTCTGAATAAAAAACTTTCAAGGAACTGAAATTTACAGTTTCAACAGCATTCATTAATTTTGGCTGTTTCTATTTTGGATATCTAACTCAATTTAGGGTTCGGTACTCAGCAGTTCTTGCAACATGATGAAAAATGAGTTAGTAATTCACTTAGCAAATGGATCCAGTATTAGTAAATACTTCAGAAAGGGTGGAAATCTGTGACTAACTACGCAAGGCCATACACATGACATGGTCTATGATAGCGCTAGGAAAAGAGGAATATCTTCAGTATCTTCTGACAACCGGTTTAGCCACGTGACTGATATTTTGTTATGTTATTCACAATCATTTAATTAAAAATAGTCTTTTTGTTTCCAGCTTTATTTTCACTTTTTATTCAAAAGCTCATTTCTTTTACCCCTAACCAGCTTCCCCCTACCTCCCTTTAGTCCTAAACTACTCTTGCAAGAGGACAAGTGGCAGCGGCTTCCCCCAGGACGTGTGCTAGTGCAATAGCCTAGAACGAGCAACAGGGGATGTTGCGAGATCAGAGCAGGCAGCACAGGCAGCTACGAGGAAAGTCGGCTTCCTCCGAGCTGCAGAACACGATAGTAGTCCAAATTCTTCGAATTCACATTTCACACACAGAACATCAAAACAATGAGAAAGAGTGAACTATCTGACTTCCTTGGTTTCTTAAAAATGACCCTCTACCATACATATTTGGAAGGAATAAGTCATAACCTTTGGCATCAATTGTCAATATTCAAGGCAAACAATAAGAAAAGGTTTTTGGACTAGATTTCTCTTTTTAAATAATAATTTGAAAGGAGGATAATGGAACCCTAATATTCCACACTAAAAGATATTCGGTAAACATTGTAGAATTTCTTAGTTTTTAAGGCACACTAAAATGTAAGCATTTTTCAATTTAAAGAAGAAAAATGTTTTGTTACATTTCTACATTAATGGGTAAAATATGACAATATACATTCTAATCAGAGCCCTGTGTAATTAACTGAAGTACTTCAACAATAATGCCCACTATAATGAATAAAATATTAACCAAAGATATAGATGTGTATTCAAAACAATGCCTACACAAACACTTTTAATTACTTTATATATTAAACTTTTAAGTTTGCAGCATCACATAGTATCAATTGAAGTATCACTATTAAAGACAACTACAATCATGAAGTAACAACCCTGACAACACTTGTGAAAGTTAAGCGGTAAGGGTCTGATAAAATGACAAAAGCCATGAAAATCAGTTTTAATGTAGGAACTGCCTATTCTCATGCCACCGAACTACTTTCGTTTCACCCTATGGCACTGTGTTATAATTTCGAATTGCCTGGTATTTATAAGTTAGATACTTAGCTTCATAGAAGCATACACAGCATTTAATGTCATGTGTAGGAAAGCACTGAAAATAATCCACACAGCTGGCATCTAGTAAAGAACCGACACACCAAACCTCCATTTGCCAAGTTGGCCAGGCATAACATTCTGATGCTGAATAAAAATCACTTCTTCATTCAGCTTGCACAATGGTGCTACACTCCTGTTTATATAGCACTGAAGTAAAAGCAAAGCCAAATGCCAACTGCTAGATTTCAATTTGCATTTACATGTATCAAATCCTACAGAGAAGATCATTTTATTTAAGGCTAATTCTGCTTCCCTCGTGAAACCAAAGATTCTTTTGACTTCAATGGCCAGGACTAGACCCTGAGTTTCTTTTCAGTTTCACAACAAAATCAGGCCACTGATGCAGCCACTGTAGCAGCCACTGTAGCTTGACGGTGTAATCTTTCCTAAAGGGCTCAGAATGCATTAATACTGACTTTCTTGAGCAGGTGCATCAATTTCTATTGCTCTGCAGAATGCCCTTAATTTGGGATAAAAAGGGAGATGTTGCTATCATTTAAATCTGAAGACTCTCACCACTAGAATAATCAAATGTTTATCTTATACTAGCATTTGAAGAGGTTTCAAAACACAAAGAAACTCAGCAGGCAGCCTATGAATTCCCCGTGGCCTCACCTTAAAAAAAATGTTATGGAGAGGAGAGAAAGAGCCACATAATTCATCTTGAAGATACCGGAGATTTTCTTTTTCCTGTTGAGCGGTTCTAGTTTTGAATGGCTATACTGGAGGGCATTATAGCAGTGGGGCACTTCCCATCGTTCAGTTGGTCACCTATGTACTGTAGCAGAAACTGCCAAACAATTGGTTTATTCTCTTGCGATAGTAACCCAGGAAACAAATCTATGATGACACTGTTACATGCATTCATGAACTTAGTGGCCTTGTAGGTCACTGGACAAATCTCTCTAAACTGAACTGTTGACAGTTCTTTGCAGGGTTCCCCACAGGAAACTCAAGGTTAATTGACCATTCTCTCAAACCATGAAATGCTTTTGAAAATGTTAGTTTTAAGTCTTGTAGCCTAAAATCTGATGAAACAGTATGCCTTTACTTCGGTGTCTTCTAATTACTGAAATTAAGAATTTTGGTCAGGGAAGGTGCAGAAATGGTTTAATTAGATTTCTGAGTCATGTAAACATGAAACAAAACTTGTCTAAAATGTGCTATCGTGCAGAACACAGATGCTGAGGTAGCAAGATATCTGCTACATAAGCTATTCATAAGTAGAAGTGACTACTTCTTGATTATGTTAATTTGACTATGGCCTTATTAACAGAAGAGATCTTAAATTTTCAGTCTTAGATCCTTAGAAAAATATGTACATGCTTATCTTCACTCGTGTGAATAGTCTCACTGACTTCATAGGAATCATCATAGTGGTATTTTCTGTAGGATACTTCCACCTGTAATGTTAAAGTTGTGCAAATACATACTCAGAACCAGAAATTCCAGAAAACACCCAGTCTTCATGAATGACTGGCAGGAAAGTAGATTTGCTTTTATGAGGCTTGATACATGCTCAGAACTAGTTATATATTCACTTAAGATTCACAGAAGCTACAAAGAAAATGAAAATCAATCATTCTGTCCCAGATCACGATAGTTTTGTCTACTGTCCTTTACCACATTGTATTTGGGCTTCACACATTAACCATATTGCGCTGACATCCTACGAGTTTTATTTTTTGTCCGAGATAAAAATGTGTCAGTTTATATGCTGAAAATATCACAGAAATAGAAGTCAAGAAAAAAATGTGTATTTGCTATTAACATTTTTCTCCAGAAACCTTAAAGAATACTCTACTTGAAATATTTCTAGCCATGGTTAATAGGCCTAGTGCAACAACATACAGAATAACAATCAAAACCAGACCTTACCAGAGATGAAGGTAATCCTTAGCCCTGGATCAAGAAGGTTTGAGTTCTGCAGAATTTTAAATTCCAAACCAGACTTTGGCCTTTCTTTAGCTGTTGTATTTTCATTGTGTTTCTACATAACAAACATCAGTTTTAATGTGGCCAGACTGTGATCTTCAGATGATTCCTGTCTCTCTCTYTCTCTGTGGCTGAGCAAGTAACATATTGGGCAAATTTAATTCCGCTATGTCAAGGTTAGACATTACAGCAGCGTTGCTGAGAAGCAAGGTGGACTAGACTCAGCTCCTTCCGAAGCTAATCAGTTATGCTCCAAGTGTCTGCTGCTGTGTGAAGCAACTGACTTACTCTTTCAAGGGCTAAAGATTCAGCAATGCCTCCAACGGGGGCAATGAATAGCCCCTCAGAGACAAATTTCCCGAAGTGCTTAAGCACTCAGCTTAGGTTTGTCTCTTTGATGACAAAAGGTTGTATATTTACCTGAAGCTGAAAGCAGGTAGCCAGAAAGGGTTGCCAGAAAGGTTTCCATTTGCCTTCTTTCCTAACTTTTTACCTACAAATGGGAAAACTTTATGTGAAAACTGGTATGGATGAAAGCATTTGTTATCCTTATCTGTGCCATGCAGTCCATGGAGGTTTGATCAAAACTATTATGAATATTATTTTGGAAAAGCTCATTACTATAGCAAGGAAATAGATGAGATTTACACATGATTCTCTCTAATGTTCTTTGGCTGTAAACAAATTGTAGTCTACAAAATAGCAATAAATGGACCAAAACTGACAATTTTGTCTGCAGCTCTCTGTTTTTGAGACAGTCTGTTTCAATTGCTATCTACATTCATAAATGATATCCACCAGCCAGCAGCATTACATCTGAATTAAAAGGTGAATTTTGAAAGAATACATTTTACCTCCAAAATGTAAAATAAAAGCATTAATACTTATCCTTACATAGTACAAGGGTTTGCTTTAACTTCACAAATTCAGTATATTCAAAATTCACACTAAAAAGGAAGTTTTGTTTCCCAGCCTTTTACACCTACATGTTCTAAGTTGTACATCTAAGTATAGAAGACATTACCTTCAATATATGTGATACTAATTGTCATATACACCAAAATATCTACAGAAAATACAATGGCTCAAGAAAGCAGTTTTAGCCTCAGTCCTGATTTTTCTCATTTTTGTGGTCTTGTATTAGACACTGTATTTCTGCAAGTGATTATTTTGCTGGAGGCTGAGTGAAAATACACTAAAATCACATTTGTCAGAGATCACCTTCTTTTTAATGACATTTTGAGGGTTAAAATTTGCTAACAGACTGCGATAAGGGCAATTATGTTGGACATTTGAAGTGCTGGAAAACACACCAGCCAATCAGAGTTCTCCTGTCACAACACCTGCTTCATAATATTTTATATAATAACCACTGAGTGCACAATTACACTATCTATAGACTATATTTTGCCCTAAAATAGACACATATTGAGGCAAAGTATTCTTGTAGTCCACTCACAAAGATAAAACTCAGCAATGGTTAAGCTTAAGTGTGTAAATTATGAACAGATTGTCAGGCTTTGTGTTTTTGTGGCTCTGCCAGCTCTTAAAGCACATATAATAATGGTTCTGTATTTCTTGCATTACAGTGGCATTTAGAAGCATAAGGCCCATTTTTCCAGGCACTGCGTAAATATACAGTAGTGAGAGGGTTTCAGCCTCAAAAGAGATTACACACCAGTTGCACAGTTTCTAGTATTTTAGAGCAGTTCTAAGATGCGTATAAATACAATGAGATGCATTGAGGTAAATAGAGCAGTTATCCACAACTATTTTTTTTGTTACTTAAAGATGCAGTACAGAAAAAAAATAAAAATAAAAAAGTAAAGTAGTAATCTCCTTAGAGAGTAAAAATCCCAAAGCATTTATAAAGCARGTTTCTCTTTGTCTGTGATACATATTATAAAACTTTTCAAAAGTAAAGGCATTTTAAAATGTAGTTTATTCTGAACAAGCCAGGCACTAGGACCTCCAGTATATTTGCCTTACCTTAGCTGTGAGGAAGGCCTTTTTGTCCGTTACATCCATGCATGTAATCAGTGATTGTGCCTATTGTAAAACTCAGATTCACCATCTGTATGCTCCCAAATGGCTAGACTAGTGCTAAAACCCCATCCCTATGGGATTAATCTGCAATTTCACACTAAATGATTTTTAAGTATAATTTGTTACGATACAGTATTATAAAATAAAAAACGGTCAGTGCTGTTGCATTGTAATAAAAGGAGGAAGCTTGTAAAGTTTGCTGTATTTAAAAGGATTTGTACAGAGTCCATTTTCACATTAGTTTCATTTAGACATGAATGCCCATGTCTTGGGAAAAGATCTTTTTGGTAATTGAAATAGCTGTTTTTTACTTCTGAATGAAAAAATACACACACAAACTTAAAATCTGTGTACTCACAGGAGGATGAAGAACAAATTTCTTCTTATTTTTTTCAGGGACTGAGAAGTTGCAGTTTAAAATGTAAATAGAATATTTAGGTTTTGTACTGAGGGGAATGAAGGAATGAATTGTAAAGGCAGTGGTAAATAAAGGAGGAGCCAGAGAATCCACTCTTTCACATAAAACAAAGCTGGCTTGAAGTGGGCAACGAAATGATTTCTTTTTAAGAAGCACTCACTGCTATTAGAGCACCCCATTTCATTAAATTGAGGGCATTGATCTTAATGCACATCGTTATTTTCTCCACACATTTTAGATATTCAAACAAAGAAGGATGATAACTATAATCAGAAATCATGCCTTATGAGGAAGAAGAAGAGTCAGGATATTTTAATGTCTTTTAACAGAAAAGATGATGAGTAAACACGTAGCAGCTTTTCAGCCATGCCAGACTGACCGTAGAAACTGCAATTCCCAGACCAAACAGCTTTGAGGTAGAGGAAATATTTTGATGTTATAGTCTGACTAGATGGAACATGGAGGTCATCAAAGTCTAGATGGAGCGCTCATAAATATCTGCTTTGGAGGGTTCCTCAACTCTCCCTTTCCTTTTTGGACCTATCTCTTAAAATACAACTTGAGAGAGGGGAAAATAAAATTAAGATACTTTATGATAACCTCAGTTGGTAGCAAAATAAATTCAGTTCAGCATTCAAAAGAAGCTACTACAGCTTAAAGGATATAGAAATTCAAGCTAATTTTAGGAGAAATTCACATACAAGGAAGTCAATGCCTTTATGAAGTAAATCTTTCTTTTGGCTCTGTTGCTTTATTTCATTATTTATTTGCTACAATCCAAATACTCCAAACAAMGGAAGAAATAAATCACTGAACATTATGTTATTTTAAAAGCTACATGTGATTTTAGATGCCCTAAAATAAGTTAGATAGAAACTGAAGGGGTAGAAATAACTCATAAACTTTTTTTTTTTTTGCTAATATCCATTGTAAAACTAACTTCAATTGTGTCAGGTGGACTTGCCCCGTTCCTTAGCATAGACAAGGCTGCAAATGCCAACAACAATCCTCCATGTATCATATTCTCTCATTTTAAATCACGTAAAGGAACCCAGCTAATGTATGCAAGAAAACAATACACAACAATATCCTTTTTCATGCTATTTTCATGCTATTATCTTAGACAGCATAATGTCTCCAGTGCAACATTAACTGGGTGAGAAAACACCTGAAACAGGGAAAAAACAGCTGCAGTCAATCTCTCTGAATCCAATCATCAACTCAGAGTCACCTGTGTTCACACTTAAAGCCAGTAAGACTTACCACAGAATAGTCAAGGAATTTTTGAAAAAAATTTGGGAGTAACAGCAAAAGCATAGATGGTGACCTCTAAGGCCAGTTGCTTATTGAGGAAATTCTGTTTTTAAAACTGACTGATAATTTTAACTGCATCTTTAGCTGGTAATTGGAAGACTCCACCACCTGCTCTGATTAACAGTAGTGAAAATCCCAGCCTGTAAACATTTATATGTCTTTTCCAAGGGGTAATAGGTGTCATTGTTACAGAGTTACAGAGTAATTTAGGTTTGAAGGGAACTCTGGAGGTGGTCCACACCCCTGCTCAAAGCAGGGCCGAATCAGACCAGGTTGCTCAGGGCCCCATCCGCTCAAGCTCTGAGTATCTCCAAGGATGGAGATTCCACACCTCTCCATGTCCCTGTGCTAATATTTGACTACCCTCATTGTGAAACCTTTCCTCCTAGTATTTAATCAGAACTTCTCTTGTTGCCACTTGTTAAGCGCTCTTCTTAGTATTTGGAAAACTCAGCTGTTCATCCCTTCACGTTTCAGGTTAGGCTCCCCTAGTGAGCAAGATGGGTATAAACCACCCTTCTACTCACCTGTTACCATTTGGGACTTCCACGCAGGAGGTATGCAAATCACTCCAGGGGGAGAAATGATTCTTAGCAGCAAATGTACTACTACAAGGAAACCAGTCAAGTGAAAAGTTCAATATAATGGCTCAAGCAGATTATGAGACACTCCAGAAGAAATGCCATGCTTTATCTTTACCCCTCCTACAAGTATTTGGCTACGGGGAATGCATTCTAAATATGCTTTTTTTTTTTTTTCCAAGTTAAAACATAGGTATATAAAGACACTAAGTGAAGTGGACTTTGTAAGAAGTTATGAAAATGGCATAGCATATCACTATAATTTAGTGAGCACTTGCAACTATGCATACTCTCTATCTTAGGCTATAGTAGTACTACTACTTTATATTTTATGCTGCTTTTTGGTTCTCTGGATGTGCCTGATATAATAAGACCCAGATGCTGAGAACTATCGATTATTCTCAATTTCTACCAATTGTAATTAAGGGAGAGAGATTTGATGCTCATTAAACTGAACAGATTCTCATTAAGAACAGGAGAAAAGATCTCCCATGTCTTCAAGTCCCATCCCCCATATACCATGTGATAAACTGATAAGCCCAAGCGAATAAATTTCTGCTGAGATCTTCTGGATTTTCGTTTCATACATTTGAAGTATATCCACATTTATGTTATATGCAAACTCCAGATCACGTGGTTTCTCACTGATCTACCACTGCTTTTACATACAGGCACTTTCTGTGACATGTAAGACAGGTACCTGGTTTGAGGATGGGCTGGTAAGAGGAAAAAATCCAGGTTCCTGTGGTAAACTAACTCGGGAAAAGGTCTGACAAGTCCAGGCCAGTGGTTTCTGGGACTGTTGCTCTGCTATTGCGGGGTTTGACTTTGGCTCAGCCATTTCACTTCCATCTTTCTGCTTGCTTGGAGGTAACGCCGTCCTTACCTTTACTGCTAGGCTTCGTTATTTGATGTGTGCACCACGCTTGGCCTCTGATGAAAGAGGAAGCAAAAGTACGGTTGTCAGAATGAACAGCTTTTCTCGTATCTCCTATTTATCTTTACCTATTAATGTATTTAAATAAACGTGCCTACACGCACCCGGCACCCTGCGGCCTGGTCCCCCCCGGAGGCCCTGGTCTCCATCTCGCCCACGGCCTCCCTGCGTCGCTGCCTCCGCTCCCTCACGGCCCAGCCGGACYGAAGCGGGGAAGGAGCGCGGCCCCGGAGCGGAGCGGGGCAGGAACAGGGCTGAGCTGCCGCCGCCCCGGGAGGAAGGGACGCCCCCTCTCCTCGCCTCCCCCCCATTTTGGGTGGCCCTGTGGAGAACCGCGTCTCCTAGATCCGCACTGGGGGCAGGGGGGGCCCTGAGGGGGGGTCTCTCCTCCCCCCCCCCCCATGCCGGTAGCTCTGGCGAGCCGGCCCAGGCGGGGCCCGCCCGAGTGGCGGTGGCGGCGGCGGGGGAGGCCCCTCGCGGCCCGCGGCTCGCCGCTCCCGGGCACCTTCCCGCGAAGGGGCAGCGGTGGGGGGAGGCGGAGGCGAGGCGCGGGCCCA
>NW_020447952.1:861226-923656 GCF_003343035.1 Apteryx rowi
GGGCGGTGGGGGGGGGGCGCGGGGGGCGGCGGCGGCTGCCGGGAAACGCCGCGCTCCCCTTGACCTGCCCCGGCCCTGACCCTGCGGGCGGCCCCGCGCGCGCGCGCGCATGCTCCAGGCTGGACAGCTCCTGAGAGGGAAATTTAAAAACGGGCTGGAGCCGCGGCGCGCAGCCGACTCACCGCGGCCCGGGGCCCCGCTGAGCCGCCGCTGCCGCCGCCGCGCCCCCCCCTCAGCGCCGCCGAGGGAGCCCCCCCCCGCCGCGCCGGGCCCCGGCCCGCCAGGTTTGTGGAAGCGGCGCGGCCTCCCCCCGCCGCGGGGGGCCGGGGAGGAGGAGGAGGAGGAGGATGAGGAGGGCGGCGGCGGCAGCAGCAGCAGCGTCCGCGCCCTGGGCGCTTCCCCCGCGGCCCGGCGCCGCCGCTCGCGGCTCGGCTCCGTCGTGTCCCGCTGCCCTCCCGGCGCTCTGCCCCTTTCCCCGGGAGCATTTTCCCCCCCCCCCTCTGTGGGGGCTTCTCATCCCGCGCCGCTTTCCCCAAGCGCTGCCTCGAGCTGGGGCAGGTGCTTCGGGCGGCGTTGAAGAAGCCGCCGCAGCCAGCGAGCGCTTCCCGCGCCGGAGCCCCGCGGCCGGCGGCACCGGGCGTTGGAGCGGCCGCGGGAGGCGCCGCGGGCGCGGTGTCGGCGCAGGGCTCCGGCGCGGCGCTTCTCCCGCCTCTGCGAAACCCTTTCGGCCGCTGCATGGCCTGAATAAAAACGCTGCGCTTACAGGGAAGGGGGGAAAAAAAAACCCAAAACAGTCTACATTCGGTTACATCCTCCCGCAGTCCAGACTTTTCACATTTAGAATTTTGTTCCCTTCCCATTGCTGAAATGCTGGATAGCTACTTTATACCTGTATGAATGTTTCTCTCTCTCTTTTTTTTTTTTTTTTTTGTCTTTTGCAAAGGAGATGATAGAAAGTGATATCACATCCATAATGTCAGGAATCCTTAGAAGCTCAGGGCAGAATCATCACCCTGCACCGCAGGAGTACAGGTGAGGCGTTTATCGGCTCTGAAATGAGCCCCGCACTGCCGCATCCTGCTGACTGATGCCATTTTAACGATTCTCACGATTTCCTAATAAATTCAAGCATATAGAAATTCTTTTTTTAAGAAAAAGTTAACTGCATTTTTTTTTTCCTCCACTCTAGATTAGATGTCTAAGCTGGTGATTGGTTACAATGAATTGCTTATTTACAAATAGTCCTGTTTAAAGTATTTTGATACTAAATTATGTTTGATAAATAATCCTTCAAAGCCTCCGACTGACCTAGTGCACTCTCTCTGCTCTACGAGTGTTGACAGAGAAGGCAATACTTAATAATTACTTCAAAGTTCACTTTCAGATCACATTTTGCATTGATATGAAGCAGTCAGGGAAAGCCTAAATCATGCTCAATAGATAGTAGAAGAGATTTTCCTTAAAACAAGTAATTACTTAGCACTCCAAAGCACTGGCATGTGTAAAAGTTCTAATATCAATGGGAACAAATCTGGATTTGTCAGCAGCCTCTGATAGCTTTCCTAGAGCAATATACATCTATTTATCATTTAAAAGTATTGTTAGAAGTCACAAAATAGCTATGCATGAATTACAGTGCACTGGGTTAAGTTAGGTTACATCTTGTCACATGATGCAAAGTTCCATGAAATACATAACAGCAGAACATGACCCAGCTCTCACAGTGCAAGAGGCTTTTTTTTGTTTGTTTTAAAATGAGAATGGGAGACTATCACCTCCTTCCCAGCCTGAGGGTATTTTCCCATATTTCTTTGGGTAAAAGTGGTCAGCTGCAGGTATTCTTCTATCAGCCGCTCTCTATTCAAAATGCAAACACTGCACTGCAGCCTCTTACAGCTCAACAAGTGATTTGTTATACTCTCATGAAGCCATGGAGAAAGGTTTGTGGAACTCTGTTTTGCTGTTTACTAAAGCACTGTTTGCTCTAGATATTTTGTTGGCTATGTAAATATTTGTAAAGAAATTATTCAGTATTTAATAAAGGGTGTGTATGAGAGAGACTTCTGGGTACTTAAATGTAAGTCGGTATTAGTGCCCTGAAGAACATACAACCTTAACAAAGACCCTTATTATGGAGAGAACTATTCTTAACTCATAGCTGCAGAAAAAAAGCATTCTTTTTGAGAAAGATAGGGTTTATCTTACTGTGAGTAAGAGTTTCTTCTTTTATTTGGAGGTCAGCGGCTTTTTAAAACTGCTTTTAATTCTCTGTTAAACGTTCTTAACTTAGAGATCCCAGTTCTCTAAAGTTTTATTCCATTTGTGTTTTTTTTTATGTAACTTTAAAGTTAATTATTTAACCTCATTTAATAGTGGCAAATTCTGAAAAACATGCATAAAACCTGAATTGCACCATAAATGCAGAGCTGTATTTGTCCTACTTCATGAGAAAACACTTTGGATTATGTAAAAGAAAATCTTTTAGACTGAATGATTTTAAGAAAAGAATAGACCTGTCAAATTCTATCAGCTCTGTTTACTCTCCTGCTGTCACCACAGTCCAAGACTGGAACCCACAGTCCTGAGTTCTCCATGGGGGAGCATCAAGGCTCCACAAAATGGGGAACGGCCTCCAATTAGTGAGTGGGAGGCTGGGACTGTGCTGAGAATACTCTTCTGTCTCACTTAGAGTCTTTCAGTTGGATAGTTGGACTTAGAGGAGACCAGACTTTCCAGTAAGTGTACAGGAAGAACCATTCAAAAGAGAGACACCATGTGTGCATGTAAGCGGAGGATGAAATCAATAAATAACAAAAATCTGTCATGAAGTTTAAGCATAACATTTGAAACTTTATGGGATTTTCTGTTTAAAAAAAAGGGGGAGGGGGGAGTTCCCTGATTTTTAGCAGATCTTTAAGCTCTCTTGTTCCAAAGTATCTATAGTAAATTTGACATAGCAGATGATAGAGTAGCGATAACAATTAGACTGCTATGCAAAGTCCAGGGTAAGGCAGAATAATGAAATGATTTCAGACAAGTATCTTTTCCATGGATTCAGCTATGGGATATAAAACATCATACTATCTAGGAGTGATTAAGGGCCATTACATCTTCCCCAGCTCCTACATTCTTATGGAGCTGTCACTGTCTAGCTATCAATGCAAAGTAATATTTCATATTAGCAGATGCTTTTCTCACTCTTCCAAAGAAAATGTTGCTGCCTTTCATATTTTCATAGCTGCAGTAGTGACGAATATTTCTAAAGCTTTTGTTTTACATTTCAGGGAATAAAGGCAAAGAGTCTTAACAGTCTGTTATTGATAAACCCTTAACACTTTACTCTTGTTAATTATAAATAATAACTATAACATTTTAGTACAAATATTTTGATATTAAAATCAAAACAATAGGCAAAGTACAAGTTTATTATGCAACGGTGCACTTGTGGTTATTTCAGCAAAAAGTTATATAAGTTACAGGAGCCAACTCAAAGACTACAAAATCAGCAGAGAGCTCTCATGGTCTTCAATAGCTTTGGAGCTTGTCTTTGAGAAACAAAATTTTTCAGCTCATGAATGCAGTGCTCTTCAAACAACATTTTCTGCTAAACTTTGCAATGTATCATCTTGCAGTCCAGTTTGAGTCAACATTCATAACTGATGCGAGAGAAGTAAAAGATCTACTGTGATGTATACAAGTACAGAATCAGATTTAATATGCAAATCTTTAGCAAGAAAGATGAGCAGATGAGGTGGATAAGAAGTAAATAAGAAATATTAGTTTGGCTTTGCCCTGGCCAAGGCGGGCCTGGACTAAGATTACAATAACATCAATGGAAATTTGGGACATACCTGTAAATTCTCTCCCAAAGAAGATTTAATATTGTTGTCTCCTAATGCTGTCTCCAGCATTCTTGGCTTTAAAATACAACAGCATGTTTTTTTCTCAGTCACTGTCCCATTTCCAAACTACATACAGTCATGTGCAATATATAATAAATCATGACATGAAAAATGGGCCATTAGAGAGGGAACAAAGAGTAACTTGCTATGGATTACCTGGCATATATGAAAATCCAAATTTAAAGATTCAAATCAGTACCCTATCTATCAATATGACATCTATATTTTTAAAGAAATAACTAACTAAAATGAATAATTCTATTTGAAGAAATAACATTACATTTTATTATGATGCAAAGTTAATGCATAGATCAGCTACATAAATTAACTGCATTTTCTGCAATTCAGCATTTTGTGTAAAGACTTTTTTCTTTTTTATTGTATTGTAACTTTCTACTATTATATATTTACAGCTGATAGGAGCCTTATGTAGTATTTTGAAGGTCTTGCAGTGCATTTTCTAGTCATGTTAGACTGGAAATAAGTTTTAAATAGACATCATTCTAGTCAAGAGTTGTTACTCGATCATAAATCATTCAACATATTAGTAGAGTATGTTTGCCTTTCATCCCATTTTAAGTGTCCCTGTAGTTCTTAGATAAATAGCTCTATATTTATTAGCTCATTAGATATGCTGATTAAATTTCTGTCGTGATAATTACTTTATGCAAGATATTCTTCAGTTCCTGTCCTAAGCAGTTATGATTTTACTTTCTTTGATAAGCACTGATTCAGCAATTACCCTAAGTTTGGCAGTAAGTGCCTGAAAACCTGTGAACATTAGTCATGTATGTAGTTTAGTCATGTATATAAATCCCTTATAGCACACAGCCACCGTATTCCATACGTTCTAGACATGACTGCATTACAGTGGTGAAAAAGGTGGAAAGTCTTTGTCTTTTACAACATATAGTATGTTTTAGCTCTCCTAAGTGGTAGTCTCACATCCGGTTTTGAACTTTGGTTTCTGAAGAGCAAGCTACAGGTCAGTGTTTTTGACAGTCAGTGCTGGGGATACGTGGAGTCTGGGAGTTTGCATGAAGTAAACTTCTGCAGACAAAAGGTTACAAATGCATAACTAACAAAACCGTAATTGTTCCTGAAGAAAATGTCAGTGTCTATTCCCTTGACACCATGTGTGTCTGACAGGGAGTGAGATAATGACCCGATGTGTCGGAGGAATTTCATCACAGTAGTTGCTTCATTCTTTCAAAAAAATGTGAGAAACCTCCTAGGAATCAGTCAAACTTGGGCCACTATGGATTGATTTAAGTGGATTAGCTCAACTGTTTCCTATGCGGCTCCTGAAATGTGCTAATCAGTATTAATAAAATATTGTGGCCCTTGCTCCTCAAATTGTCTTGCAGTTACTGACAGAGCTAGAAATGACTGTTTTGTATCTAGACGCTATCTTGTAAGCTTCTGAGACTATTTTGTTTCCAGGGAAATCAGAACTGAGTTTGTAGATTACCTCCTAAAAGGAGCTTGACCTCTAGTTCAAAACAAGAAAGCAGAAAAGGGATTTGGATATTTTTCAGCATTCCTGTGAGAAAACTCAGATGTTCATGGTACAACATTCTTGTTTTACCACGAAAAAAGTCTCATATGCGTGAAGAGCAGAACTGCTGCATGACTGCAGCAGCAACTAATGCAGGGGAGATAGGTGCTCACAATAGTGCAAAACAAAGGATAGTATATTTTATATCGCTTTAATGCTGGTTTAAACAATCACATAAGATCCTAGACAAGTAAATCAGTTCAGTGCTGATAGGCAGCAACTGAGACGATATTAAAGGAAAAACAATTTTCCAGGTAGACAACATGAATCTTTTTTACAGAAAACATTCATATAGCACCAGATACTTCAGCACATTTTTGCATCAAGAAGTTTATTTTGACATGTCAGAGGGCTTTTTTTGTTTGTTTTTGTTTTTTAACAAGACCTTGTATAGTAAGGTACTGGCTGCTTATGGCAAATCTTAACCTACAGGAGGAAGGGACGGCTGTGGGGGGAGGCACAGCAGGGAGTGAGTGCCTGGGAGTTCGGTGCTGGCATCGCTGCTAACTTCCTGTTAGGCTTAAGCAAATCATGTAGGTCACCTGTAATTCAGTTTCCCCTCATCCCATACCAAAATGATGTAATGAGGTGTTGTGAAACTCAGAGCTGAAATGTATAAAAGTCTCCAAGAGCACATCTACAGCCAATTCTGTTAGAGCATAAGTATCTTTGCAGCAGGGTTTTGGAGAATCATCTTCTCATCTGAACCATGGTGTAAGAAAAGGAGAACAGCAACACCTGACAGGGTAATCAAGTTATTTGCTTTTTCCTCACTTGCTTTAGTTCGTCTAACCCGAAGTTTTGTAAGCTGTAGTTGATGAAGGACTTTCTGTTGTCCCTGGAGAGCTGCCTGATTTCTGCTCTTATATCCAGTGACCCCAGATATTACTAAAAGAACTTGAAGACAGGGAGGAAAAAGGCAGGCTAGTAGTCTGGGACTGGAAAGGCAGCGTGACTTTAAAGAGAAAAATGGAGGCAGAGACTGAAACCAGCAGAGCGAGAGAGCTGCTGGCTGGTAAGTAGGAGAGGAACCGGCAGAGAAACAGGGAGGAAAGAGGCAGATGGTCGTAGASTGCGGAAAACAGAACCTAGTGTAGGGAAGCACCTGCAAAGGAGGAAAGGGGGAACAGAAGTACGTACAGGGAAAGAGCAGAACAGATGGAATGAGGAGCAAAAGGAGACAGCAAAGTTAACTCCTTTAATAAGACAGAGAACACTTCTCACCATGGAGACAGCTGAAAAATCACAAAACAAATATTTGCCATGTGTTGTTTTATGTGTAAGAAATCACTGTGCTTCTTTTAAGGATGTTATGTAATCATAAACAAAAGAAAACAGTTTCTCATAACCACTTCAAGAAGAAGTTTTCATAGGACTCTTCCTATTTGTCACTCGCACTGGATAAGCCATTGCAAACGGCTAATTAAGAATCTATCATYCCTGATTACTCCTTTCTATTGAACAGTTGTATTACTTAGGCATAGGCAAAAAGCTCAGATGTCAGCACTGGCAATGGTAATAAAAAATTGTCCATTAAGTGAGGGACAACTTAACAGTATGGTTGAAGTTGACTATGCCAAATGCAACCATAATGTTTCAGCCTGACTTTGTTTAGAACAAACCTAATCGCAAGTTGCCACCGTGCAGGAATCCCTTTGAGAGAGCCTGTGACATTAGAGTCACCCGACAACGTCAACTAACTTGAATACTTTACATCTTCTAGAGACAGACTCCAGCACAAACAAGCAGACAGTGTCCTTTGAAGTGTGAATGGTACCATATACACACAAATATGTAACTCTAGATACCATGTTAGAAACTGGAACGCCCAGTTATTGTCTAAACTATCTGGAGATAAAACATCTTAGGGTATGCTTGTCATTACCAAGCTTTCCTCTAGCCTCAACAAACTTATTTGGCCTCCTATTCTATAATACCACTGAAGAGGTGGTTCCTAAACTCTCTAGCGATGAGTTTGTCATACAACTTCTGTATGTTTGCCTTGGAGTTTGCAAGTGTGGAAGGAGATAGTTCAGTCTGACAGTGTTTGCTGCAGTAATGAACCGCATTAGATCCTGAACAGCTCAATGCGAGGAAAAGATGGTAAAGTCAGAGCTATGAGTATAGATCCAAATTCAACGCTGATGTTAGTTGCATACTTTTGCAAGGCTATGCCAGAAATGAATTTCATTCCATATAGCTAGCTGTACTGTTAGTGTCTCCTTACAGTCGTCAGTTAACTGTTCCTACATGCAAATGTGCCACCAGTATGTACTTGAAAGAAAATAGAGATAGCCTTAGATGGGTTTAACAAACATTTTGGCACTGTTGACAGGTKCTAGTGAGCTTGGTTATAGGTGCAGCTAACACAGGAGTCTAGCTTCTCAGCGGCTGCAGGGCAGGAGCGTCTGTAGCACGGCATAAAGAGGTCTGAAAAGGGGATTCCTTTCAACGGATATTGCTCCTGATTCTGGAAGTGTAAACTTTGATTGTGTGGGCTGGCTGGTGGCCAGGATCTATTTCCCCGATTAGATAAATATTTGGGGCAGTGTGTGATAGAGCAGATAGCAATGACTAATGCTATCATTCAGCATTTCTGTATCACTTATCAGACCTCAAAGCACTTTTCAGAGGAGGCCAGCATCCTCCGATACGTAGATGAGAACTGAGGCATAAATCCTCAAAGTCATTTGGATTCTTACTAATGCATTTGCCTTTCTAGCACAGAAACAGATATTTTTTTCTGTAAAGATTTGAAAGGAGAGGGGTAAAAATGAGGTTGCAAAATTTCACCACACCTTTAAAAAAATAGTATCATATTTACTACATCTTTGGTAAACTTTTATGCATAGGTGCTTAGTAGTTCAGCATATACACCAGACAGCCCTGGGGAATGTGCAGCTGGGGACATTTTCAGTAGTGTGCGTTAATTATAGCGTATCACTATTTATCTCATTTACATGCTTTGAAAGGAAATGGCTGCTTTTACTACAGTGCCCCATTGTGCCAGGGGCTGTGCACACCCATCTGAGGACCGGGATCTCTGACTCCTAATGTTTACCCTCAAATGTGAGACTAAAAAGCTGGTGGAGGGGAATACAATCAAAGTACACAATATTACAGTATGTATTTATATATTTGTAGTTGGCTTGGCACGGGCAATTTTTCAGGTCAGAACGATTGAACCTACAAAATTAAAATGCTAGGTATTACTGTGCATAGCTCTCTTTCCACAGACAGTTAGATTAGCATTTTTCAGTAAAAGCGGGATGCACACTGAGCCTGTATACTGTAAGATAAGCTGGTTTTATGTCACATAATGTACCTGGGCATTTAAACACCACAGTCCGGCAGCTATGGGCATACTTTAAGCAATGTCTCTTTCTTTAAGCCTGATGAAATTAAAGTGTTGGTTTGGAAGACAACCTGAAGAATAATCCATTAATATGAAATATTCATTTTATTCTGATTAAATAAACTTTTTTCCCCCATTAGCAATGGGAACTAATGAGTCCATTTGAAAAAAAAAWCAAACAGAACAGCGTAAATGGACAGTCAGAGGTGATTTAAAAAGAACTGTGAACTCAAATCCAAACCATGCCRTGCTAGGCTGGAGAAGGGAAGAAAACACCTTTGCCTTAGGAAAGGAGCTTCATATCCRTTTAACATGGAGCTTAATGACGACTATCAATTTGAAAATGCAGTCACCTTCCTCATCGCCGTTTGGATCCACGCTGTTTGTGCAAGAGGGAGGTGCGTGGTCCTGCCTAATAAGGGTGCGGAACGGGATGCACTGCCTGCTGCTAACTGGGAAGCAGGAGGATGGTGGGTAGTTCCTGATGGCATCTAACTGTGCCCGGCACATCGCTCGCCATCGGGATTCCTCGAAAGAGCTCTTGGTGGATGCACGTAGGATTAACGCAAAGCAGAGACCTTCATCTGCTCCCCGGCAGGATAAGCGTGGGAAGGCCGCTGCYGGTAACGGCGACTCCGGCGGGTCCCCGAGGGGAGCGGGTGGCGCGCGTGGGGCYGGGGCATGTGGCCGACGGGCGGGAGGCGTGTGCGGTGGGTGCTGACCCTCGCCGCCCCCCCTGACCCCGCTGTTTGCCGGCGAAGCCGACTCGTCTGCAAGGGCTGGCAGAGGCCCGGGGTGCCAGATGGCATGTGTGTGTGCGCGTTGTGTGTCGCCTGTCATTCAGCCAGATTAATGCGAAGTTTGTAAAAAAGGAGGAAAGGGGGGGAAAAAACAATTAAGCAAGAACCCCCAAAACAATGGGGGCCACGTGCCGCCGGGCAGCGCTCGTTTGCACCACAATGCGTTATCGGCTTACAGTGAATGGGGCCAACTGTTGCAAACGACATGAGCCTGCCCGGTTTTCAAATCATTTAATGCCCGTGTTTACTTCCAATCCAGCCAATCTCCGGGCCGGCAGAGTGGTCACCTGATGTTCTTTTTTTATGTATTTAAGTCCCGAGCCTCACAAAATAACTGAACAGTGGTAACCATGGCAATGCTAATTATTGCACTTTAACTACAGTAGGAGAAAGAAAACAGGGTAGGCTGGGGGAGAGACTTGAAGATGGTTTTGGCCAGGGTTTGAGGTTTTGGCTCCTGCTCATGGTTTTTTTTTTTTTTTTTTTCCCCCCCTCCTTTAAAAAATCTTTTTACAAACAAATAAATTACATTCTGCTGTAAAGATCTCCCAGATAATAGTTGAGGGAACTTTGATATGTGCTTCTGGAAGTCATGAAAGCTCCTGGTCAGCCAGGCACTAGAGTTTTGGCTTGTTCTTTTAAGCTGATTTAGACTCATGTAAGGCATAAAAGATGCTTCAGCAAGAGACCAGATTTATTTAATGCTTCTACACGGTCATTTGGCAATGAACACTTATTAGCACCACACAGCTGTCTTTAACGCATCTATGAGAGAGCTCTTTAAAGTCTTTGCTTTAAAAGCAGAATCAACAACATCCGACTGAACTATGTTTTTCTGAAAGAGAAGCATTTTTTTCTAGACCTGAATCCCTTTGGGTTTACCCTGGGCTATCCAGTGATAACTTCCAATTAGTGCTTTACTCCTCAAGACACTCGTGACTTTTATAATATTGTTTAACATAGGTAAAAATAGTTTAGTCCTTCATTTGCGATAATCCTTTCTTTGACTTTAATTGAAGTTTTGAATACACAGGACCTTATGAGTAATGCAAATATATTTCAATATTTTTTCTGTGTTTTCTATCACACACTCTATCAGAAGCAAAACAAAGACAGATGGGATGGAACATGCAGAATGTGTCAAGACAGAACTTTAAACCAAACAAAGTCTGTCGTAGCTATGCCTTGACTCTGTCAGCTAGAGATAGGCTGGATGTTGGTGTGTATTTGGTCACTCGCTCTTCATTCTAATTATTTAGTATGTAAAGACTGACTAAAAAAATTATTTTCATATGCTTCATGGATCCTTGTTACATGTCAATAACTTCATATATTTGAATGGGAGAGACCAACAGTTCATTCTGTAAAGTTTTGATTATGCAGCAAATCTCCACTTCTGTCTCCACCAAAGGGATACAGTGGCTGGGAAAATTTCTCTCCGGGTGTCAAAGACAGCGGTATGTACAGGTTCTTGAGGATCCAGGCACAGAAACTTCTTCCGAGGCTAGCTGGTTGCTGGATTTCAAAGTTAATGCAAAACTGTAATGTTAAAAATCCTGATAGTCTGCTTCCACATTGAGGCCAACAAGTGGAAATTTGTGACAAATGTGAAAATAATTAATCAGCTGGATTTGTTTTGAGGCAGTTTCTCTTCCAGGTTCTCATGCCTTCTTCCCCTACAAATACTGCATGAGAAGTTTTCTTTGGATTGTTTTTTTAAGGTTGTGGAACTGATTGCATTAGTCTTAAGTTTCATGTGCAGTGTGTTTTTACATCATCTTAACAACTTGGTCAAATTTGGCCTTGCAGTATCCATTTGCTAACAGACAAAGAACCTTCTTAGATTCTTTTGTTTGTTTTTCCATTTGTTTTTAAGTTTCTCAGATGAATTTAACTTCAGTGGAGCTACTGCCTTAATTCTCCTCCCTGTTTTTAAACAATGAAAAAGGTGCATAAAAAGCACTCAGATTCAGTCTCTAAAGCTCAGTCCTGAAAAGACATAGGTCTCTCCCCTGAGGAGAAATAGGCATCGCATAACGTTCAGCTCACAGCTGTATTAGTTACTGGCAGACCTGTGTAGAACAGACTCATAAACTGGTCCTGGTTCAAAACAGAAACACTTCCATACGTCTTAAGTAAAATGTTTCAAATCGTACAAAGGAATTTATGATAAAAAAGTAAACAGCAACTAGCCAGCTGTGAAACAAAAGATCACATCTGAATTCCCAAGTCTGATGCATTTTTCCTGCTGGCCTATGGGAGCTTAGGCATCCCAGTCATGTTGCTTCTTGCCAGTGACAGTCTAGCAGCATCTCTGCTCTTTGCTAACCTGTTGTGCTGTTTTCCAGACTCTTAGCTTCTGACCCCTCCCAGCTGAGCGAAGATGACCTCCCCAGTGACTTACAGTCCTTGTCGTGGCTGACATCTGTTGATGTTCCTCGGTTACAACCGATGGCCAGTGGAAGAATGGATTTTAGCCTTGGCGCCCAGAATGCAATGCTACAACAGACAGGTAAACTGTTAGGATGTTAAACGGCTGCTAGCTAAGCGACACGGCCTACTGCCCCCTTTCTTTTCCCCCACATGTATTAGCTTCCCTATTTGTAGAGTCATTTTTAAGTACATTATATTTTGCTTCCTGCCAGAAGACCTGCAGCACATTGTCTTCTGATAAGGATATCAGTGGTATATTTCTTTTATTTCAAGAGGCAGAGTCCTAGCAGTCACAACAGAGATCTTAGGATCTGATTGACTTTTCTCCTCAGCATAGTTGCTGTTGACTTGTATGAGCTTGGGCCAAGGTATTTAAGACTTGCATTTCAGATGTTTTCAACAGCTTTGGAATTAGGTAATTAATCTTTCTTGTTTGTTTCAACATTGATAAAATTAAGAGTATCTCATTTACCCCATACCTGTTTGCTTCATACAGGCTTACAGCATATGTTCATTGAACGCCTTTCCTTTGTTTGCGAACATCCTTTAGATAAACACACTTGTTCCCTAAGGCATTCCGCTGAGAGCGCTCAGTGTATGGGGGAAGGGGAGCATTATAGAGACAGGGTAGCCAGCAAAACGCAGCTCAAGTTGGGATGCCTCCAGCAGGTGCATGCAGCTGGGGAAGTGCACATGGGAYRTGGCTATGGAGGATCCTCTTTTACCCCTCCTGGGAAACCTGCATGCTCGATCACCTCTCTGAAATGCCTGTACACCAATGCACGCAGCATGGGGAACAAACAGGAAGAACTAGAGATCTGTGTGCGGTCGCAGGGCCATGATCTCAATGCCATTACAGAGACATGGTGGGATAGCTCACGTGACTGGAGTGCTGTCATGGATGGCTACGTACTTTTTAGGAAAGACAAGCCAGGAAGGCGAGGTGGTGGAGTTGCTCTTCATGTGAGAGAGCAACTGGAATGTATCACGTTCTGCCTAGGGGTGGATGAAGAGCGAGTCGAGAGCTTATGGGTAAGGATTAAAGGTTGAGGGAGGTGATCCTCCCCCTCTGCTCAGCCCTGGTGAGGCCACACCTGGAGTACTGCGTCCAGTTCTGGGCTCCCCAGTACAAGAGAGACATGGCACTACTGGAGAGAGTCCAGCAGAGGGCTGTGAAGATGATGAGGGGACTGGAGCATCTCTCCTATGAGGAAAGGCTGAGAGAGCTGTGACTGTTCAGCCTGGAGAAGAGAAGGCTGAGAGGAGATCTTATCAATGCATACAAATATCTTAAGGGAGGGTGTCGAGAGGATGGGGCCAGGCTCTTTTCAGTGGTGCCCAGAGACAGGACACGAGGCAACGGGCACAAACTGCAACACAGGAAGCTCCATCTGAACATGAGGAAAAACTTCTTCACTGTGAGGGTGATGGAGCACTGGAAGAGGTTGCCCAGAGAGGTTGTGGAGTCTCCTTCTCTGGAGATATTCAAAACCTGCCTGGATGTGATCCTGTGCAATGTGCTGTAGGTGACCCTGCTTGAGCAGGGGGGTTGGACTAGATGATCTCCAGAGGTCCCTGCCAACCTCAACCATTCTGTGATTCTGTGTATCATCTTGCTTGCTTTAGAGTAGAAGTCCTTCTAGAGTACAGATCATGTTGAACAGAGAGTTTTTTTCTTTTGTAAGATACTATGTCTGTAACACCACTGTGGACTGTTAAACAGCTGTCATCTTTCTTTCCCTGCATAACAAGTTTTAGAAGCAGCTGATGTCATCTTTGCAATCTGTGAAATACTCTGGGTTCTTTTGGGATGGAAAGCTCTACAGAGGTGTGATTATCCACTCCAGAGTTTAGCTGTGTTCAATTGCATCCATTAAAAATGAATATCGGCCTACTTTTCTGAAGTGTATTTTCATGTGAACATTCATTGCATTTGCTTTTTCCAAAATAGGTCCTGTGGCAAGCAATATGCACTCGACAGGAGCATCTGGAGCAATGATTCATGTCCAGGCCAGCCTGCCACAGGGAATTCTGGGACTGAATTCTATTTCAACACATGGAGCAAATGTAAGAGCAGGCCTTGATGGCTTATTATTGCAACACTTATTAGGAAAAGATGCTGGTAATTTCAAGACTGACATGTGTCTTGTCTTTATCTCAACAGATGAGCCAGTACACTGTAGGTGGGCAGCCATCTCCTAGTTTACAAACGCAGCAACAGCTCTTCCCTCCTCCTCATTCACAGCAAGTGTTTGCCATAGCACAGAGCACACAACAGGTACTGTTACTTGCTTGGGGTCTGTCTTAAAGTACTTGCAAAGATCATGTCTAGAATTCTATTAAAAGAAGAAAACCCCTAAACCTGCATACCCATGTTCATTCTGTACCTGACATTTTCCTTCTTTCCTCCTGCATGCAGTGTAACCCAGCAGCAATCTACAACACATCCTATGGGACCCAGCCACACTACCCGCAGCCCCGCCTGGCTCCTCACTCTGCCCAAGATCTGCATCCCAAGCACTACCCTAAGCCCATCTATTCATATAGGTGAGTAGAGAACAGCACAGTGTGTTGCCCAGTCTGTGCTGGGATGACTTTACATGCTGCAGGCGTGGTACCGCAAGAGTATTTGGTTCCTTTTGAAGGGAACAAAACCCCATCCTCCACCCAGGAGTTCTGTGGAAGCTGCAACTGTTTGCGGGGGGGAGCGGAATGAACAAACAAACTGGTCCCTGGACATCAGCACAGAGGTAGCACAATCACACAAAACAGTAAAATCCACAGGGTGACTTCTGAACACTTGAAAACTGACTGACTATGGTTCCCTGGGGAAACAAAGCACTGTGGGAAACCCACAATCAGCCAGGTGTTTGTGTCTTAACAGAGATGGGTACAAGGTTGCTGGACCAGAAAAAGTAATGATGGCTAAGTACACACAACCTGTTATTTTCTGAGTTTCTGTCTTGTAGTTGCTTGATTGCAATGGCACTAAAGAACAGCAAAACAGGCAGTCTCCCAGTGAGTGAGATCTACAGCTTCATGAAGGAGCACTTTCCCTACTTCAAGGTATACATACACCTCAAATGCAAAAGCAGAACAGCATAAATACTTTGTGCCTATTTCACTAACATCCTTCTGTGTCCTTTAGACAGCACCTGATGGCTGGAAGAACTCTGTGCGCCACAATCTGTCCTTGAATAAGTGTTTTGAGAAGGTGGAAAACAAGATGAGTGGCACGTCCCGCAAAGGATGCCTGTGGGCTCTCAACCCTGCCAAGATCGACAAGATGGAAGAGGAGATGCAGAAGTGGAAGCGGAAGGACTTAGCTGCTATTCACAGGAGCATGGCTAACCCAGGTAGGGCTTGTTTTATGCTTTAGCTACTTGTATGAGAGGCAAGGAGGAAAAAAAAAAAAAATCACGGTTTAGCCAGGAATGCATTAATCTTAAGTTATGCGGAACAGGGTTGGCTAGCACAGAGCTCTCAGGCCTTGCAACAGCTTTCTCCTCAGGCCTGCTGAGCTGAAATACCCCTTGTGCTGCACACTGAATCGAGTCACTGCTGCTGCAGACATGGAGGCTGCTGGCCTAAGATTGCACAGCAAGGCAATTCAGGCTAGCAGGAGGAGTTAACTGAGCTGACAGTTATTTTTGGAGGCTCTCAGTATAAATCCATCCCCAACTTCAAAATAGATTGTCTTTTTCCCCCCATACTAACATAACTAGCATATCCAGGGCCTTCGGAGGAGTTATGCTACCTCCAGTGTTAGTTTTAATAGCATCACATTTTAACACTTTTTTTTTTTCTTTCTTGTTACTCTGTAAAATTCTCTCATTCTTAAAGATACATATTTTTGAAGCTTTCAAGAACTCAACATTGACAAAACTGATGGGAGTTTTTGCTGCAAAATCTGGAACACAGTCAAAGCTAAATAACATTCTGCTTTGCTTAAAAACTAGTCTCATTGAAACTGTCAGGAAGTTCTTGTACAAATCTTATGTACGATACAACAGAGTTCGGAGTATCCCGTCCTGCAGGATACCTAATGAGGATGTGTTAGTTCAGCAGTTGCAGGTCAGCTATCATTGGTAGTGGCTTGGCTGCTCATGTGATCATTTCTTTGGCTCAGTTAGGGCTAACCGTAGAAGCTGATTAGGGCTAAGGACAAGGAAATAGGTGGCATTTCTTTGCTCTCTGAACCTTCAAAGCCTGCCTTCTGTGCTGCTTCTCAGGCAGTGAAAGACGCTCTCTGCTTTTCCAGTTTTACAGTGTAATGATGTGGCTGTGCTCACTGGTGAAATGCTTTGATGGGGCCCTGCTTGAGCAAACGGGTTAAACTTTTTCTCTTTTCTTCCTCGGGAATGGGTATTGCTCCTGCAGGGGAGCTAGACAAGCTGATCACTGACAGACCTGAGAGCTGCAGGCGGGCCGATAAACAGGCAGAGTCTGAGGTCTCTGCCCTGAACCACATGGCGGCAGCCCAAGGCCGAATCTCCATCTCCCAGCTGCAGCCCCAGCCGATCATGACGCTCTCACTGCAGTCCATCCCCCTGCATCACCAGATCCAGACCCAGGCTCGCATTGCCCCAGACTCACCAGCACCTGCCCAAACCCCACCTCTCCATACTCTGCCTGACATAAGCCACAGCCCTCTTCCCCATCATCCTATGGGCCGCGCACCTCCAGACTTCCTGAACGTGACAGCAGACATGAACATGGAGGTGGATGCTCTTGACCCAAGCATCATGGATTTTGCATTGCAAGGTATGGGAGAAGGAAGCTGGGGTAGGAGAGGGCACAGTTCATGCAGTTGTGTCGTTGCATATGTATGCAACTGAACACAGTATGCAACGTGCAACCAGGGGCCTCAGCAGGATGTGCTGGGGTGGGATGCAACTGAGCTAAAAACTCATGCTGGGTGCTGGCCTGTGCGGCAAGACTTCTCTGGCCTTCCTCAGTGTAATTCTATCCTCTGTGAGAAGGGAAAGCCTGCTTGGTTCAAGCGCAGGCACTACAGCAGATGCAAGCAGGGACACCCAGGTAACCGCATTTGAGACACCACATCCCTCTCTGCCCATGGGAACTACAGCTCCGCTTGTGCCTTAGTTTTCCCCGTTTGTAAAATGAGAACTTCTGTGTCTTATGGAAATGCCTAGCCTGGGGAGAGGGGTCTGGCTAGCACAGTCTGGGTAGATGAATGCTGTCGGGAAAGGTCTTGACTCCTGCTGGAAGCCCTTGGGGGCCAGAGACTCTTACTGCTTTTGTACTACAAAAGGTGCCATCCTCAAGCACCATCATTTCTAAGCAGCAGGTAAAGCCCTTCAGTTATGGGCTGAGCCTCTGCACGCACAGAGCTAGGGTAGGCTGGGTGTGCTGTTGTGACTGGAATTTAATCTTTTAAAGGTAACATATGGGAGGAAATGAAGGATGACAGCTTCAGCCTCGACGCCCTGGGTGCCTTCAGCAACTCCCCCCTTCACTTCTCAGACTGTGACCTGGGCACTCCTGGCCTCACTCCCGTCTCCAGCAGCAGCGATCACTCCTTCTCAGACTTGCAGGTCACGGGCCTTTACACGACTTACACGACACTGGACAACGTAGCGTCAGCTCAGTACATGAACACCCAAGGCAACAAACCCATCGCTCTGCTCTAAGCTTTGCGCCGTTCCACGGACCTCTAACTCAGGGGCCAGTTTCTTCTGACCCTTAAAATCTGAACGTGAAAGCAATAAAACAGCTCCTCCTGCAGACACTTGCAGAGTGTTGGCTATTTACTGGGACACCGCACGTGATGCCAAAATAAAATCAAACCAGTAGAATCCCTTTCACCCACGCCAAGACTGAGGAAGGGACATGGACAGTTGTGATACAGGACTGGTGAGCGTGTAAGAAGGACCTGGAAGGCATCAGTCAGTAGGAACCTTTACTGGAATGTAACTGAGCTAGAAACTAGTCCAGTTAAGGTAAACACATTTAATGACACTGATCTGGACTGATCAATCACGGGACACAGAAGCGAACACAAGACAATGCTCTGGTCAGCACCAAGTTAGAGTCCAAAGCTGGGTATCACGTACTATGTATCTTTTTCCTTAAATTGCCAAATAACTATTGCCATCGAACAAAGATCACATGCAATTTCTGGAGATACTTGCAACACTAATGCTTTTCTGACATAACTATCTTTTAATTTATTTTCATGAGGTAGGAGAAAAAGGAGGGGAAAAAATTAAAATGAACAATCAAATCTATAGCAGACAGCTGTCATATCTAGGCTTAAAAACAAAGTCCTTGCCCCATGAAGGAAGTGGTACTACTGAATTATTAGACTGATCACTGGCTAGATGTTGTAGGAGTTATGCCTTTTTTAGGATTAAAAAAATTAGATTTGTTTATAGTCCTGTGGATTGTGCTTCTGTCTATTCTTGTGCTAGGCAGTATTACTATTTGTAAATTTATTTATATTTATTGTTATGAAGAGAAATTATGTAAACTGAGCACTGTTCAATTTTTTAAATGCTGCAGTAACCTGGTTTACATCAACTAAATTATTCATAATCAAAAATGCAACAACTTTAATCACTTTTGTTACACTACATTTCTTTTAAATGAGCACTTTTGATACTGTGAAACTCATGCTTTTTAAAAAAAATTCAGAGACCAAATATTGTAACTGTACCATACCAATTCATAAGTCTTTCTTTCCTAATTAATCCAAGTAAAATTAATTTTACTGTAGACTTTTAAATTTTCAAAACCTGCTTTATATTTGGTAATATAAGTTGCAAAAAAATTGAAGAAATATCGCAAGATATGAAGAGCAAATTGTAAGAGTACTTTGAAATTTAGCATTTAGTCTACTTATACCTCTGTGACCATGAAGTAATATTTATATTTTGTTTTGTCTGTTCCTGTGCATTAACAGCCTTTCTCGGTCGGTCATTTCCCAATAGCGTATCCACAGTGCCCAGAAATTCCTCCCTCTCATGCTAAGTAAGGCTAGGGATGGTTTGAGGGAGAAAACCTCCCTGGGTTAAGTCCATCTACTAAAAACCAACAATGAAACAAAACTGCATCGGCCTTCGCAGGCCTCCGCTGCGAGCCGGGAAGGCGCAGGATGCAGGAGCCACCCCAGCAGCGATATCGTCTTGCTGAAAACCGCTGGTGGGAAGAGGGGGGGTTAGCGTATGCACCTGCCTGTATCTTCCCAAGCACACAGAACCATGGCAAACTCTGCCGAAAGGGCACGATGCTCTAAGTCGTAATTTATTGTTCAAGAACAAATGTGGTTAATGGTCATTTGCTGGCGTCATCTAAGATGTCTTCATTTTTTTTTAAATAAATAATATTTCTTAGCACTAAACCTGGGTCATTCTAGATATGCTGCATTATGACTACCCACTCCAACCCACTCCAAAAGACACACTGCAGATCAGCGTTAAACAGTAATTCCTAAGCAACCGCTACCCAAAAACTAACCCAGCAGGGAAACAGTTTCATACAATTTACTGATGTTGACAAGTGGACAGAGCTCAGATATGTCTGACTCCAGCTGTACTGTCCTGTGTGCTGAGAAGGAGCAGACCCTTCTCTTCAACATGAGACATGTTTACAAGCCCCCACTAAAATAAAAGCATCTCATCCATTCACAAAACATTTGTGATGCCCACCTGCAAATGGAAGTGAGAGTTTACTTCTAAAAGATCACCTTTCCTCTGGCTTCAGTGTTTTTACAGACATACTGCTATGTTCAAGCTAAGGGTTAGGGTGTGTATTACCCTCCCGCTACAGGTAGAATAGAAAGTCATAGAAAGCTGAGCTGCTTGTTTCAATTCACTCAGCAAGCCAGAAACTAAACCGCAGGGGTCCCAGGGGTCTCCTTTCCACTGACAATCCAGGAAGCAACGAAACGCCACTGCACTACGTTCCCTGCGCGACAGCCCAGGCGACAGAAGTGCTGCTAAGTTTCTGCCTTTTTCCCTGGCTCAAATCTACCAGAACTACAACATTTTACAGGTATTTAACGCATGAACTCTTTTCCATTTCTCAATATACGGCTGAAAAATCTCTGTACCCAAATTCATGGAAGCACGCTGGTTTAGGGACAGGAGTTCTCAGGAGGGGTATAACGCTCTGCACAGAAGTTCCCACGCTCCGGGGAAGAGCGCTACACATTGCGGCAGAGGTGCCGGCTCTGGATGCTTTACACGGTTCAACATCCACTTCTCAAATCCTCCATGTTTTATACCATGACAAAAGAAACAGAAGTCAGGAAAACTTCCTTGAGAACTGTGGTCATTTTATTGTCAGTAGCTTGGCTGGATGGTTCCAGCCTACAGTGAGCTTCCGCACCCTCCTTTCCGCGACCAAGTGCAGTAACGCCTTTCAAACCAGGAAGCGTTCAATAGCTCCCTTCCCACCTGCACAGCAGAGAAACCTCCCTGGGGCACTGCCAGGAGACCCCAGTCTGCTCAGAAGGGACCAAGGACCAGTACTGCCACATCATGGAAACACCAGCTCTGCACGTGAAACGGGTGTCTGTGCCTTTCATTGCCGTAACACTTCCCCCATCTCCCTCCGAGAGGCAAAGCTCAGCCCGCCCTGGTGAAACGGTGCACCCACAACGCGAGGTTGCACAGCTGAAGACATTGGAAAGCACAGATTCGACCTACTCTTCCACTACAGGAACCAAACTGATTAAAGGCTGCCTGGGAACGAGGTATGGTTGCAAGCAGACGAAGGGCTCACCACTGCTTCGTGGTTCAGCGGAGGAGACGGGTCACTCCGACGTGCTGGGGCAGGCAGACCCGGAGCCGTGTCCTCCCTCCTCTCCTGCGCCCGTGGCAGCTGCAGACTGAGAACGTCCAAAGGAGCTGTGGCACAACACAGAAAAGGACACAAAGTCGAAGAGAGGAACAGACAGTTCGGCTGCCCTGTTGTTTCCTGGTCAAACCGTGGTGGCTCCGCTGATATTTCCACTGCAACAGCCACAAACGTGGCTTGCTGGTGACAGGTAGAAGAGAGAGAGGCTGAAAACATGGCTCTGATGAAGTCTTTTCCTGGCCATCAACTAGTCGTAATCACATCTACCGATCACTCCCAAACAAGGGGAAGAATGAGACAAACTGCTCCTCACAGTTACTTAGTTTATTTTTAAAACATCAGTTTGGGACTGTTTCTTAAACAAGACTTCCTTGTGCTGGGACGTGGTCAGCCACAACACCCAGCAGTGCGGAGACCTCCTTGATGCAATTCCCCGGTGATGCCTGTGCCACTCCGTTTGTACTTCCAGCTCCATTCACTTGGGAAACGTGTCTGACTGATGTTTGTTTTAAAGATTAACGCCAGTACTTGCAATTAAAACATAGTAAAAGATTTTAAATTCTTTCTAAAACCAACTTCTGGGTTATCCCCAGCTGCACCAGGTACAAGGGACTGGCTTAGGCCAACCTTAACTTCTGCAAAACTGCCCCTGTAATGAACTCGTATCAACTCCACCCCCAGTGCCAGAGGGGCTGCCACCTGGACGGAGCGACCATCTTCATCATTTAAAACACAGACACTGGCACCCTTTATTTAGGCACGCAATATGAGTCTAAGGCTTCGGCTCAAGGGCCGAGTAACTGGGTGGGGAGCGATGCCTGGTCTCAGAGTAGCAGCTTCTCCGTGTGCCCCTCCTGCCCTGCGGCGATTGCCCTGCACGACAGCAGCCTCCCGGGTCAGGACGGGCTGGAATTATCCACCGTCGATAAGAGACGGGAGATCTGGGCCTTCTGCGCGCGGCTGAGGTGCTGAGCCATCTGGATGACGCAGTCCACGGCGACCTCGGGGTTTGCTTGGACCAAGCTGCAAGACAGAGAGCACGGTCAGCATGCCGGTCGCTGAGCGCGGCTCAGAGAAACGATACGTTCCGGTCGGACGGTTTTGTAGCCTAAGCAAGAACCGCCTCGCCTCGGCCACGCAATGTTCCCAGCCCAGGAGGTGCTGGCATTGCCTTGGTGCGGCCAACAGCACCTCTCACGCGTCACGGCTCCCGAGCGCCCTCAGCCACCCACTTCCGGATCTGCTTGAGAGCGTAGTCCCGCTTCAAGTACTTGATGTTCTCCCGAATGGCCGACTGGGCGCCATCGTCCTCCTGCAGGTGCTTCTCCAGCCACTCCACCACCACCTGGTTGTTGTCCCAGAGGTAGCCCTGGGGAGAGCAGCACCGTGGGGAGGCGGCTCCCAGGTCCCACCCCAGCCTCCCTCCTCCTCCTCCTCCCCGCTGTGTCCTGGGGCTTTTTCCTCTCGTTACACAGCCAGACATTTGGACTGCTCTTCCCAGTCCTGCACATATCTATTTACAGGTTTTCAAGCAGTCTCTTGCGTTCCAATTCTTTAATTCTTTCCCTTAAAGTCCTCTCTTAGGGTCACCATTATCTCATCTTCCTCCCAGTCGCTGAGCTCCCGACCGGCACAGCTCAGGAAAGCAGAGCTAAGGGCCCCGCTCAGCGGCACCGCGCTGCTCCCCCCTCGTCCAACGTAACGGTCAGCAGGGAATAGGTTCAGTTTGGAAATCAAAACTCAGCAAAGCTTTGTGGACTGTTTAAAAGGCAAAACGTTGAGGTAAAACACATTTACTTGTGCCTGCCCTTCGGTCGCTCGTTTTCCAGCTCATGAAGCACACGCTTTACCTGGGGAGCTTTGTAAGTCACTGTCCGTGCACTTGAGGGCAGACAGCTCCGCTCAAATGCAAATGCCTGAAGTCTCTCATTTCTGCACTGGGAAGCTCTATCTGATGGTAGAAATTAAGATGCTGGTATTTATTTTGGGGCCATCTTGCTACAGTTGAACACCTGCATCCAACTGAGATCACCTGATTTGAAGAGACAGCCCCAGTTTCAGGGCCGCTTGCACGCTCACCCTGCCGCAAGCTGCAGAACAGCAACTCCTGCCGCATGTTTAAACCCAACGGGAAGCACAGGTGAAACACCCGGGCGAACGCAGAGCGAGGCAGCTGCCCTCAGCGGGACTGGGACCGCCGTGGCAGGGACACGGGCATCTCGGGAACCTGAGGTTCGCAGTACCTTTGCAGCTCCTTCCGTCTCCATGAACCAGCGCCGCAGCATCGACTGGATGTGGATGTGGCTCAGCTCACTGTTTGCCTTCAGGATCTCCGCCTTCACCACCTCCTCCAGGAGCAGCCGTCGCAGCCGCCAGTAGAGGAACAAGCGGGCGTTCTTCCACTCCAGGATGTCCTGCAGAAAGGAGGGGACAGGACCTGGGGTCACGCTTTGCAGAAAATGCCCCGGGGAGGAAGAACAGCTGACGCGCAGCGACTGCTTGCTCACAGCTCTTGCCCCTGGTGCCGAGGGGGCGCAGGGCAGGTCTACCAGCCAGCATGGGCTGGAGCAGAGCGCAAYGCCTGGAGAAGAATCAGCACATCAAACTGCAGCCCTGGCCTCTGCGGGAGGGGAATTTCCCTTCCTACTTCGTGCTGCAGCTGCAAAAAATTACCCCGAGCCAAGACCCTCCCCCAAGACTGACACCAACCCCACCAATGCCGAAGGAGCGAGCCAAGCACCCTTGCTCACCGTAATGACGCCTTTCTCCTGCATGCGGCCCGGGGTGTCGTGCAGGTCGGCGAAGCGCAAGGCCACCTGGTAGTACATGGGCAGCAGCAGCTCCTCCCGGGCCTTGAGCTGCTTCTCCAGCTCCTTGCGCTCTGCCTCCGACAGCTCGGGCGTACCTGCGCCCGGAGACACGCTGCGCTGAGCAGCCCACCTGCCTAAGGGTCTGCAATGCCCCTACAGGGTTTGAGCCTCATGTCCGAGCGCACCACTGCCCAGCACCACAAGCTGAAATGCTCTTCCCTTACCCAGCTGCTCAGCAAGCCTGGCGTAAACTGCATCGATCCTTCTCATGGTCTTCACCAAATCTTTCTTCCTGAACTTGATCTCTACTGTTCCTCCAGGCTCTAAAATGCCACCTCTGGAAAAAAAGTTTGTTAAAGCAGGGACTGGCCTGCATGAGGAACATAAATCCTGGGACAAGACTTAGCTGTCAGCAATGCAAAACAAGTAAGTGTTACTGTAGACAACTCTCACTTTTAAGAATTAAGGACAGAGAAAACCTAGAGGGGTTTTCTTTCTAGTCTGTGGGATTCTTGTCCACCTTCCCATTCCTTACAACTTGTTCTAGTATGCATTAGCTCAGTTTAAAGAAAAGGCCTCCAATCACCCCAAAAGACTAACGTATTTACTCCCCCGCAGCCTTCACCAGACACGGGACAATATCCCCAGCGAAATACCTAGGAAACTGCTCTCTAAGAATCCAAGAACTTTTAGTTGATGGCTCTTATTTACTGAAGGGTAAAAAAAATACAAATCTGCAGTGATCCAAGGTCTCTGCACGCGAGACGATGACTCTGCAGAGACCATGCACTGGCTTTCACCGCTCCATGCATGGGCTGCGGAGAGCACGCAGGTGTTTCACACGTGGTGCGCGGAGGCCCCGGGAGGCTGACCTGCTCTCCTTGTCCGCGTAGAGCTCCACGTACAGGGGGTTGATAGTGGAGTCGATGACCACCCAGGAGCCTCCCCGCAGCTCCGCGTGCGGCGGGATGTAGACCAGGACGGGCTGTTTAAAATCCCTGAGGCTATCGACAATGGACGCGCCGAACTTCAGCATCTGGTCGTACATGTCTGAAAGCCAAGGGGACTCAGCGACCGGGCGCTCCCGCGGCACCAGGGCAAGCGTGGGCCAGCGAGCTGTGCCCGCTGTCACGCGTGGGCCGTGCTCCCCTATTCTCTGCAAAAGCCCCAACCTCTTTCACATCCCCCTGTTGCCCCTTTCCTCCTTCCCCAAGAGCACCAGGCCTCACCGGTATCTCTCTAAAGCGCATCAGCCTTTTAGATCCAGCTGCCCAAAGCTCTTTTCTCCATCGGAGAAGTCAAATAAGTCCCCCAAAACCAGCCTAGCGGGAAGTCACCAAACCCTGGGACCTGCGACCCAGCACCGCCGCATCGCCTCCCCCAGCCAGACCCCACGTCCCTGAAGGGCGCGAGCAAGGGGAGCCCGGGCAGGCTGGCTCGCGCGTCCCCGGGAGCCCTGGGGCACGGCCAAGGTGTCGCGGTCGCTGCTCCTCCTGGGGCCAGCCCCGCGCGCGGGTACCTTTCATGCCGCTGGAGAAGCCCCGCCAGTTGGCGAAGATCATCAGAGGGAGATGCTCCCGGTTGAAGTCCCGAATAGCTTGGGCAGTTTTAAAAGCCGAGTCTGGAAACCACACCTGCCCGGCCTGCTGGATTATCTGAAAAAGAGGCAAGCAGGAGCGGTCGGGTCAGTGCTGGCATCTCCCGGCACGCAGTGCTGGCAGGTCAGTAACACACAGTGTGCAAAAACTGGAAGAAAATTAAATTGACCAAGCACCAGTCCTGAAAGAGAATCAAGACATGAAGAAGGATTACGCCAAGGAGGCTTTTCTCCTTTCTTCTCCAGCCTCCCCCCTGGATACTCCGCCTCTGCAGCTTGCTCACCCTAAGGTCTCCCAACACACCTTCGCCTCCGAGTCCAGGTTGGCGGGGTCGGCAGGTATCGTCACCTCCACGGCGCGGGTCTCGACGGCGATGACGCCCACGGGGAGGCCTCCCAACCTGCGGCGAGGCAGGGCGGCCTCAGCACCCACAGCAGAGGCTGGCTCTCCTCCAACGCTGCACCCTGGCCGGAGGGATCCCCCTCCTCCCCACCCCAAAAGCGATGCTAGGGCACGGCCTCGAGCACTCTTGGCCGGGTTCCCAGCAGGGTCTCGGCAGCGCAGGCGCTGCTGGTGCCCCTTCCCCAGGGGAAGGTGGCCGGATGAGGGCCGGCTGCTGCGCACGTGAGCATCTCTGAGCTGCGGAGCTCAGCGGGAGCTCGCGGGCCGGGGCGGCGAGCATCCCCTCGGGAGCCCCGTGTTCGCCCCAGTACCTCGCTCTGCCGACCACGACCGTCTGAGCCCAGGGCCTCATGATCTCCAGGAAACTGCCTTGATCGAAGAAGCCGCTCTGCCAGGTTCCCTTGAGAGCTGCAGAGGCAGAGCAGAGCCAGAGCGGTGAGCGTGGAACGGCTCCCTGCCCAGCAACACCGCGACAAGCCTCATCCGCAAAGGGCCAGGAGGATTTTACAGCCACAGAAAGCACAGGGGAGACTTGCTGCAGGGGTCTCAGGCTGCCCTCACTTACTTGGATGTGGTCTCCCTGCCAGCATCCATCTGGGGTCATAGGGGACTTTGGAAGGGACAAAATCTATTTCTCTTTCAATGGGGTCACTTATGGCAGTGACAGGCACCGGGCTACGGTTATCCTGTAAGGAGAAAGCCCCGAAGTGCAGGTCATCAGCCAGGGACTCCAGGAACAGCGAAGATTTACACCCCCGCATCGCCATCCTGAAGCACCCACCTACCTTCGGCATGTACGAAAGCCACTGTAGGATGGTGTAGACCCCCTCAAAGTCATCCGGGACCGTGACGTGGGAAACGCCGTTATTGTGCATGATCTGCACGCCTCCCAGCTGGTTATTGGACGTGTAAACTTCACGTCCTAAAACCTAGTCAAAATTATTAACAGAAACGCACATCACTCGGCTAAAGCAGAAGCAACTTCTCCTTGTCCGGTTTAAGACAAACTTTTGCACAAGCCCGTGCCCTCTGGTTTGAGGCTGAATTTAAACCTCCACCTATCAGGCGGATGTTAAATTAAGGAGACCCCATGTTAAAGAGCTAAAGAGCAAGTGCCTTTTGCATCAGTTTAACTAGGGTTTCAAATCACGTCTCAGACTAGTAAGATTCTGCCTGGAGACGAGTCCTGCCCAGGACCCTGGGGCAGGAGCTGAACAAGTCCCCGCAGCAGCTTTGCGACCCAGCCCTGCTGCTCAGCCTCTCTGCCTGGGAATGACGCAGGACAGAAGGACGCAGGTTGACCTGGCCTCTAAAGCAGCACCACGTAGGTGCTAGGCAGCATTTCACAATTCCCTCATCGCCAGAAYGAGCCCAGTGGTACTTCTCCTGCAGGCTCCCCCAGACACATCCCATGAAGCGATGCAGAGTTAACTACCACCTTTTCCCATGGGACAGGGCTCATGGTGGGAAGGAGCAGCCTCCTTTAGCAGCGGAAGGGATAGACTCAGGGGAGATACCGCAGCCGGAGCGCACGTTACCTTATTGAGAGCCGTGACTCCGGTGAGGATGATGTGGGAATTCTCCACCTGGATGACACGCTGGCCCAGTCTCACCAGGTAAGCGCCGATCCCGATGGCACGACACGTCACCTGGGGAGCACACACAAGGATGCGCAGAATTACCAGGGAAAAAGGGCTGCAGAATAATCAACAAGCATCAGGAGAACTACGCGTTCCCTCCCGACTCTGCAGGAGTCGGCATAGCGGGGTGACTCCGTTTCGCTAGGTCACTTGTTGCATCCTGTTATTCCCCCAAGGGTGATCCCGAAAGCAAGCACAAGAGCAGCATCCTTTTCTAGGAAGAGGGGAGCAGGGGAAGGGTTCAAAGGCTATACCATGCTAATGGTCACTATTTCTTCGTAAGCTCGAGAGGACTCCCCGGCGATGGTACCGGCAGCTCTCAGGTTTTCCACTCCAAATCCATTCTCTTTCCCGATGATGTCCATGAGGACATACCTGCAAGGAAGGCAGAGGCACGGTGCCACAGATAGGACAAGAGAAAGCACTCGGTTGCCATGACTCGTTCAGCAGGAGGCCTGGATCTCGTCGTGGGCACAAGGCAAGGTGCAGGAGCCGCTGTGCCAGGCGCCGCAGCCTGCCCACCTTGGGTGCAAACCAGGCGGGACAGCGACAGCTCACCTGGACTCTCCCCCTTCCTCGATGTGCTCACAGTGCACCGAGTTCACGGAGCTAATCCTCGTGTAGTCCTGGGGAGTCAGGTACAGATACTTGAACCCCTGAAAATGAAGATGAGGAGGATGAGTTGCAGAATCCCCTGCACACACACTCATGTGGGACACAGTCCCCATGAAAATCCATGCTCTAACCCAAACCCACCCCGTGCAGTGACACCACGCTCAGGAACACAACCGGACAAGCAATGCCAGAGGAGCCACGCCAGCAGAGGCACCTTTATTTCCATCCCGATGGAGAAAATGGAGCAAACCCTCCCTGTGGCACTGGGTGCGCACATGTGCTCACCCCCCAGCACTACCTGGTCTCAGCTGATCCCGCAGTGGGAGTTTTACCCCCCAGTTTAGCTCTGGGCCTTCCCCACCTAAGTCCTTTGTTATTTTCTCTGACTGCAGGGAGGGAGGTGCACACACACCTTGTAGGGGTCTGCAGGGTCCACCCAGGCCACCTGGAACATGTGCTTTATCTCATCCGCAAAGCCAATCCGGGCTCCGCTGTTGGCAGCGATGTAGATGCGGGGGATGCCTTCAGCGCGGGCCAGCTCCGAGGCTCTAAGAAAGAGCAAGTCCTCCTCCGGCCCGAAGGAGCCGATCTTGTGCGTGATGTCGTTGCAGATGAGCACGATGTCCCGGCCTTTCGGATACTCGGGGGTCTTCAGCTTCATTTTGAAAGCAACCATCCCGACCTGCCCCCAAACAGCACAAAGTCACACGGGCAGGTTGCTCCAGAGAAATGGGGTCAGAGCTGAACCAACACACAGCTTCTACCTGAAGAGCATTCCCTTAGAGCTAAACACAGCTGGAGCTGGGAAGCCCTCCAGCAATTCATACCTTGCCATAGCGCAGCTTCCCCCCACCCTGCTCTTTCCCTCCATTCCCAGTTCATTTGCCATTACCTCATTCCCTCCAGGGAGCCTGTTCATCTGCACCAGCTGCCCCTGGGAGTCCAGCATCAGCTCAGTGTAAGTCAGGATGTCCTTGGGGTACAGCTCTGAGGAGCCCCACTGCTTGAAGAGAGCCTGCAGAGACACCACACGTAGGACGAGTTCAAAACGCAGGGGCTGCAGCAGCTCCAAGGCTATTGCTGACCGCAGACACCCACTCCTGCAGCTATAYGGGACTTTGCATGAACAAAAAAGGGGCTGGAGCTACAGAGAGCCCTCACCCCGCTGCGCTCCTCCTTGCACGCAGCTTTCTGGCTCGCATCCTCCATCASCACAGTTATGTCAAATTTCAAGAGTTAGGAAACGGTTTAGAAGTACTTCATACAACCAAAACCATGGGGGTTTGGTCTCATTGTCCCTCCTGCCCCTTCCCCCCCGCCTTTTTTCTTTACCAGCTCAGGAGAGAGGCATTTTTTAACCCAGACAAGAAAGTCTAGGAAGGGAGGGGCAGAAAAGGAAATTTAATAATCTGGAACCTCTTTCTGCTCGGCCTGGACTCACCTGCCTGATCATTTCTGGGAAGTCATACACGTAGGTGGTGCCCAAGGTCTGRGCCTGGAACCGCTTGGCCTGCAGCAGGTCCTTAGTGACGTACGGTGTGTTAATGAGCATCCCGTGCTGCRGCCCTTGCTTGTCTCCGTAGGACTGAAACATGATCTGGGAGGAAAGGCAGAGAGCTGACTCTTTCTGCAGCATGCAGGCAAATCGCTCTCTGCAAAGTTAAGGTGCAAGAGCCTTGCAGGGCCCAGAGCGCTGGTTAGATCTGCCTGGCCAAGCTGCTTGTGTCCATGGCTCTACCTGACCGAATGACAACATGATTTTCCATCCCGCACCTCCTTATGGAGGGGACAGACTGCATGGAAAACCACTGTGCTGCAAGCACCAGTGACACCCTAATGCTGCTCTCTGTCTCCCAGACCAAAAGCCACTTGGTTACATGCCAGCAACAGCCCTGGGGCTCAGCACCACTTCTGGAGCAGAGCATCACTCCGAGGTGCCCAGATGGCTGCAGCGCACAAGGGGACGAAACCTGGCAGGCCTTGGGAACGCTGCTGTATAGGGTGCTGGAGTGGCGACTCCAAGATCTGGGAGACGGATCAGCATGGGGGTGGTTTATGCAGAAGTCCCCGAATGCTTTGCTGTAGYGGATGCTTGTTTGTGCTCAAATAGAGGAGCACCAGCTGCTGAAGCGGTGCTGCAGGGCGGGAGCGTTTCAGGGGCTGGGCACTCACGGTCGGGTTTCTGCTAGCTACCAGCATCTATCTGCACGGCACTCACATTCCCAGTGCTGAGGTCCCTCACTTCCTTGTAGAGGCTGATGTCCAGGTAGTAGCCGGATTCATTGGTCAGGAAGAGGCGGATGGGGATCGCTGCCATGGTCGGCGTCAGCCGGATGTTGATCTTCACCTCGGCCTGCAGGACCCGGAGCTTCCAGAGCCGGCTCCCGTAGCGCATCACCATGGAGCGCACTGACTCCTCGATCTGGGCGCAGGAAGGCAGACGGTGAGTCCCCGTGCTGGCAGGCTCAGGACACCGTGCACTCAAGCCCAGAGCATGCCCGTCATATCTCCACCCCGAAGAGCCACTTCAGATTTGCTTTGGGCAAGCCCCTTCCTTCTCTCCATCCCTCCCCAGAGGCTGGTGCTGCCATCCAGCCTCTCTGCTGGGAATAAGGAAAAACAGTGCCCCACGTTTGCCTGAAWGGACACAAAATCCCCCTTCAGGCTGTGTCCTGCTGGGGGAGAGGAGCCTGCTGCCCGCCTCGCACCAGCAGCAAGCTGTCCATCTGCCCAAGTCCTTGCGTAAAGTGCCAATTAAGTCCTAAGCAGGAAATCTTAGCACCTCCCCAGCAAACGGCCTCTCTGTCCCCTGCCCACAGCAAAGGTGTGACACAGAAAATAAGCTGCAGGGGCCTCCCAGGGGCTGCTGAATCCACCCCCCAGCCAAGGCAGGGCCTCCCAGCGTGGTGGGCAGGAGAAGGGCCAGCAGCCTGCCTGCTCAGTGGTATCGAGCAGGAGGGAAGATGCTATCTCCATCCTCAGATCAGCGCTGCACCAAGACACCTCTGGCTGTACGACCTGTGCGAAGCAGCCTGGAGCTGCCCCCAGGCACAGACACTTTACAGAGAGGCAGGCGACCCCCGTATCGCAAAGGGAAGCGGGACCGCCGAGAAACTCACCTTGGAGGGGTCCATGACAACCGTCGGCACGAAGTTGAGGAAGATGTGGTTACAGTCGGTGCGGACAGTCGTGTTGTTGAAGGCCACCTCCAGCTCATCCATCGCTTCCAGGAGCAGCCGCTCGCCCTCGTTCTGCAGGTACTCGAAGGAGGCCTCCTGCAGCACATGGGGCACGAGGGAGCTCATGCATGGGGCAGAAAAACCTCTGTGCCCAAAGCGCAACTGCCTCCATCAAAGTACTCGGGGCGAGCAAACCACGGCCTCGGCCTCCCCCACCCCGCTCAGATCCCCAAGAACTGCCCAGCAAAGCAGCGACACCTCTGCTTCCACTGCACAAGCAGGGGCTTGGGACCCTGTGCCACCTTGCCTTGGTGATTAGATCCGAGTGTCGTACGATGGCACGGATGAAAAACCGGTAGTCGGTGGCCTCGGTGCCTGCCTGCACTTTGGCAGCCCCCAGGTAGAGGTGCATCTTGTGGTTGGCGCAGGGAATAGCCGTCAGGTCGAAGTTACGCATGCGGCTCAGCTCCAGCTGGAAGGCCAGGGCTGGCTCCAGATGCCGATAAATGCGGTCCTCTGCAAACTGTTACACAGCGGAGAGGAGTGAGCAAGCTCCTGGCCAGGTGACACGGGGACAGACTCCACTTCCAGAACGGTCTCGGAGCTGGTTACATCTCTGGTCAACGGCTCTTACCTCGTCTCTCGCTCTGAACGTAAAAAACTTTGGGAATTCTCTCTAGAGCAAAAAGGGAAAGACAAGACAGTGGCACGTGAGTCCTGGCATCAGAGACAGACAGAGGCTCTTTCTGATTTTCGGTGAATTCACCAGAAGGGCAAGAAGGGAAACCCTACAGGTTTCCTCCTTCCCCAAAAGAGGGGGAAACTGGAAATAACACATGCCTTTTAAAGACAGCTGAAAGTTATGAAGTGACAAAGCAAGAATCGCACATTACTAAGGATTAGCATAAATGCTAATACAGGAGCTAAGTCATTCACTGGCTCCCTTGTTAATTAATTCCTGCCTTTTCCTCCTGATGTTTGGCTGCAGCTGTCACTCAATACTACGTCTATAAGGTACTTACAGACATAACTACTGGCTGACCTTTAGGGACACAGAAGCACAGCATGCCTAAAGTAACTCTGCCATTTAGCAGTTCTGTATCTACTGACCTGCTGGGCAATTAAGAACGTGATTCTCCGCAGACCATAGTCAACAAGGATGTTTCTCTACATGGAAACAGAAGACAGTGTCACGGCACAGRAAAGACCCCCACCGACCTCAAGAGAGGTTTAGATACCTTCACCAAGGAAGCAAACACAATCAACAGGCTGTCGGGGGTGTGCTAACACAGCCTTCAAAGGGGCTTCAAAGCACTACACGTGYGTGCCAGATCTGCAGCTGTGCAACAGACCTTGGACTGGGCAAAGGCTCTGAAGATCGGCACCAGCTCTTCATCCTCCAGGTGGTCCGCCCATCTGAGCACAACRTTGAGGATGTGGATTGGCTCCTCTCGGATGTTCTGGCAATGAAACCCCACAGTAAATCCTCATGTTTTGGCTCAGCGGCACCACTGCTGTCCTGTACCTCCCCAGGGGAGTCGGCAACAGTGTCACACCCACCTTGGCGTCCTCTTCATCATAGATGGTGGCTCGAGCCTCGCTGAACAAGGAGCTCTCTAAAGGCAGATCTGCGAAGCAGGAGATCACTTCATCGAAGTTCCTGCCAGGAGCCAAATCGAGGGATGGGGGACAGGGTGACAAGTCAGCACTTCCATATCCATGTCATGCCAAAGGCAACAGCTCCAAGGACCCGCGCTAGCAGGGGTTCAGACACTAACAAACCATCCCAGGGTCACAGGCCAGCTCAGCTGGATTCCCTCACTGAGCACCCGTGCTCCACCAGCAAGTGGCCAGATCCAAACATCATGAAATACAGCTCTGAAGTGCTTGTATTTTATGACACACAAATACTTCATGAGTGCCAGGCAAGCACCCCCCCAGGCCTGCAGGAATTGCATGAATTTAAAGAGTGTTTCCACACATGTCCAAGTGACATACCATGTCCTCACTAAGCAACTGTCATGCTGAAAATATCACCTGCCCCTGACCACTGACTGTGGCAAGAACTGGGAGCTGCTCCAAGCACTGCCCAGCTGCCAGTGGCTTTGGGTCTGCCACCAACTTCTACCCTACAGTGACTGCAGCAGCACCCAAAAGGTACGTGCAATGACTGGCTGGGCGCAGCTCCTCCGCTTGCCTACCTTGTGAAATCCTCAAATCTGTCAAAGGCGACCATAGCTCCCATCCTCTGACTCAGGGGGGAAAAGCCGCTGTCCATGAACAGCTCGGTGCTGTGCCGGGCCAGGTCCGGGTTCGAGATGCTGACAGGGACAGACATCCTGCACGAACAAGGCAGCCATCAGACATGGGAGGAGGCACCGCTCCTCTGCCAACGCAAGAACTGTCACAGGAGCTGCTTGGCCAGGCAACAACACTCATTTTGCAAAGCAAAAAGAAAGGATTAGCTGCAGGAAATCCCTCTCTGTTGGGCTGGAAGGCGTCTGCTCTGCCAGCGTCCTGGGCAGACCGACTCCTTACTGATCRACAGTTTTGCTCGGAGTTGGTAAACACCAGCCATTTGTCTGCAGTGACAGAGCTCTGAATACGACAGCTTAGGCCAAAGGGGGAGGAAGCAAGAGCCTGGCTTTTGCTCATCCCAGACATCTGTGCCTACAGACTGCTTGGGCAAAGGTGTCTGCAGGACAGGCGATACCCAGGTGCCTGGTGACAGCAACTAAACCAACACTTCCAAGTGAAACTCATGCCAAGTCTGCTTCATCTCCCATCAGGCCCAGCCAAGAACAGCTCTCCTCTTGCCTTCTATACCAGTTTGCATTGCTACTCCTCTCGTTACCCACCTTTCAGAGGATTTTAGGCTCCAGAGCGCTATCCATTCAGCTGGAGGAGTGAGGCACAACTCACAGCTGTTGTCCAGCCAGCCGATACCTTCTGTTAGAGAGGGGGCATCTTGCTCTGCCGGCAGGAGGTAAAAGCGCAGCTGCCAGCAACCAGAGCACGAGAGGAGGGGGGCAGAGGCTGAGAGTACGATAGCCATGTTTGGTAAAGCACTTTGGCAGCGGCAAAAAAATCATCCTCACGTGCCAAAAAAGGAAGTTCCCCTCTCCAGCTGGTCAAGGTGGGGGAACCACAGTCGCCAAGATCAGAGCATTGAACAGCGGGCATTTGCATGGACAACAGCCAGACTGCCTGCACACGACAGGCCAGCTGAGAGAGGCTTTAATTAAAGTCCATCCAGGGAAGCTTGAGCTCAGCCTGAGGAAGGTTTATTAGTTTCCTCTGAGAGCCCTCCCACTTGGCAGAAACAAAGAAAAATGAATTAACAGCTTCGCGAAAAGGATTGCGTCCACCGGCAAAGCTAGGGACTGGCAGAAACAGGTTAGAAACTGTGTGATGACCTCTCCTACCTATTTGGATGRGATGATGGCAGCATGAACTGAAACTCCACCACACAGGTGCCATCCGAGAGCTGGCGGTGCTGCAGGCTGTTCAGCTCATAAGCGATATATCCACGCCTCACGTACACCTGGAGAAAGGATGGGGAGGCAGGAAGGTTAAAATTACAGGTGCTCTCTCCTGCGATGCACGCATCAACTCTGATATGACGCAGCGGCTCTCTCGGTGGCAAGCGTGCTCCTGCTGTGTCCCCCCCCCGGCTCACCAAGAAGAGTCCCCTCTGGCCCTTACCTCTAGCGCTGCCATGCGCACCACCTGGTTGGTGTGGTAGAAGAAAATGGGAAGCACATCAAAGATGGTGGTTTCTGAGAGGATCAGTTTCTAAGGGGAAAAAAACAGAATTCAGGGCAGGGATGAGGTGGGACCCCCAAAACCCCATCACATCCATGGGGAAAGAATGTCCCACTTGGGTTACTCCAGTCCAGACACGAGGGCAGGAGAGCGACCAGCCCTTTGAGGTACTTCTAGACACCCAGCACCAGCTTGCCATGAGGAACCCTCAYGTGATCCCCGCTCCCTCCAAACACGGGGCAGAAGGGGAGGGGACATGGTCTTCATTGGCAACAATCGTCTCCTCTGGTCTGCACCCACGCTAACATTACTAGCCAATGCTGCAAGACTTTAAATGCCTTTCAGGCTTAGTTTTAAAACTAAGCGGCTTGCAGACCAGACTTCCTCACCAAAGCCAGCCAAAACGCTCGTCTGGAAAGTAAAATTCCCTCTGCTGAAAGTATGAGATTTCCAACCTTCAGGTTTTCAGGGCAGTACTCGTGTCCGTACATGTCGATGGCAGACAGGAATATGGACTCCACCTGGTTGTGCCTCAGCTCGTAGGAGGGCAGGTGAGAGGCAATCAGCACCTGGAAGGGGGAGACGGTGGCTGGGAGYGTGCGGGGAGCCCGCCGAGGCCGGGGGTCCGGTGCGGCGCTCGCTGACCTGCCTGGCTCGCAGCGCCACTTTGGAGTGCTCCGTCTTGCTGAGCTGCGTCAGCTCGTTGAGGATGGCCGTCAGCTCGTCCGTCAGCGTGGGGTCCCGGCCGCACAGCTGGTCCTGCAAGGGCAGGAGCAAAACCTCCCAAAAGCTGGTCCCTCCCGCTCACCACAGAGCAAAACCTCCCCCTGCATCCCTGGCGCTGCGCTGAGGCAGGGCAGGGAACGGGGAAGAAACCCAGGTCTCAAAAATGGGCAAAATGCTGTTCTGAAAACCAAGTGCAGAAGCGCAAMGCAGAAGAGGGAAAATAACGTTCTATTAATGAAGCAGCCAAACACATCAAGAAAGAAGCTTGAAAATAAAACGCAAACCCTGGGAATGTATTAAACAGGAGAGCAAAGCAGTTTATCATCCGCTAGCTTTASAGCCCAAAGCACACGGATGCAAGGGGAGGCAGGCCTGAAGGTTGCAGTCAGGACGAGTACCAGGAGCAACCAAGTCCTATCCCAAATCTAGTGCCTAGGCAAGGAGGGATTTAAAGCTTGCCTTGGCTTACTTGTCTGCAAAGCAGATGAAATAAGGACAGGGCCTCTGAAGGCCTCAGTGTGCAGCAAGCACCCCACAGCATGCTTGCTGCGCCATGCCCTGCTGTTGCTCTGGGCCACCCCTCCAGCAAGGGTGCAACGTCCCATCCATCCTCTTTGCCCAGGAAGCCACTCACACACCCCTTTTACTTCTGTAACACCTCAAGGGGCCTCTGCTACAAAAGAGCAGGAGCTTGGGCAAAACGGGAGCCTTTGAGGATGCTGCCTGCAAGGACGGTCTTTATTTCTTGACATCTCTGGGCATGGGGCGTTCCTGCCCCATCTACTCACAATTAACATAGTCACCAGCAGGTTCTTCTTTGCCACCTGGGCATGCGAGAAGATGCGTTCCAGCACCTGGGTCATGTCAGGTTTGTACTGCTCCCTCAGACTGATGACACACTTGTCGTAGTGAGCTGAGGAAGACAGCAGGCACCGTGCCATTAGCCCTGCTCCCCTGCCGCCACCCAGCACCGGCTGGGGCAAAGAAGCCCCCCCTTCCCTGACCTTGCTGGAACTGCATCTCCACTTGCAAGTACCGTCGCAGCAGGTCCAGCACAACCGACTTCATGTAGCCCCGGATGCCGCTGCGGTACCTGGGGGAAGCAGGAGGGTCTGACCATGCTGCGAGGAGCAGCCAGTCCTCCCTGCACMGAGCAGGCAGCTTGATGACGGCAGGGAAGGCCACGATTAACGCTGGCTTCACAGACCGCGCTGYGGGCACGTCCCCATGGCAGAACGGGACGCAGCCCTGCGACTGCTCACCTCTGCACCAGCTGCACGATGCTCTGCGTGTTCATGAAGAAGACCTCCCGCTCTGCCTTCCTCTGGAGCGTGGCCGCGTGGCTGTCCAGCACGTTTGCAATCTGCCAGAGCAAGGGCACAACCAGACACACATTCAGGAATGGCTGAGGCRCAGGAACGCAGCAGCCTTGGGCAGTGGACAGAGCTCAAAGAGAAGCTCCGGCCGGACCAATTTAGGGGAAGCAATGACTACGTTGGTGAGGAACTGAGACACCCCCTTGTACCACTCACCTGCTGGCTGGGAAACCGGCACAGCACGGAGGTGATGTTACTGGCGTACTGCGCCATCACCTTCCTTATCGACTTCTCCACGGAAAGGGGGATTCTTCCGGAAATGCTTGTCATGATTTCCTGAAGCTCCAGGAGAGGCAGGGAGGGATCCCGCAGGGTATTCATCAGCTTGACCACCCACTCCTTTACCTACAGGACACGAAGGGCTGCACTGCTTGCACCCACCAGCTCTCCCTGGAAAGCCGAGGGGCAGGTCTCGCTGTCCCAGCGAACAGGCCAGGAAGACTAGACCACCGAATGTTAACTGCACCAGCATCCCCATTAAATTGCCTTGGGACCCAGAGGAGAAGGCAGCACTCCGAGGCATCTACCTTGGCGCTGAAGTAGGGCTCTGGCAGGCAGTAGCCGTTCATGACGTTGATGAGGTTGTCCAGCACATCGCGCAGAACCTGATGCAGCTTCTCCCCGATGATGGGCAGGGTCTGCTGGGTCGGGAGGCCTCCTGTAAACGGCTGAGCCTGCCCGAGACGCAGGGAAAGAACGGGCACTCATGAACATCGGAGAAGCAAGCTGACCCAGATCTTTGCTGAAGTTAAATGAGCAGCCAGAAAGCTGCAGTTGTCTAACGGCCATGGAGAAAACAGCACCAGCCTGTCCAGCTTCTGCTTTTGATTAAATACAGAGGAAGCTCCTAACGGTCAGCATTCACATCTCTGCCATTGCACCCATCGTGAGAAAGATGAAGAAGAGCTACAGATGTGGACAGAACATTATACTAAGAACTTGCCTCACAGCAACCTCTACATACGGGTAAGTGTTCACAGGATGCTTGTGCAGCACAACGCTGTGACATGCAGAGAAGCTGCCCAAGCTCTAACGCAGCCGGTTCAAGGACGCCGCACAGCCACTTGTGCCCCCCCCGCAGCATGCCCTAGCCTAATGCGGCTCCTCTGCTGTTGGCCCTTGAGCAAGCATCTCCAGAGCCCTGCCAAGTCCCCGCGTGGCACAGCRCTGCCTTCAGACGCCAAGTGAGCAAAATGCCTTGGAAGCAGAGGCAGGCGAGGGTCACGGGGAGCAGGCAGAGGAGAAAGCAGTACGGCAACGCGGTTCACTCCCAGCAGAAATACTCACAGGTTTCACTTTGGTGGGATCGTCTAACTCGAGCCTGGCTATAATGCAGCCGGCCTCCAGCAACGCTCCTGGACGCTTTACATAACGTACACAGCCAGACTCTTCCACCGACAGGGTCATAATAATTTTCATCACCTGCATGAGGATCAGTGGGATATTCACAGAATGCAGCGAGCGAGCACCACGCGCACCGCAAAGCGCCTTGGACACCGCAGCTTCATTGCGGACATTAAATATTGGCGGGTTTGATTTTTAATCATGTAATAGACCCATGCCGGCTTAAGGCCCATGGGAACGGGAAGCCCCAGGCTCCAGGGACTTCTCCGTGCTCTTCTGCACTCACCTCTATCTCTGCGAAAACATTCCCTTCCGTGATGTGGCCTCCATCTTCCACCAGGTACTGYAGCAGCTTCCCCGCAGAGGGCGATCGCAGCACGGTTGGATCTTTCTCCTTCTCAAAGTCGCACGTTTTGTTCCCGATGGTGATTCGGTATCTGAAGGAGAGGGAAATTTCTCACTGCTAGACCGACTGGCCGTCTGCTCGCCAGCTTGGAAGGMGCCTTGCCCAGCAGGTGAGGGCTCGGCGAGACTGACGTACTTGTCGATCTCTTCCTTCACGTAGGTAGTGTAGCTGTTGCCGTTGTAGGAGAGCAGCAGCCCCCCRTCGTTCAGCCGGTGCACGTCTATCTCTATGTGCGTGCTATTCATTATAATGACGTATGTCGTCAGCGACTGGCGGGCAACCTGCGAGCAGCACCCAGAGAGATCCTTCAAGGCAAACATCTAAAACGCGTACAACCACCTTCGCTGAGGGTGGTGGGAACAGCAGGTTGCTGATGAGCGTCTCCTAGGCACGTGGCACACGCATCTCTGCTACGGCCCACGCAGAAGCTGYGCTCTGCCACGCGCAGCGGTGGGACGGGGCCTGCGCTTCGCTGACTGCTGTGCTAGCCGTCAAGGGCTGGAGACAGCGGCCTTGTTCTGCATCTGCTGAGCTCTTTAGTAAACAGCTGCTTCCGTTGTGAGGAGCGAGTTATTTAAGTAGAGCTCAACTAACYGGGTTTAAAAGCAAGAAAAGGGGATCTTATTAAACTCAAGGACAAAGGCAACAGGATATATGAAAATGCCTGTCAGGTGCAAAAGGATAGTCAATCTAATTTTTACATTACATATTTTTAAAGGGCAACCTCTTATTTATTGCATTTTTCCACATTGTAGCATTTATCCTTGTGAAAAGCATGTGTTGGCCCAGGCCAACATTGCAGCAAGTTTGGAAAGAGCACAGCACAGTCTTTACCTGGAGAACATACTTCACACCTTCGTAGATGAGCTCCACGTCAACAATGTTCAGCAGGGAAGCTGCTGGCAGCACCTGACCTCTGAAACATGAGGATAAGGTCAGACACCAGAAGAATTTGGAAGTATTTTTTGTTTGCAAGTGCTGGCCTAAAGCGAGCGCAGGGAGCCAAGTGTGTCAGATGTCACAGCGAGGCGTTGCTTGAATGTGCTCATGACATTCAGCACGCTCAGAGCCAAGAGCCGGTTTAGATCCGCCTGGGCCCAAGCAGGGAAGGCTGCGAAGGTGACCGCAGAGGGGAGCAGACTTCCACTTTAAAGCACCCATGCGACTGCTTCTTAAAAAGGCATCCGGAGTCAGTCCAGACACTGACAAAGCACACTCAGATAGTGAAATGTGGGAGAGTCCCCAGCGTCCTCCAAGGCCAGAGGAATAACCTTGATGTTCTTGAGTACAAAAACAAAAGCAAGCTGCAATCAAGCAAGCCACTTCCCTTTGAAAGCTCTATTTTCATAACTGCATGGAACTGTTTTTTCCCTCCAACAGATAGTGACATCTGAGATACCAAAACCTTGTGATCTATAGCAAATACCTTTATTTCTCTTTCTATTAAATTGTCTAGAGGTGCAGCCTGGCTCTGGACCTGGTGTGCAGCTCAAGTTCAGGGTGGGCATTGCCTCAATTTGGGAAGTGTTTACAGCCTGCCCAGACAAGGAGGAGAGGGGAAAAGGAGGACGGCCCAGAGAGACGAAGCAAGGTTTTAAGAGCAAGAGTCAGGTCTCTACACCCACAGGCCAGATCCTGCAAGACACCAGCCGTTGGGAGCRACCCTTTAGGGCACGTGCTCCCACTGCACAGACAGCAAAGGCAAGACCCCCCTTGGGTTTCATAACGCCCCAGTGCAGGCATCTCCCTCCACTCTGCCAGCGCCGTACCTTTCCAGCGAGTGCAGGAAATCGGTCATACAGGTCCTAAACGCAGCATCCGCAACATTCAGGGCGCCGCAAACAACACCTAACATTGTGTCTGGCTTCTCAGCCTAGGGAAGGGAAAAACGACAAATAACGAGGTTTCCTAACATAATGGGTGAGGCAACCCAAGGGATGAGCAAAAGGGAGAAGCCAAGAGGCCAGTGTCTCCCACCTGCACTTTCTCTGCAATCAGATGGTCCAGCCAGCCAGTATCTATCTCGTTGTTCTGAAAGCTCTCCGTCTCCAACACCTTAATCAGATATTCAACTGTGGTCCTGAAATCCCCGCGGATAGACAGCTCTTTCAGAGCTACCACCATATTCCTTTTAAAGAAAAGAAACTCCATTGATCACAGATCAGGCAGCGTCTGGCTTTCATCAGGGTGGTCAAGGGCTCTCCTGCACCCAAGACACTCCTGCCTTTAAAACTGTCTTCAGACGCTTCAGATATTAGAAAGATCTCCTGTTTTCCATCCCCTACACACAGCAGGTGTTAACCAGCTCCTCACGTGCCTTACTTGAGTATCTCATTCTCAATTTAGCACATTAATGTAGCAATAGGCTGTTATGCAGCAGCCAAAGGCCACACTCAGTTGGGGTGATGAACATACTGGCCTTGGATGTCTTGGTACCTGGATAAAATACCTCTACAAATTGGGAAGGAGAGAGAGGGGAGAGGACAGCTTGTATGCTGAGCAAGACTCTCCAGCCGTTTGGTTTGTGGGAATTTTTCTGGTTTGCTGAGAAAAGTGCTCTTCAATGTAATATAAAGCCTTGACTTAATAAAACACAAACACCTAAGAGAGCAGATTAATTATGTGTTGCTTTAGTTAACTCCTGAATGAATATTGCATCTCAATGGCACTAAGCATATGCCTATCTTTAAGGAAAGCGTTTATCAACTGGAGTCTCACCACCACCACCGCAGTTTCTGAAAACTCTGCCTTCAGCTAGACAACCTCTACAACACAAACAAGCTGCTCAGTACAAAGGCAGTCATTGTCCTTTGAGATAAAAGGCCAGTTTTCTTGACTCATAAACCTATTAAAACAGGGTGAAATTTRAATTTTTTCAAGGATGGTTGCTTTCAAGCCCATATCGCAATACTCACGATATGGCCTCTTCCCGATTCTCTCCCCATGAGAAGCAATGCCCAAACTGGGAGTCAGCAAATTCGTGCAGCCCTCCGGCAGCAGCTACACTGAAGTAGCCCCAGACGTTCTTGCTGCTGCGAAAATTCAGCTCCTGCACCGTCCCAGAGCTTGGCTTAAAACCCTAAACAAATGCACAGGACAGAGCAGAAGAAATTGAGAAAACAGGCTTGACATTTTTGAGAATTAGGGAAAAGGGAATCCCTGTGCCTCTTTGTGGTCTGCACACGGATTCCACTAATCCCACGGGTTTTGCCTGGGAACGGAAGCGTTGCGAACATTGTCTCCTCGTGGAGGACTGTGTGCAGTTCAACCTTGCGGGCAACAGGAGCCTGCTGTCCCCAGGGTGCTGGGCTGCTGCCCGAGAGCAAACCCCCCTTCAGCTCACCTCCTCAGGGTTCTCGCTGGTGATCCGAGTGGCAATGACGTGGCCTCTGGGCACGGGGGTGTTGGTGGGGCTGTTGAAGCAGATGGGCGTATCGCCCCAGGGACTCTCGCCGTACAGCACTCGGATGTCTTTTATCCTGTGCAAGGGGATGCCCATTGCAATCTGCACAAGTAACAAGCAGAATTTAGCATCAAAATTACAGCCAGGCAACAGCAATAGATAGTTTGAACGAAGAACAACAGGAACAGAAGCTATGCTGTGACTCCAGAGACTAAGGAGGGATGTTATATTGCTTTTGCATGCATGTTACATACTAGAAAATGGGAAAAGCTTTCCTCTGCCAGGCTGCCAACATAACACCTTTCCTTAGGTTGCAAATTTGACCTCTTGCTCCTGCAGAGTCATCCATGTGCCGCGGCAGCTTACGAACCAAAGCAACAGCAATGCACGGTGGTGTYACCCCGGTACCTGTAGCTGGGCAGCTGGAAGGTTCACGTCGGCGATCATTTCTGTGCAGGGGTGTTCGACTTGCAAGCGGGGATTCAGCTCCAGGAAATGGAAGCTCCCGTCTTCGCTGTAGAGGTATTCGACTGTGCCGGCACTCACGTAACCCACCATCTGGGCCAGGCGGACTGCACACTGCAAACGGAACGCAAAATCGCGCTCTGGGTAATGCTGGCACCCCCAAATTCACCACTGCGAAGGGCACGGCTTCAGAATCAGGGTTTTCCTGAGCAAAACAGCAGCAGTGTCCTGGGACAGATCCAAGGACAGGGCAAATGGACGTTCTGGGGGCAGGGGAGGAGAGGGAGGGAGGAACACTGCACCAACATGCTCATGCAGCCAAGCAGGGCTGGGGGATCCCTGCTCAGCTCAGAGAGTCCTTCCCTTCCCAGCAGCTGTCCAGCAGGAYGGGAACACTGCACAAGGAGGGACAGATGGTCTCCTATGGTGGGRTCTTATGCACTTGCAGAAACATAAGGGATGCACATACACAACAGCCTGTCCTAGCGGTTTTGCTATCCTGCTGCCCAGAGCAGAGCCTCTGTTTTCCTGTTCCCTTCCTTAGGAGTCTCAGATGCTAAAAGCCACAGTAAATCCAGCAAGGAATAGACCAGTTTTTCACTAAAATCCTATGCCTTTTTCCCAAGCTGCCTCATGCCACCAGAAGACCTGGGACACCCACCTGTTCCATCACCTCGATGACGGAGGGGGCGGCGATGGTGGTGGGCGCCTCCTCGATGATCTTCTGGTGCCGGCGCTGGATGGAGCAGTCGCGGCCGAACAGAGAGATGGCGTTCCCGTACTCRTCGGCCAGGACCTGCACCTCCAGATGCCGCGCGTGCTGCGCCAGCTTCATCAGGAAGATGGGGGACCCGGGTGCCTCTGCCTGCACCTGCCACGTAGAAGAGAGCTCATGCTCCAGCATCACCCTCCAAAATTCATCCCAGGGCAGAGGCAGGGGCCTCTCGTCCTCCTCAGCAAGCCCAAGGCAGCCGCACCGTAGCAGAAACGCAAGGCGTGAGACACAGGAACGAGCCCACGAGATGGGCACGGGATGGGAATAGGAGCCTGCTCCGTGCTCCGGCTCGGTCAAGGGGACGGGCGCTCCCCAGCACCACTTACCTGCCTGAAGCTGGCACCAAATTCCTCCGCAGCCTCCACTTTTCGGATCCCTTTGCCCCCGCCGCCTTCTGACGCCTTGATCATCACTGGGTAGCCGATCCTCTTGGCAACCTGAGAGGGACAAGGGGCCAGGAMTGGGATGGGCGAAGAGCTCCCAGCCCCAACCCACTGCTCTGACAGCGGTTCGGTCCACCTTTCCCCAGCTCAATGCGGCCCTGAGCAGGATCTCAGTGAGCAGGAAGGTGCTGGCAACAGAGCTGGGACCAGAGGGCAGTCAGCTGCAGAAAACCCTATTTCCCAGATTACACCAGTCCTATCCTACTGGGAATGCTGTGAGCATCCGCAGGATGCGGCGAGCACCAGGACTGGAGCTGCATCCGCGTGGGAGAGGCTCGCTGAGGAGGAACAAACCGCTGTCAAAACGTCCTTGCACCACTGTCCCACGTGCTGGGGTCCCAAAAGGGCCTGAGCCAGCCCCGTCCTGGGCGGGCTCCAAAGAGAAATAACGGCGTACAAGAGAAGCAGCAGCAGCAGCCCGCAGGCTCAGCCTTACCTCCAAGCCTTCCTCCACGTCCTTCACGCAGCCCTGAGCGTACGTCTCCAGGGGGATGCTGATCGTCCGCTGCTCCTGCTGGTCCTCCTCCGACCACTTGGCCACCAGACCTGCAGGCATGGCCGGGGGCTGCGGTCACCACCGGGGCGGCACTGCCACGGCCGCGGCCACAGCCGGGACGGCACGCTGGCCAAGCCCTGGGGTGGGCTGGGGAGCCCACGTGGGCACAGATGCAATTTCCCCCAGGTCTGTGCCCCTCCGAACCAGCTGCTGCCCAAACCAGCAGTGGTTTGGCTACAGCCGGGTCCCTGACATCYGCAGCCCACCCCACCACCTGCTAGCACGCAAGCCAGCAGAGCCCCAGCCCTGCCAGCAGGACCTTGGCTCCGGTGTTTGTCTTTGGGGAGAAAAAGGAGAAGCAGGCACATGGGGTCAGGTCAGGGGACGAGGGGGCATGCAGGGCACGTGAGGAGCCGTGGGGCTGGGGCTGGTGGAACTCACCGCTCCCGCTCCACGGCAGCGTGGGAATCTGGACCGTCTGGGCCACGATCGTGGAGGCGACTTTGTCCCCCAGGGCCCACATGGCATCGCTGGGGGGGCCTTCGAGCAAGGAGGGAAGAGGGTTAGAAAGGGACCAGCCAGCCCGTCTTGAACACACGGATGCAGTCGATGCCTCGCGAAAGGCGCAGAAACACACTCTCCGGTGAGCTGGCAGCTGGTGACGGGGACAGCCCTTCCGCAAGCAGCGGGAGCACGGGGCCATCACCCCAGCAACCCGCTGCCGGCTTCAGGGCAGAGCTCAGCCCTTCTCCAAAGGGAATGGCCAGGATGTCCCCTAGCCAGCCTGCTCCCACCCTCTGTTCCTCGGTGAACGGCCTAACAGCACGCACGTTCCAGGGGAAACTCAGAAAACGGCAGGTCTCCTGGGGCAACTCCAGGCAACCAGTCCGGGAGTTGCCACGTTACAGGACGAACCCGGCAGATGCACAAAGTGGGCATTGCACAGCGTGGTAACCGGTGCCACCCGGAGACGGAGCGTGCGCACGAACACACGCTAGCCCGATGCACGCTGTTCCCTCCAGCGATCGGAAGAAGGGGAGACCTTACCCAAGAAAGCTATTCCATTTTTCTGCAGGAGCTCCGGCAGCTTGGGGTTTTCCGAGGCATGTCCCCAACCAGCCCATACAGCCTGACACAAGAGAAGGAGCAGCGTGAGCCGTTACCTCCCGGGCTGCCGCCCTCTCTTTGGCCCCGACATCACGCACGGTTTCTCCGAGCAGAGGGACCTGGGCCCCGGGATTAGCCATCCCGTAAATCATCAGGGCAACCTGAGCAAAGGCTCAGGGCGGCCAGTCCAGCCTGCAAAGGTCAGAGGCCCCTGACCAGCTTTTACCTGGACTGGGATTCGTTTGGAAATGTCCACGATCAGCTCTACGTTGGCGTAGTTGTTGTTGTTGGCTCCTCCGGGAACGGGCACGTAGTGATCGGCCATTTTGATGTACTCTGCAAAGACGCGGCACGGCGACGGTGGGACCCAGCCGAGCTGGATACCCCGGGGCCGGCGACGCTGAGGCAGGCGGCACCCGAGGCTGCCCCCAACTCTGATACTGCTGCAACCGCCACCAATGGTGGCTCCGGCATGGATTGCACCCCCTTCCCAAAGCCCCTCCACGCAGGTGAGGCCAGAGAGGGAAGAAACTTGATTTACTCCTGAATCTGGCTGCACAGTCCTTACAGAAAAGCACAGGGGACACCAGCAACGCCCGAGCACCAGCTGTGCAGAACTCCACGCTTCCCAGGCAATAACCCAAAGAGAAGGACAGGACTGACCCAGCTCACCCGCAGGGCAGGTGGAGAACGTCACTGGTTGAGAAGGTTTTAGGAATTAGCAATTACCTGCATTAGCCTTAAGATCTTCAGGGGTAACCATGACAACGAACCTAATTGCGCGCTCATTTCGGAACATCTCGTAGGCCCACCTGCGGATGGAGCGCATGCACTTCACGGCGGCGATGCCATTGTTCGCGATCAGGACCTGGAAACGCGGCCGGGATGGAAACACGGCCGGGACGGAAACACGGCGCGTCAAATATGCAAGCACACAGAGATGCGAGAGCTGAAACCTCTCATTGCTGCTGAAGAGCAAGAGATGGGAATGCAGCGTCTTATGGGATGCAGCCCTGCTATTCTTGGAAATGAACAGTAAAAAGGCAGGATTTTGAGCAAGGTGTTGAGCACCTCTAGCGAATATATCACAATCACCAGCTTCAGCTGGAAACAACACCCAGTCAGTTAACACAAGCAGAGAAGCATTATTACTAGGGGAGCTTTGCAACTGCCTGTTTTCTTTGCCAGCAAAGCAGAAGGAGCCCTGCTAACAAAAACTTTGATACGTGGCACTGGAGCTAACTAAGAACTAGACTTTGGCCTTCATTTGTGTCAGATAGGCAAAACTGCTGCAGGAAGCCTCTGTGCAAAAACAGCATTAGGAGAGCTTCCCTCTCTAAATTTCTCTTAAAGCAGTGAAAGAGGTGAAAGAGAGAGAAAAGCACCTGCTCTCAGTTACTCCAAGCTGAAGTTCATCTAAGGCTGCTGGCTCTGGGGAGCACCCCCAGGTCCGCACTGGGCACGGCGGGATTGAGCCAGACCCCGGCCTCGGTGGGTCCTCCCCCGTGCCAAAACGGGAATTAGGCAGCATTTCCCAGAGCTCTGTGTTTTTACGCTTCACATGAGGGACAGCAGGGATGGGAGAGCAAGCTCTGGAAGCGGGATGAGGGGCTGGGAATGGGCACGCAGCACGTGGGCAATCCCAGCCGGAGCGGAGAGGCAGGTGACATGGGAAGTTCCAGGTTATTGCCACAAAAAGCAAGGACCCCGCAGACCGAGCAAAGACAGAGATGGAGCAGCGGGAGCCAGAAAGGGCTTGAACAGAGACTCCAGAGAAAGAAGCCAAATGCAAACCCCAGAGGAGACATCAGCAAGGTGCTCCAGTGTCCTCCCAGGGCCTGTTCGAAGCCCCCAGCAAGACGTAACGATGCCCCGCAACGTGCAAAACAGCCTCAGCCGCCGGCCGCAGGCACCGTGCCGGCTCCGGCAGGTGCGCRCGGGGCTGGCTCGGGGAAGATACCTTCTCAAAAACACGGTTCCCCCCAAAGCGGGTCACAAACTCCGCCGGCGAGGCAACGGTGAAGTCCCTTTGCAGATCCAGCTTTCTGTGTTCGCGGCCCTTCTTCACCAGATGCAGCCCCGACATGCTAGGCCTGCGGTGGGTACAGAAACAGCACCAAGTAAATACAGAAACTCCACGAGATACATGAACAGAGCTCTCATCGGAAGCAACGCATCTGTTTCCGCAGGCTCGGGCTTTCAAGAAGGAATTAGTTTTGCAATCTAACAACCCTGAACTTGATATAACGCAACAAACAGAGATAAGACTTTGCCCCTCCTGCAGTTTCTTCCCACGCAAGCAGCAAAACCATCGTGACTCCTGGCCCTGCTGACGCACGCAGGGAACACAAGGATTGCTTCCCTCGCTGCCGGCTCCCTATCACACACTGGGATCTCTCCAGGGACATTTAACACCCTACTACAACACTAGATAGAGCGCAGAGGAAAACTGTTTGCAGCTGAGTTGTATGGGACAAGGGATTCTGGATCAACGGAGTGTTTCCCAATTAAAAGCCCCCACACCTGGGAGAGGCGCTGGGGCTCTCCGAGGACTTTGAGCAGCTGCAGGTCCTCATTCATTCAAAAGCAGGGATAAAAGGCAGTTTTGCAGCCACAGGGGGCGGTTTGAAAGCGCAGCGTGCCGGACAAAGTCCCACGGTTTGCACTGCAGGGAGCAGAGACCTGCCGAGGATTTTCGGCCTGTGCACGCAAGCGCGTGTGCGTGCGTACAGCCCCAGGCACAGCGCTGCCAGCACCACGACGCGCACGTGCCCGCTTCCTCCCGGCAATGATTCACAGCTCAGTTAAAGCTGGAAATAGGGCACCGCTCTGCTCCGAAGGCCAAGGAACAGGAAAGCCAAAACACGGCGCTGATAGCGGACGCTCCCACGAAACGGCCGGGGACGGTTAAACGCACCGATGTCCCTCTGCTGCAGCCGAGCCCGCGCGAGGCGAAGGGGAGCAGGATCTCGGGGCCGGCCGCGGTCCTGCCAGGGGGAAGGAGCCTCCCCGACCCGCCACGTCCCGGTGAGCCCCGTCCCCAGCCCCTGTGCGCGAGCAGCGGCTCCCAGGCTCGGGCTCCCCTTGCACCGGGGGGACCAAGGGTGCAGAGGGCAGGCTGCGCTCCTGCAGCATCCGGAGTTTAGTCCCTGTGCCAAACCCCATAGTGTCCCGCAGGCAGGGCCGAGGGGGGACCACCGGCACCGCAGCAGGGTCCCCGCTCCGAAGGGCTCCGGCCGGTCGCCGCTCACCCATCCCCGCCGTGTGGACGGCAGCGCGGACAGGAGGCTCCAGCACTGCCGACAGCCCCTCGCAGATGCATGCAAAGTCGCCCGGCCGCAGCCGGAGGCGTTCTTTCCAGGTGGTTTATCCAGAGTTTTAAGCCACTTTTTATTTTAATTGCAAGATTCACGTCCCCTTCATAACTTGGCCACGGGATCCAATGATTTTGAACTTTTGATTGTTCTTCCATTTATTGTTAAAAATAAGCAAAGGGAAAACGAAATCTCGCAGCTCAGATTTCACACTAGCAGGACTCGGCACTTTTGTCTTAATGGGAGATGCGTGTCAAAAGCGTTGGGATGGAGGGGCTGAGAAACGTCAGGATCTTTCCATGGCTCCGGCTACTTTATGAATAGCTGCAGCACTACAACATGGAGCCAGTTTTACTGCTTTTCTCAATAGACCCCGGGCACCGCTCAGCCGGGCGCCTTCCTGCAGCCCCGAGCCCGCACCGGCCCCACCATCCCCATCCCGCGTGCACACCGCACTAACAACGTCGGCAGCACGGCTCCGGCATCGATGGAAAAATATTTCCTCCCACATTAAAATGCAAATGAAAACCCGACCAAAACGTCGCTAGCAACACGGTGCGTTAAAACTTCCAGACTTTCAGCTAAACGAGACGACAGCGTTTGGCTGAGCTGTTCAGCGGCGGCGAACGGGCCGTCCGCCTTCATAACGCATCGCTGCAGGCAAAGGTCTCGTCTTCAACCGCCGCGGAAGGAGAGCGGCCAAGAGGGGCCGGGCAGCGAGGCGCGCTGGGGGGCAGAAAGCCTCAGCGGGGGAAAGCCCTGGAGGTTTTCCAACCCCGGGAGGCAATCCGGACCCACGCCCCTGGGCGCAATCCCAGCTCCGCTCCCGGGAAAGGGGTTTTGTTGCCATCAGAAAGGTGGCAAGGGGAAGCACAGAGCGGTACGGAAAGGCTCCAGGCTTCCGTGAGCACTGTAACCTCGCATGGAGAACGGGCAACGGAGACGGCGCGGGACAGAGGGACCTGCAGGTTTTCAGCGGAGCCGTCGAGAGGCTGCAGCCGCTCGAAAACCCAGAGCCTGGCTGGACTCCGCCGCACGTCTCGCTGGCGGCGCACGCCGGGGCCCTTCCCCGGGCGGCCCCTCCGCCCCCTGCCCCAAAACTCACCGGGACGCAGCAGCAGCAGCAGAGCCGCCGGGGCTGCAGCGGGGAAGAGAGGATAGGAGCGGAGTGGCCTTAAAAATCCTAAGCAAAATCCTTTAGGCTTTCTTCGTTTCCTGCTCGGGATTTCAACACTGGCGTTCACATTTTAGGCTTTTCTGTGCAAACAAGCAGACTAGAAGCTTACCGTCTCCCTTGCAAAAATGACAGAAAACATTATTCTTGTACGCTAAGGTCAGTCAAGGCTGTTTCTCAAACACAGCAAGGTTTGACAACAGAATTGAAGAGCAGCTTTGGAAACCTGGACATTGCCAATGGGAAAAACTGCTCCCTCGTTCCCGTAGCTTCCAGAAGGAAAAAACAACTACAAAAAAAAACAACATTGATCTCATAACTCAGCAAGAATAGGTCTAACCCAGTAAACCCCTCTGCAGCCCAGGCAGCACTAAGGCAGGACAAAAATCGCTATGAAGCTATCAACAGAACGAAGATCATCCATCTTTCATTGACTCATCACATAGCAAAATGACCAAAGAGCTACTTTTTCTTCCCCTTTAATAATTTATCCCTAATAACTGCAAGGGCAGAGGAAGGACAGGGCGGCAGCTGCTGCTTTGCTTTTCCAAACACAGCAGTAAAAACACCATTAAGCGCCCTGGGTCTCCTGCCGCACCGAGATCAGCCGCAGAGATAGCCCGCAGCCAGCCGGGGAGGAGAAAAACACGACGCCGCAGGCGCAGCAAAACACCTCGCAACCCCTCGCCGGGGGGCCGCTCCGTTCCCCGAAGCGCCCGAGCAGAAGCGGGGCAGCGGTCGCCCCCGGGGAGCAGGAACGAGCTGCCGCAGAAGCGGGGCCGGCAGTGGGGACCCGCGGGGATGCCGGGGACCCGCCGCCGCCGCCGCCTCCGAGCGTGGGATGCTCGGCCTCCCGGCCCAGCCTCCCTCCGCTCCCGCACGAACCTGGCGGGCGTCGCGCCACGGCGAGGACCCGCGTCCCCGGCGCCTACGCGGGGTCCGGCTGGGGAGCCCACCTGGCGGTGCCCGCTGCTGCATCCTCCTCCTCCTCCTCGCCTCTGCTCCCTTCCTCCCCCGCGGCTCCGGGATCACAGCAAACTCTTGAGCATCACCATGCGGCACATTGCAGAAACTTTATTTCAGCGACCAGGTGCTTCCCTCCCGAAGCAAAGCTGTCCTGAGCCACGGCGGGTCACCAGGGACGGAGGCGGCCGGGCGAGAGAAGAGGACCGCCGTGCCCCGGCGCGATTCGGCTCCCAAGGGCGCCAGGCGACCCCCACGCGCACGCCRCGCTTCGGCAGACCGGGGCGCCCGCCCGCAGCCCAAGGAGCGCCCGAGCAAACGCATCCAAGCGAGGGGAGCTAGGGAACGAAGCGGGTTTCATTTATTATTTTAGACGACGACGCTCGCTGCCCTTTTGCTAGCGTTATCCTCCCCCCGCAACGCGGGCGTCCTGGCCGCTGCCCGGGGGGAGACGCAGGCGCAACGCCGTGAGAACCGAGGGCATCGCCTCCCTGCCTTCCCCGCCGCCAGCTGCTCGCTTCACGCCGGTCGCGCAAGCCCTGCGAAAAGGCTCCGTTTAACCTGCAGCCAAAGCAGCGACCGAACCCCGACATCGGCACCAAACTTGGCCACGGACCCCTCGCTCTGGGTCCCGCGATGCCGATGCCCCCGATCGCGCTTTTTCTTATTAGCGAAGGCCAGCAGCCAGCGACCATCACCACGCGCGCGAGCTCGCGTCACACCGAGCAAACGCCGGCAGCGCCCGGCACAGTCTGAAGCGTTCTGCAGCCTCACCACCGCGACGGACCCGCAGCGAAACGCCACCTTATCTCACAAGGAAAACCCCAGCCCACACTCACCCTGATGACAGCCAAAGCTGCGCTGATTTATTGGCACAGCCTTTCCCGGTGCCGGTATATAGTGCGGGTAAAGAGAGAAAAAGCAAAATGAAAGAGGAAGGTGTGAGAAAACAGGAGTGACTCGGCATTAGTGCTGGTGACTGTGTTTAGAGAAGTATCATGCAAACAAAAAGCACTTTTCACCCCATTCTTTGATACCGAAAAGCGTTAGAACAGAGCAGCCTCCTCCCACCGATCCTCCTTGGACTCATGCATTTGGCATTGCTGCTGCACAGATTTGCTCTGACACATCTGCTCTTGCCAGGGTGCTGCTCTAACCTTGTTTTCATGTTTTTTTTATGCAGCAAGTCAAACAGGACCACAGAAAGAACGTGAAATGTAACTGAACCAGCGAGCAGCATCCCAACATCACCGCACAGCCAGCACCGCTCTGCTCACGGTCTTTGCTCAATCTAGAAAAGAAAGCAGCCTTCTGCCCAGGCCGGTTTGGGGCCCAAGCAGCAGCAGTTATTCGATAATCACCTTGAGCCAAAACTGACAACACACATCTCATACTGGTCTGCTTAATAACACACATGGGCGCAAGGTGCAGAGTTTGCACCCGGATTTTAGCAACAGGACTCCTGAGCCTCGAGTCCTGGTTCAGGTCCCTCTAATTCGGAGGGAGCTCAACACTCGCAGGCTTATCGTGGAGGCAGCAAACTCAACCAAGCAGCACCTTCAGGGGGTGGCCCCGATCTCTCAGGTCGGCTTAGAAGCAGGGTCACTACTCTAGCAAAAGCCTCCCAGAGCTTTTGCAGTGCTGCAATAAAGTCTTGAGCTCGACACAGCCTGAGGGACATGACCGAGGGACTGAGCCAAAACTGCGGGCAGGGTCAGAAACGGGGCCAGGGAGCAAGATGTTTGTTAGCAGGGCCCTAGTCCACCACGGACCTCAGGATAACAACAAAACAGCCAAAAAAGCTCACTGAGAAGCATGTCACGCAGAGTACGTCTGCCCAAAGCTCTAATTTTTGCACCGTTCTCCCTTCGAGCCTCCTGTGGCTCGATTGCTCGGCCCCAGCACCCTGCGTTACCTTATGCTGGTGGCCATCTCCACCGAGGAGGCCAGCGACACGGTCTCGCTGCCCACGACCGCCAGGCTGCTCCGCCGGCTGGTGACTTTGAAGGCTCCGGCCACCACCTCATCRTCGGAGTTGTCGTCGAAGGAGCCCAGCACAAATTTGGTCAAGGCTGGTCTTCTGAGCGTTGCTGGATTATACACCATGATCTGCTCCTGCTCCTCCCTGGCGGGCTTGTTCAGCTGCAGCGGCGGATTTGGGGGAAGGAGGGGAACCTGAGGCCTGCCTGACCCGTCTGATGGAGCGTCGGGCACCGACACTGGCAGGCCAGCAGATGAGGGAGCAGCTGGAGGCATTTGCTGGCTGGAATCAGCTCCCGGCTGCTCCGAGCCCACCGTGGAGGCATCATCGGTGGTGGTGGCCAGGGAAGGCTCAGCCGACGGGGTTGGTGTCTCCAAGCCATCCTGCCGCTGGCCCGCAGGCTGCTCCTGGCTCTCAGCGGTCAGCGGTGGTGCTGGGCTCTGCAGATCGGGCTCGGGCTTCTCCTCGTTCGCAGGCGGAGAGTTGGCCATTTTGGTCCAAATGAACAGTATCAGTTTCAGAAAGAACAAGGTCACCAGCCCCATTCAGGCAGCCTGGAACAGAGAGATGCTTTCTTAGTAAAGCTTTCTTGCTCTGTTATTTGCTTTGCTCGTTATTAGTGGCTCATTTCTGCTCGTCTCCAAGTAGCATTCAGAGACGGTCACAAATTGGCAGGGGAAGAGCTGGGGTCACAGCGAAACCCCCCCCCCCCCCGCCTGCCAGGGGGTGACCCCAGCTCCCCGCTTGAGCCGTGGGGCTATCCCAGGCTTTGCCCGCCAGGCTAGGGGAGCGCTGCAGTCGGAGGCTGGGAAAAGCCCGGACCCTCAGCAACCCCTGGGGGACGAGGACAGCAAAGCGGGCGCGGAGAGGCGGTGGATGGAGCCGGCTGCCAGCAGGGCGACGGCAGGGCTCCCCACTCACGTTCCCGGGCACCCACGGGGAGAACAGCGATCTACGTGGCCGCTTTGCCCCCATAAAATCCAGCGAAAATCCTCTCTGCTCAGTCCGTCACTCGGCACCGCCGTGAATTACGGCTAAACTGAAAACACGCTCAGCCGGAGCTATTTTTACTTCCAAAAACAGAAGCTTGGCGCGAGCGGAGCAGAGATATGCCCCGAGCGCCTCTCACGGTGCTGGTGCGGGAGAGCTGCAGCTTTTTCTCCTGCGACGGCAGCAGCCCCGTCCCCCAAAGCCGCACATCTCCGGCGGAGCAGCGGGCACGTGTCCACGCTGCCGTTACAGACAATTCCTGCTCCACAGGTAAATTACATTTATGCTCTTATGTCACATCCCAGGCAATGGGGAAGGCCACCTGCAAGGACCATCGGTGCCGTTAAAAGGACTCTAATCAGTGCACTAGTTGCGTTTTCCGTGGGAGCTGGCAGCCTTCCCAAGTCGCTCCCTGCACGCCACCTCTCACTGTTATCCGAAGCGCGATGTCAGCCAGGCCACAATGGGAAAGCGCCAAGAAAAAGCTGAAAGCTGGTGTTTTGTATCTGACCTGGGGTAGCTCCCCCCGACCAACACGGCGAGGAGGTGCAGGGGATGCTCGGACCCTGCCCCTTTTGCTTGCTCGCAAGGTGCATTTCTACCCTGCGCTTTGGGGCTGCAGAAAGCCTTTTCCAGCCAGTTCCACCATCTCGGCAGCATCTTGGCAGTCCCAGTGCCTCCGACCACAGGGGCGGCGAGTCCCCGGCTGAGGCGCCCGCAGCAGGGCCATCCCCTCACCCACGGCCCTTTCCRTCCTGAGCCACAGCCTTCCACTTCCACAAGACATCACCCGTCACAGGGACACGGAGCGTGGAAAATAATGCTATTTTGTGCAAATGAGTCAACTTCCCAGCTCCTGGAGCCTGTGAGCAGAGAGAAGGAACTCAGCCTCCACCTTCCCCGTGCACCACGGGTACAAGCCGTCCCAGCGAGGCCGCGGGCAGGGACGAGGCGAGGATCGGGGCCAGGCCAGCCCAACAGCAACCGAGCCGGGCATACCACCCCAGGAGGGGCGCCTGGCCCCCCCCCCTCCTGCCAGATGCTCCACCGGGGCAAGCGCCGAGGCAAACCAGGGCGTTTATTTTTAAGCAGGACATGCCGGTCCTGCAAACGTCCCGTGATGTGGCTGACAGCTGCGTGACCTGCTGCAGCGGTCGGTGCGCTTGGGAAAACGGGGTCCTGCGGGGTTAGACGGGCTGGAGGCAGAGCCCCGCGCCTGCGGGGTTGCAGGGACAGCTTTGCACCAGCACCCGCCTGCCCGGGCGGTTAACGCGGTTATTGCGCCCGGCGCTCCAGCCAGCAGCATCGGGAACCACCGCGCGGCAGCCGTTTGCACGCGCTGGATGCGGCTCGTGCCTCCAGAAATAACCAAGTAATGATGCAGCAGGGGGAGGGCAGCACAGGACCAAGAGCCCAGGAAACCTGGTGACCTGTCCCTGTCCCGGGAGCTCGTAAGTGAATATTCGGCCACCAGTGGTAGCAATACCCAGCCCTCAGAGTCAGTGCGAAACCTTACTTGCCTTGTCTGTGAACAAGCATTTAAGAAACTGCCTGCCTTGGCGGTTGCAGCCCTAGCAGAGCCCCACACAGCCTGGCTTCTTGATATAAGTGCAGTGTGTCACATAAGCATGAAATTAATGGGAATTCTCCCATTTTACAGCTAAGCACATATACAGGCATTTACAGGCTCTGAACATTAAGAGACAGGAAATGAAATCCCACTGTAAAGCCAAGGAAGCATTAAATACAACAGCCGAAGGGTGCTAAAGTAATGCAACATATAAAGCAAGAACTTAAAACATAAGCATATAAGTACAGCCTCTATATTCAGATCCGGGCTTAAAAAAAGCCTGAATAGCACTGAAATCATTCAGAGTTGTTTCTATAAACAGCACTTGCATGGCCGTTAACAATAACGACCTACTTAAGGGGAGGCATATTCTGTCCCACTCACTTGGTCTTTGTGGCTCTCTGAACGACACAGGGCACAAAAGCCCTTCTCAGTTACGGTCCCTGCAGAAATCCTAGCTTACTGCTATTCCATCGCGAGTCCTGCAGGTTCCTGCAGCCAGACACAAGCTCCTGACCAGCAGCTTTATTTCCGTGCGCAGCAGAATCGCCTCCAGCGCACGCAGGCCACTTACCATCGTGCTCGAGCTCCGCTCCCGCCGCGCGTCCCGCTCCCCGAGCGGCAGCCCTGCATCGCAAAGCTCCCAGCGACTGCCTTCCTCCTGCACCGCCAGGCGGGAGAAGTGGTGGTGCTAGAGGCAGGATTTGGCAGCAGTTCCTGGGACAAATGTAAACTTCAGATTAACCCGTCTCTGCAGCAGAAAAACATTGTATTTACACTTAGCTATTGCACGACTGAAGGGAATGAACAACTGCTGGGAAGAATGAGACGGACGCGGCCGTGCTCAGTGCAGGAACGTACCCGGCACAACAATGTGCCCGTGCTGGCCCGAAATCCAGCGCTGTGCCAGGTATCCAGTGCCTGCAGCGCGAGGACGACCCTGGAGCACACCCCAAGAAACCTGGGGGACAGCATGCTACTCCCGCCCCGCACACAGGGTGCCTCGTTTCAGCCCCCGCCAAGGCTTGTGGGGCAGGTGCCAGCCAGTGTCACCCGACTGCGCTGCAGGGTGTCACGTTTCAGACGGTTTCACTGCATTACGTTTGCTTTCTTGCATGTGACATTAACGTCAAAGTAAAAATAGCTCCGCATTAGTTTGCTTGGAAAAACTTTTGTCAGAGACAAGATTGAAAAACATCCGGGCCCAGGGCAAGGGCCCAAGCAGAGCAAGGGGTTACAGCACTGTGCCAGGAGCTCCCAGTCCACATGGGACAAGGGTCAGGCTGGCGCAACACGAGCAGCTGGCGCGAGCCCCAGCGGTCACGGGCAGCCCACTGCCGTGAGCTTTCCTGGGAGCACGTTCTGCAAGCGCCCGGGAGCCCAGGGCACAGGCACTGCGCACCCCGCCAGCTCGCGCAGCAAGGCACTGCAAAACCAGGATGCCCATTAAGAGCAGGGGTCACTGAAGCTTTCTATTAGAAAGTGCTTTATATAAACAGGTATGAAAATAAGGTATAAAAAGCCTACTTTTCTGTCTGCCTCTTGGAGAAATCAAGCGAGAAACAACAGCAGTTTGGACTGCGCAGAGAGGTGGACCAGAGTTTGTTACAGGAGCATGACTGCAGGTCCCAGACTTGCTCCCCAGCTCCTTTCACTCCGATTTCGTTCCGGGTCTGAAGTTTCCCGACTAAAACCTTCCAGCTGGTTCACACTGCAAAGCACGCTGCTTTCAAGACACTATCACAAAAGCTGCTATTCCAGAGGAACATATTTGCAAGTTAACAATAACGAGGGTGACACCAAGGAGAAGGAGAAACTCCTCACCACCCGTGGGGTTGCATCTCCCCAGGGAGATGGTGGCAAACCCCGAGGACACAAGGGCCACATGCCCCCAGCACCCATCCCGGGGCCTCGAGCAGGGTGCAGGCCCGGGGAGGGGAGGCCAAGACCCATGTGCAGGCAGCAGCCCCGAGCATGACCTGGCCCCTTACTTCACCCTCAGTCACTGCCTTTCCCCTACTAGTTAAGTAAAATCACAGCACAACATAAACAAAGTAATTTTTATTTAAAAACAATATTTGGGGGGAAAAAAAAGAAAATTTCAACACATTCAAAAAAAGTGTAGAACTTCACTAGTACTAGTGTTACCTACTGGAACAAATACAAAACATGGCTTACGTGGGTATTTGGATGTATGAATCTACCCTAAAAAGTTACGTAACTTCAGAAAGTACAAGCCACTTCACTTTCATTGAAAGAAAGTATCAATTCAAAGATGGACTGGAAAGCCAAAGCTAGAAGTCAGACCTTATTTTCATTCTAGAAGTAGCAATAGTTATTTTCAACAATGGTTAGAAGCCTCATTTTGCTCCTATGGAAGCAGAGCACAAAACCACCTCTGTATTTAAGTAGATCCTTTTCTTCACCAATATACCACATCTTCACTTCCATACTGTAACTCACAATTCAATCAGCAGATCTTGAACAAAACTTCTCCCTTGAAATCGGCAGGTATCGAACAGAGCAAGAGTTGCAGGAAAACCCACCATCAACACAGAAGAGCTTATTCATGTGAAACCGGTTTCATGTCCATGTTCTGGTTCGGCAGAATACCCAGCAATCCAGATTCACTAGCACTATATACAGGATCACCTCGGAGTCAGTGGTCATCGCAACTCACCTGTCATCCAGGTGATTAGGATACCCACCAAGCAGTTTAATACTTTGGGGTTTCCCCTCTAAGCGTCACGTTTCCTTTGGGAACAAAAAGCTCAGAACATAACCAAAGCGTTGGTCACTATTTCCCCCTCAGCTGCTGCAGGGATTAGCCCTGACCTTTTAGGAGAGTGCAAAGATACACTCAGTTAAGCTTCCTCACACCGTACAGTCTCTAAAGCCACAGGAGGCCACTATATTTCTAATCAAATCTTGTATCCGTAGCAAAAGAAGCTAAAAAAAAAAAGAAAAAAAAGAAAACCCACACACCCCCACACAGCTTTCCCTCCTGTACAAATCTGAGGGCCTCCAGTCCCCCACCACATACAAAATCCAGATTTGCACATCATGAAGCAAAAGAGGGGGAGGAGGCAAATTAGGGTATTTACAGAAACCGAATAGCTTAACCTATGAGAATTCACGTACATGCACAAGAGCACTCACATGTATTTCCAATACAATAATGAGCACAAATTAATATGGATTTTTTCTTTCTTTCTTGGCTTCACACTATGCTGAGATCTGTTCAAGAAGTAGAAAGAAAGCAGTCCATATAACATTCCAATTTGCTTTTAAAAACATCTGGTATATTTGTATATATAAACAGTAAAAAAAAATAGAATGTCTCTGAAATTTAAGTCATTCGTTCATTGACTTGAGCAACATCCAAAGAATGATTCTCAGGTCAGCAAACATTTTTCAGGAATAAGGCAACCCTTGAAACAGGGGCTATTTCTGATTATTAAACCCTCAAGTTTATGCTTGCAGCTTAGAGTGCTTTCCAGTCAATGGGCTTCTTGCCAGATTTCTTCAGCAATTCATTTGTTTTAGAGAAATGCCGACAGCCGAAAAACCCTCTTTGCACAGACAGAGGTGAAGGGTGAACTGCCTGCAGAACATGGTGGCGTTTCTGTAAAACGTTAAAGGAAATAGCTCGTTAGATTTGCATACTTTCAGCTCCTTGGACAAGGTTGGCTGGTTCTGGTACTAAGTAGATGCAACTTCTTTTCTATATTTCCTCAGTAATCAAACAGAGAAAGAAGGGCCTAAAGAACTCAGCCAGAATCTCACACTGAGATTTTTAGTCCTACTAAACAGAGCAGAAGGATGGACTATTCTAAAGCAGCAGCAATACCTAGGCCATTTCTAAATCATTGTAATCCTAACAGGAACTTTACACCAATTCATGGGAAATTTCCTAGAAATATCAGTTCTATCATGAACTAGAACAACAAGAGGTTACACTTTCTCCCACTTTTGTTGCTTAACTCTGGTAAGGACTTACTTGAAACAGAAGGGTAATTAAACTCGATGGCAAACAGATCTCAACTAAGGAGGAAAAAACCCCAACTCCATGAGGAAAGTGCCCTCTAGCGTCCACCTTTTAACTTAAGAAAAAAATAGAAATATGGAAAAGTAACCTGTACCCTGTCAATAGAACTGCCTTTCTTCTGTGCATACGCTCCCCACAACATGAAGACAACTCCATGCAAGTTCTTGTTTAGCCAGGACACCACCACATCTGTGAATTGCTCCCAGCCCTTCTCCTTGTGCGAGGTGGCTTGGTGAGCTCGCACTGTCAGGACAGCATTGAGGAGGAGCACTCCTATCAAACAAAAGGAAGGGACAGAGGATGAAACAAAAATCAGGTGGTAACAGCTCCTTCCTACTTTCCCTCCCTGCCGCCCCCCATGAACGATCAAGCAATTGGAGTACTCCCTTTCCAAGGTAACTGTTAAGTGATAGGCACTCAGAATACTTACTTTTACAGAGACACTGTTTCAAACCACGGATCTGTTTTCTAGATAGGCTTGTTTATAGCCTATAATGGAAATGTTTCTAGAATCTCTATTAACTTACCTTGCTTGGCCCAGCCAGTTAGATCTCCATGACCAGGATGCGTGAAGTCTTCAATATCAGTAGACAGTTCTTTGTAAATATTTTCTAAGCTGCAAACAAAAAAACAGAAGATTTGAAACTAGGTTTCTGGAACAATCTAGTATTTAGATATTTAACAAAACACATGTAATCAGGCAGTTAACTAGTAAGATTTAATCCCTGCAAGCAGGTCTAGTAGCGCTCAGATGAAAAACACTGCAGACAATGAAAGCCACAGTTGTGCCCTTGAAAGTTTGCCTGTTTAAAGATACAAGCAAACAGAGCTACTTGCACTGGACAAAAAACCGTAAACTAATTTTAATCCAATTCTTTAAGATAACAAAGCTATTTGCAGAAGCAGGGCAACAAGGCCTCTTTGTGTGTCTGGCTAGAAGTGTTAACCCAAGGCCTCACTGCCACAACTGAAAACACTGAGTCCAGTGTGCTTGTCAGAATATCACTGAACTACACAGAATTATCAATGTTTTTGTAGTGCTGTTTTTCTGGGGAATGCACAACTTAAGATTCAATAGTTACAACACATTTCCTATCACTTATCAGACACACAACCACAAATAACAGAATTGCAAATATTTTAACTCAGTAAATAAATGAATTTTGCAAATTGAGTGCTGCCATACCTGGGGGGTGGTGGAACAGGTTTCTGGACACTGAAACAGAGCCCATGAGCTTGATTAGGTCCATGGTATGGATCTTGCCCCAAAATGACAACCTTTACCTGAAAGCAGACCCAGATCCTTGTTAATACTGCCAATCCAGCAACTTTAATCAGAATTATTCTTAAAAGCATAACAAAAAAGGCTCACAGATGAAGTCTCCAAAAACTCTGCTCCCCAAAGCAAACAAAAATCTATACTACCACACACCTGAAATTAAATCACTGATTTACCTCACTAAATAAATGTCAAAGAATGCAGGTCCTATCTAAGACTAAAGACTAACATCGCCACAGCTTTGCTGCCAAGAATATGGAGACATTTTGAGTGCAAGAGACCAAAGTTTTCTATGAACCCCAATAAAATAGCTTGTGAAAACATTTTCCAAGGAAGCTTCCTCAGTGTTTTTTTTTTTTTAATGCCATGTTCTTTGTGATAATTATCACTGCAAACACAGCTTATGAGAAAAGGAACTTAAGCACAATGGTATACACTTTTTATAATCATAGTCTGCTACAGATTGTGAGAAAGCCAAGAGAAATTCAAGTGTAATAGACTCAAAATCAAGCACTGCAGAAAGTTACTGATACAGGAAATAAGGTCAAAAGTCTAACTAAAGCTTTAAAGAAAATACCGTTGCGGATGAGGGCAATAAAACAATAAAGCCGTTTCAGTAACGGAAAGAAGAGACAGGATTTACAGATTGTGTAAGGGAAACAACAGCATCCACATCACAGGGGATTGAAGCTTAAGAGAAGACCGAGCAAGCGTGCCTGTGCATGTGCGTCTAATCCTAGTAACCGAGCTTTCTTTCTTTAAGCACGCAGGAGGTGGAGAGCAGCCATCCCCATCTCCGCCCAGCACCTGCGGCTCTACTCACATCCCTGATGTCACACATCTGCGTCCAGGTGAAGACCTGGTCCGGGGGCGGGTAGACCGTGTAGCGCTTCCTCTCCTCCGCTACGAACGCCATCAGCTGGGGAGGGGAAAGGAGAGGAGGGGAGGGTGGAGCGGGCGGGTTCAGCGCGGGCGCCACCGTCGCGGGTGGCGGCACCCCCGCGCGCGGGGCCGGTGCCCCCCCCGCTCACCTCCATGAAGTAGGGCTTCGAGAACTCGCCGGCCAGCTGCCGCCTCCAGCTCTCGCCGAAGCCGGGGGGCACGTTCCGCTCGGCCAGGCGCTGCAGAGCCGCCTCCTTGTTCCTGCGGATCCGCTCCAGCTGCTGCGGGCTCAGCGGCGAGGCGCGCGGCGAGGCCTGGCCCGGCTCGGCTTCCGCCGCCGCCTTCGGCTTCTTGGCGGCATTGGCCTGCGAATCGGGGGCGGAGAGGCGGCTGCAGAGAGGGCGCGGCGCGCCGCGGCCCAGGCGCGGGCCGAGCGGCAGGAGCCGCCCGAGCTGCAGGAGCCGGGCCGCAGCCGCCGCCGCCGCCATCTCGGCCGCGCCCTCCCCGCGGGGCGGCTCCTACGGCAGCCGCACACACACGCGGCTATTTCGCGGCAAAACAGCGTCGGGGCCTCCCTCATTGGCCGCCCGGGCGCCAGGGCCACGCCCACAGGCTTTGTTCCCAAACTCCCGCTCCCCGTTGGTCAAGAAGAGAGGGCCCCGCGCCTCCCTATTGGCTTGCCACAGACGGCAGTAAGCCCATCTGCCTAGCAACCGTGACGAGACGGCCTCTCTGGGCGCCCATTGGACAGCGATAGATAGCGATCTCATTCAACTCATTCAGGTGTGACAGAACCGCGGGCTTTTTC